>NC_136982.1:30076496-30674333 GCF_032717465.1 Coenobita brevimanus
GATCATCTTCACTTCTTAAAAACAAGAAGCGGTGCCAAGGCACAGGAAACTCGTCCCCGGCGGTCATTTTAGTGCCGACTTATAAACACAACAGGATATCTAGTCAAAGATGTCACATATCAAATTTGGAGTAAATCGGGTGAATATTGACGATATTATGCCCATCTGAAAGTATAAACCTTACCCACCTGACATTGACCCCAATACCACTATCTGGGGGGTGACCCCCCTGATGTAATGAGGCATGTTATAGAATGCAGATTTGAGTGATGCACCTTCAGGTTTTGGCTTCATGACGATATGACGAATTTAAAAGGAGTTATGATGATTTTTTTTTTTTTGGGGGGAGGGGGTCTACAGCCTGGTCCTTGGCCCAGTTTGGACTATAATTTTAGTCAAAATCGCACCAGCAGTTCTCGGGTAAAGTTGTTAACAGACAGACAGACAAACCGAATGAAAATAGCCTACCAGTCTCTGAACCCCTCCTGGGCGGGGACGCGTAAAGATAGTGTAAGAGTCCTAGTTTATGCCCCGATATATGAAACTGGCGTAACTGTTAGTGCATATCTATATATTCTGTACCGCATGGTGTACGTCTTTGGTAAGGGCTTGTTATTACTGCTGTTATCATTATTAATATTACTACTTCTATTATCGTTATTATTATCACTCACTATTACTGCTCTGATTATTACTATTATCATTATTAATATCCTTGTCACTCTCACTGCTACTATTACTATCACTGCTATTGTACTATTAGCATTTTCACTATTATTGTCACTACTACTATCACTACTATTACTATCACTACTACTATTATCATCACTACTGCTATTATCATCACTACTACTGTTATTACCCCTTGCTAACCCACGCCAGGTCAGCTCTGGCCCGTGTGTGAAACCCGCCCCTGCTGCTACATGCTTCCCGACGGCCGGTGTGAGTGTAATTCACGTTGCCTCATCAGGAAGAGTTTTTCCGGGAAGCCCACCACGACTACAGCGACGTCGAGAACCACCCGTGCAACTCGAGATTACCCCAGCATCGGCAGTGTGAGTGGTGATGGAGGTCGTCGTTAGGCCCCAGTGGTCGTCGCGCAGTATGGCAGTCGTTGGCAAGAACTCTGCTCCATTATCCGCAGCAACAAGAACGACAAGACCACCACCAACAACAAAACGAGAAAGACAATTATACAGAAACAGAACAAGAACAACAATACCTCCACTACAACTACAAAAACAACAAAGCAAAAAAACAAGAAACAAACAATAACAAGAAACCATCAGCGACAAACAATGACAACAAGAATTCATCCACCTTAACATGGGTTTCGTCCTTATGCAGCTTATTTCACGTAGCTCAGTGGTAGATAAAGACAATGCTACGGATCTACATCCCTGCCATAGCACTTGTTCGTGACTAGCATTTTGAAGGGGTTATTGAGGGCTTTATCTCCCCCCCCCCCGTTCCAAATTTCTCTCCTGTGCTTAATAAAATCTCTTGGTTGTGACATAGATTACATGAAAAAAAAATAATAATAATGCTTCCTCTCTCTCTCTCTTTCTTTCTCTCACCAAATATATTATTAGAAAGTGAAATACCATGTCTGATTATCAGACATCGTGGAAATATGTGAAGTACATAAAAATATTTTTTCACAAAACTTATTTGCAAATAAATAATTAAATTGGGATTTCTGCGAGAGATGCGCCTAAAATGGCCTAAATAACATTTTTATCTTATCTCTGGTGTTGACTGACAGACAGAAGACAGCGTCTTACAGAAGAAAAGCATGGTTACAAATTGCTTTTACAATCGTTCAGCAGTCTGAGTAATATATAATTTATAGTACAATGTTTTGTATACAGGTCTGTAGCCAGAATTTAATTTCAGGGGGAATCGTTAGCTAATTCAAAACGTTAATAATACGTTCCTTTCCAGTTTTACATGTTTTTAGCTACATGTACTTAATTTCAGTTGATGGCTTGCTGATAGTGATCAGGCGATCATTCAGTACTATATAAGGCTGCTGTTTTGAAATGTCACTAGATTTCAGGGGGAATCCACCCCTGTCCCCCCCTGGGTGCTGGATTGGTTGTGTATCATTTGATTTTGTTTTCCTGAAATTTTCACAGAAATAAAGCACTGATTAAAACCACACATTTGAGTTTTTCCATCACACGTTTTGGAGAAAATAAATAAAAAAAGAAACAAATGGCTTGAATAATATTTTTATTCGATCTTTGCTCGTTATACTGAGTGGTGTGGTGTGATTGTTACTGACTGGTGTGGTATTGTCCTGTGGTGGTGTGGTGTGGCTATTATTGACTAGTGTGGTATTATCTTGTATGGTGGTGTGGTGTGGTGTGTCTGTTATTGACTGGTGTGGTATTGTCCTGTGTGGTGGTGTGGTGTGGTTATTATTAACTGGTGTCGTATATTATCCTGTGTGGTGGTGTGGTGTGGTGTGGCTATTACTGACTGGTGTGGTATTATCCTGTGTGGTGGTGTGGTGTGCTGTGGCTATTACTGACGTGTGGTATTATCCTGGTGGTGGTGTGGCGTGGTGTGGCTATTACTGACTGGTGTGGTATTATCCTGTGTGTTGGTGTGGTGTGGTATAGGTATAACTGACTAGTATGATAGACAGAGAAATCCAGACAGCAACAGCCCCCTTGCTCCTTTCAGGGTGTCTGTTAGAGTCTAAAGAGGCTGGAGGTCATAGGAAGAGGGAGAGACAGACTGAGGGCGATAGTTCCTTATCTGAATACAGTAAAGGTGATGATAACGATGACGATAATGAGGAGAAGGAAGAGAATGATGATGGTGGTGATGATAATGAGAAGAGAAGGAGGGAGATGAGAAGAAGAAAAAGAACGGTATTTGTGGATATTCCGTAACACCTCTTCCTTAGCAATTTAATATACACATTACACCCCAGTTTTCTTGTATATCTTATTAACGCAAATTATGAAGGTATTTAAAAGATATAGGTAACATACGAGAGAATAATAACATGGAGTAAGTAAAATAATTCGCCAAAGAGTGACTGATACGATGCCACCTATGCCGTTCTTGAATGAGAGAGAGAGAGAGAGAGAGAGAGAGAGAGAGAGAGAGGTTAGTTTTTGCTGATCATACTGAATGAGCGTTTTCCTATTTCTTTTTTTCTTTTTACTTCTCTCGTATTTCACTACCCATCCCTTTTATCCCCACTCCCCCCACCCCTCGCTCCCTCCTTCCCCCCCTCAGTAGTAGTGGTAGTGGTGTATAGATGTTGATGCTGTCTGTGTGGCCTAGCAGACCCATCGGCCACAAACAAACAACACCTTCTGTGGCAGACCGCGCCTGGCCAGTGTGGGAACAGGGTCCTTCCCCACGGCGAGATGCAGGTAAAATGGAGGAGGCATACCCCCATGAGGATAAGCTGTGTATAGGAGATATGTATGAGCTGTAGTGTCAGCCCAGACTTTGACTACTTGGTAAATGTGGTTGAGTTCCCAGCCTGGGAGTGTTGTGCAAGGCCAGCTACCACGTCACTGCCATGGTAGTACTACCCGGTGCGATGGTAACCATGCAGCTACTACCTTTTTGGTGGGCTAACGGGTGCTACACCTTGCCCAAGGGTGACCCGGGACAATGCAGGACAGGGGCGTCCATCTTCCCTGAGCCGGACACATCACACGGCCGCATACCCATGATGTGTTAGGTAATGATGAGCAATTAACCAAACTATACTCGTTTTACTCTAACTTGGCCCAGATTTTTGGCTCTTTTCTAGTTTATTTCACACTCTACATTCTTTCCATAGCACTTCTTCGTGACTGGCGTCTAATATACTATAGCAGTAGGTGTGTGTGTGTGTGTGTGTGTGTGTGTGTGTGTGTGTGTGCTTTGGGCAGCCGAAACCACACATTCAAATCGCACCAAAAAAAAAAAATAATAATAATAAATTAAAAAAAAAAATTAATCGCAAAAAATTCGGCGATGTGAAAAAACTTGATCCCATCACGATTGAAAAACTTTTACTATATTTAATGAGCGATCACATTTTGACCAAAAAACGCCTCTCCTGGCGCCCGGTATTGGATCTCTGTAGAATTTGTTGCCCACAGGTACAACTAATGTATTTCGGACTTGCGTTCGGACAACTTGGGTTCCATTCCCGAAGTTGCAAATAACACGATCAATTAGTTAGCTGCAAAAAATCCAAATGACAACGTTACACTAGAACAGCACATAAACGCGAGAGCCCTCCATAGGAGCAAGTGCGAGGGGCCCGAAGGGCCCATGAGTACTTGTCATATTCTAGTGTTCATCTCTTGTAACAGCTTAGAATTCAAAATGGAGAGATGCAACTTTAGGCCAAGTTAAAGTGAAAATGGTAAAACACACAATGGAGTACAGAGGAAGGCAAACAACAGTTGGAAATCCAGTATATTTTTTTATAATACAACATGTTTTTCAAATGATTTAACTATAACCACATACTGAAATTGTGCTTTATTATGAAGAAGCAGTTTTTGTCTCTGCAGATGTAAAATCAGAACAGTTATCAATCTATCTATCTATCTGTAACTATCTGTGTGTATGTACGTATGTATGGATTGATAGAAGTATATGACCATACAAGTATATACTGTGGAAAGAGAGAGAGAGAGAGAGATTGCAAGACGCAACTGCCACGGGAGTCTCTAACGAAGCGCTAATAACAGACTATCCTGTATACGTAAAATTGCTCGTTAATTACCTGTATCAAATTCCATATTGACCGCTAATTACCGCAAGATATATTTAACTCTAATGAATCGCTAATTAGGGACTATCCTGTATATTTAAAACTGCTCGTTAATTACTTGCATCAAATTGCACACTGGTCGCTAATTAAAGCAAAACATATATGCTTGTAATTGCCGGTCCATTTCATTTAATCAAGGTGGGTTAATTAAGGGTGTGTATCAGGTGTAATGACCGCTCTTGGATCTCGTTAGCCCAGTTAAGAGACGACCCTCATTAACCCCTTCAATCAGAGGACGTAATTAGGAGTTTTGGCGTAGTATTTAACACTCTCTCTCTCTCTCTCTCTCTGTTCACTGGACCGGAAGGGACTCTTTCTGAAGGGTCAAAGGTCACACACACACACACACACACACACACACACACACACACACACACACCAAGCACACACACCCCGCTCGCTGGTGCAATGGTAACGTTCCCGCTTGCCAACTGGTGGACGGGAGTTCGCGCCTCGCTCAGGTTGCGAAAAGTTTCACTGACGAAGTGGGTGGTTACTGTCCCCCTTGAGCAAGGGGACGGGTGTGTGCGTGTGTGAAGGTCACAGCCTTGCCCTTATATCGGACTATATGAGCTCTCAGCTCCCTTCCGGGAAGAGTAAAAGCTGACGATCACGACCATCAAGTGATCCTGACCGAACCGGTGAATTACACACGTACGCACGCTCGCGCGCGCCTCTCAAAACAGCATCCGGTCTATCCCCGAGGATGTGGGTGTAAATAATGTAATTCAGTAAGTAGCCAAAGAATATCTGTTACGGGTGAGGCTCGTTCTACCCTAAGCTAACTAAAACTGTCAGCCAGTGGCAGGAATAAAGTACAGCAGCAGGAATAAAGCAGTAGGAGTTAAGTACAGTAGCAGGAATAAAGCAGTAGGAATAATGTAGTAGGAATAAAGTAGCAGGAATAAAGTGGCAGGAATTAAGTGACCGGAATAAAGTGGCAGGAATAAAGTACAGTAGCAGGAATAAAGTACAGTAGCAGGAGTAACAGAATAAAGTGGCAGGAATAAAGTACAGTAGCAAGAGTAACAGAATAAAGTGGCAGGAATAAGTAGCAGGAATAAAGTAGTAGGAATAGAGTAACAGGAATAAAGTAGTAAGAATAAAGTAGCAGGAATAAAGTAGGAGGAATAAAGTAGCAGGCATAAAGTAGTACGAATACAGTAGCAGTAATAAAGTAGTAGTAATAAGTAGTAGGAGTAAAGTAGTAAGAATAAAGCAGCAGGAATAAAGTAGGAGGAATAAAATACCGGTTTACTTGAGGAATAAATAATTTAAAGGGTGTCCGTCTGTTAGTGTGTATGCCTGCATATGTTTGGCGTCTTCCTCTCCGCGATAGTCGTATTTTCACTGAAGATAAATACAATTTTCTGGCAGCAACAATAATACAGTACCAGTTAATATGAACTGATCGTTCCAATTACTGTGAACCGATCATTCGCAAACTGCCTGCCTCACTTTCCTTCTCTTTAACTTACCTGTTTAACTTTCACGTCTTCCTCTACGGAAAGGGATTAGACTCACTTAAGCTGAATAAAATCGTCTGCCTTTAGCAGGAGCGGAATAGCAATCGATGTGAACTGATCATTGAAACTCCGTCTTTCCTTCTGTCCGTCTGTCTCATGTGCCTTTCACGTCTACCTCTACATCTACAAGGGTCTGTTATTATGTGCCTTTCACGTCTTCCTCTGCGTCTACAAGGGTCTGTTAGTATGTGCCTTTCACGTCTTCCTCTACGTCTACAAGGGTCTGTTATTATGTGCCTTTCGCATTTTCCTCTACGTCTACAAGGGTCTGTTATCATGAGCCTTTCACATTTTCCTGTACGTCTACAAGGGTCTGTTATTATTTCACATGAATCCTGTCATCTGCTGAACCAAGAATAAAGTAAGTCAACGTGAATTGACCCTCCAGAGTCTGTCTTTGTCTGTCTGTCTGTCTGTCTTACGTAGGAGGAGTATTCTTCCCGAAGATGGATGTAATCGTTTGTCTTTACCAAGTAAAATAGCCATCATCCTGAATCTCAAATGGCGTGTGTCTGTCTGTGTGTTTCCTACTTTCCTTTTCCTTGCTGGAATGGTTTATATTCAACTTGGCTTACTAAATGTGTTTGGTGATATTTAGAAAAAAAAAAAAAAACTAACAGTTTTGATGAATGTCTCTCAGGCGTATCTATGTCTGTCTTTTTGTCAGGTTTTCTCTCGCCTGTGCATCTCGCTGAAGACAATTTCTATCTGACAACATGATTCTCTACCAGACAGAATTACATGAGAGCTTGAATATGGGAAATCTATCTATCTATTGCCAGACGCCTTAACCACGTAAGGGGTGGCCACAAGCAAATCGCCTCCATGTCGCCCTGTCCCCCGCCATTTCACTGCCCTGCTCCCAGCTCACATCCCCCTCTCTCATATACCTCTCCACTCCATTCCTCCACCTCATCCATGGCCTCCCCCTCGCTCTCCCTCCCTCCACCTCACTCACATACACTCTCCTCGTCAGTCTCTCGCTCACCATCCTCTCATATGACCAAACCACCTCAGTGTGTTACTCCTAACGTTTCCTATCACATCCACATCCACACCACAACGATCCTTCACTTCCTCATTTATTAGTCTGTCATTCCATGTGACTCCACATGCTCCTCTCAAATAACTCATTTCCTCTGTTCTCATACTTGACTTGTGTCCCTGGAACAAGGTCGAAGCTTCACTTCCATACGTTAGAGTTGGTATTACAATACTGTCAACAGTAACTTTTTCACTTCCATACTCACTTCCCTGTTTTTACCCTCTAAACTTCCATCCTTACTCATCACACTACCCAAGTATTTAAATGCAACAACATTTTCCATTTCCTCCTCATCCAACCTCACTGTACATTCAGTGACTTCATTTCTCTCGAGGACCATAATTTTACACTTCCCTACATTCACCTGTAGATGCCGTTTCTCACACATTCCCACAAACTCATTCACAAGCTTTGCAGCTCCACTTCATGTTCCCTTTACAACACAGTATCATCTGCAAACAACATTACAGGGAGTTTCCACACACTGCCCTCTCTCATTAGGGCCACTCCAACATCCACTGCCCTACATTGTAACTCTTTTATAACCCCACCCATATACAGATTGAACAACCATGGAGACATGACATATCCCTGTTTCAATCTAACCTTCAAATAGAAAAATTCACTCAGTTCACTGTCCACACGCACTGCAGGCTTAGCAACCTCATACATACTCTTCACGGCATTCAGGAACTTTCCATTTACTCAATATCCACTGACTCACTTCTTCATTTCTGCAACATTCGCTGCTTTTCCTCTAACTTTCTCTCTGTCGAACACCACCTCTCCTCCTCTAAACCTCACCTTCTCTTCCTTACCGAGACTTAACTGTCTGAGGCAAACCCTTTTCTGCATCCTCCTACTTTCTCTATACTCATTTCAAGGCCAAAGGTGGATGTTGTGTATATGTACACAACGACCTATCTTGCTCTCGTGTTCCTGAACTTGATTCTTCTGAATTCTCTACTCTCTGGCTTCGACTCTCCTGTCATTCTCTGACTAAATAAATCTGCACTGTTTACTTGTCTCCTAATTCTACTATCAAAAATTCTTCGACTATCTTACTTCTACCATGGAACACATTCTATCCATTTCCCCTTTCTCTGAAATTTCCATACTAGGAGATTTCAAAGTTCACCACCGCCTTTGGCTCTCCTCCCCTTTCACTGATCCACCTGGTGAACAAGCCTACATCTATTCTATCCTTAATGACCTAGAGTAGCTTGTACAGCACCTTACCTGTATCCCTGACCGTCTTGGAGAGAGCTCGAACATACTTGACCTCTTTCTTACAACTAATCCTTCTGCTTACGCTGTTAATCTTTTCTCTCCATTGGGCTCCTCCGATCATAACCTTATTATCTTAACCTGTCCTATCGCTCCGGTACGGCCTGTAGACCCTCCAAAGAAAAGTCGTCTGTGGCACTTTGGAGCTGCGGATTGGGAGGCCCTCAAGCAGTACTTCTTTGATGTTCCCTGGAATGATTATTGCTTCCATGGCCGAGGGCTATCTGAGTGTGCCTTGCGCATTATGGAGGTTACTCTCTCGGGCATGAAAGCATACATTTTTTTCTTATATCCTTTGACTAATGCATGAAAGCCTTGGTTTAATCACACTTGTTTTAATGCTATCCGCAACAAGGATAGGGCCTATAGAAGGTACCAGAGCCAACCCACCCCTGAATCACATCCTGTTTATGTTTCTGCCCAAAATCTTGCGAAGTCTGTTCGTCGCTCTGCTAAAAATAATTTCATCTGTACTGATTGCTCACAACTCCCCAACTCGAATTCTTTCCACTCCTTATAGCACCTTGCTAAAAACCTAACAACTTTACCTCATCATCCTTCCCTTCTCTTTTCTACTCTGATGGCTCTGTAGGTATTTCTTCTACTGATAAAGCAGATCTTTTCGCTCAGACTTTCTCCTCCATTTCTAACTTAGACGATTCCAGTGCTGTTCCTCCATCACTTCCCCCCTCTGACTTCCTCATGGCTGACATTAAAATTTCTTCAGCTGATGTATTTTCTGCCATCGCTGGCCTCAATACTAACAAGGCATATGGGGCTGATGAAGTCCCTCCTGTTGTCCTCAAGAGCTGTGCTTCTGTGCTTACACCCTGCCTAGGTAAACTATTTCGCCTTTGTCTTTCAACCCGTACCTTTCTTTCTTGTTGGAAGTTTGCTCTCATTCAGCCAGTTCCAAAGAAGGGTGACCATTCCCAACCCTCTAACTATCGTCCAATTGCCTTAACATCCTGTGTCTCAAAAGTTTTCGAGTCTATTCTTAACAGAAAATATTTAAAGCATCTTTCCTATCACAACCTTCTTTCTGATCGTCAGTATGGGTTCCGTCAGGGACACTCCACAGGCGATCTTCTCACCTAGCTTTCAGACTTCTGGTCATCCTCCTTTCAGGACTTTAGCGAAAGCTTTGCCATTGCACTTGACATCTCAAAGGCTTTCGATCGAGGCTGGCATAAATCTTTAATTTCCAAACTGCCCTCTTACTGTTTCTATCCTTCTATTTGTGCTTTCGTCTATAGCTTCCTTTCTGGTCGTTCTGTAGCTGCTGTTGTGGACGGCCGTCGTTCTTCTCCTACGTCTATCAACAGTGGTGTTCCTTGGAGCTCTGTCCTATAACCAAGTCTCTTCCTTTTATTCATCAATGATCTTCTGTGCTGTACATCTATTCCTACCCACTCGTACGCTGATGAATCCACCCTTCACCTTTCCATTCGGTTCCCGCAACGTCCATCTCAGCAGTTACTTCAACAAACAAGGGATGGGGCTATGGCACACCTGGTGTCTGACTTGGCTTGTATCTCTGACTGGGGTAAAAATAATCTTGTTGTTTTTAATGCATCAGGGACTCAGTTCTTGCACCTATCAACCCGTCGAAGTCTTTCACAGGAGTGCCCACTGATATTTAATAATATCCAGCTCAATCTTGCATCATCCTTGAACTTGCTTGGGGTTTCATTCACACGGGACTTATCTTGGAAAGATCATATTGCATCTCTTGTAAAATCTGCTTCCAGGAGATTAGGTGTGCTAAGTCGACTCTGTGCCTTCTTTACCCCTGCACAGTTGTTGACTTTACACACGGGTTTTATTCGTCCCTGTTTAGAGTACAACTGTCATGTGTGGGAAGGCTCCCCACATACAGCTCTTCTCAATAGGGTGGAGTCAAAGGCTATTCGTCCCATCAGTTCTCTTCCTCTTACTGGCTTCCTTCAACCTCTGTCTTCTTGCCACACTGTTGCCTCTATATCTCTTTTCTATCGCTACGTCAATGGTCACTGCTCCTCTGAACTGTCTGCTTGCATCCCTCCACCTCTACGACGTGCACTTAGCACCCGGCTAGCAACAAACTCATCCTTTTTCTGTCCAGATCTCTAATGCAAGAGTTAACCGTTACTCCCAGTCCTTCATTTATACAACAGGGCTGCGTTTCAACAGGCCTTAGCGCCCCAGAGCGGTCCAGGGGTAGTGGGGGTAGCAGTGAAACCACCAAATACTTGGAGCGCGAATTCGCTTTTACTCTAGATATCCTTCTTTCAGAATACTTAGCAGTTATGTATATTTGATCATTACTAACAACAGTATTAATGTTACATGAATATTTGTCAGCAAAATATAATTGTAAATGCATATTGCCGAAATACTTTGGAAATATTTAAGCCGTAATGAAGAACCATAACAAATCCTGACTTCACCACAGCTGCTTCCTCCTGTAATTTCCTCCGATTTTGAAGACGAAATGAACCCTGCAGTACAAGATTGCGGTGGAACAAGATGACTTTGGAAGATATGATCATTGTGCAGAGGTGAGGAGGTACTTCACGTAAGTATAATTTCCGCGGGAATGAATGAAAACAAACCCTCAGTCTGTACTCTTTAGATCCGCATAGCCTTTACTTTCATTAAGCCGAAAATCAATACTTAATTGAAATGAAGAGGGTATTGTAAAAAATCTTTTCATTTATGACATGTTAGTATTCAAAATCCATTCACTCTCCCAAATTATACGGAATAATACCCTGGCATTGAGAGTTCTGTTATCCTTTACACGACTGAGATCTAAACCAGCTGTCAGATGTCGCCAGAGAGACCCACCTCACCTCATCAAATAGTTCCAACCGCCACGGAGGCCGCGACAACCTCCCCTTCACCCCTCAAACTTTCGCTCTCGAAAGCGCCGTCACGTTCCGTGGCGCGTTAAAACGCAACCTAGATCAGCTCTGGAACTGTCTCTCTCTGTCTGTATTTCCTACTTCCTATGTTCTCCAGTTTTTCAAAAGCAGATGTGTCCAGGCATCTCGAAGAGAATGGATTTTGAATTTGGCTATCTTTTGTTCTTGTTTTTTCTTGGAAGGAACGTTTTGCGGGCTCAGCCTTTGGTTCCTTCTTCCTCGCATAATATATATATCTATATCTATCTATCTATCTATCTATATATATATATATATATATATATATATATATATATATATATATATATATATATATTAGGGTTATGACAAACAATTATTTTCCCTAATTTTAAAAACCCTGCTATGCTGGGTGATGAGCTTTAATGTGTAAACCACAAATATGATGCTGGTTTTGCATTTGCTTTAAAAAAGTCTCCCCACACAAACATTTTCCATTGGGCTAAATCTGCGTATTTTTTTTTTTTTTTACAATTTCTGCTGTTCAGTCGAGATCGATATATTTCTACTATTACTGTGCTCGCAGGGTACGTAGTGTTTATTGAGACAGCAGTACAATGGCATACTTCAAATCTAGTGATTTTGTTGTGAAGAACACGCAGAAATGGGGTGCAATCCTGCCAAAGTCAAATTATATGAAGTGGCGTAATTTACCCCGGATAAGAAGTTTGACTGTGTCATAATGTCTTCAAAACGTGATATATTGGGAAAGTACCATGTGTTAAACTTCAGGATAAACTGAAGAAAAGCAGGATTCAACAAAAATATGGCGAACTAAGCCAGTTATTGTAAATGTTTAGTTTTCTCAGTGGGCAAATGTCACATTTTTCACGTGGAAAAGATGTGGACTGGAGATGTCTAAAAGATGTGGCTATCTGATCTTTTTTGATAGTTCGTTTTACGAGAATTTAAACACGTGTAATAGACGTGTTGAAATTCATGAGTAATACACAGTAATATCTGGAGGAATAAATCACATGCATGCAAATTAGAAATGCTCTCTAGAAGCCAAATGGATTAAAAAAAATATACATTCACTCCCTAACTCCAGCAAGTTCTTCCCATGCTGAATAAAAGTAATACTTTAGCCAGTATAAATTGTCAAATTCATCAATCATCAAAGCATTGTTAGCTTATAAGTCGATTAACTCATACAGACTATAATCAGTTCAGCTTGGGAAGAACTTGTGGGATCTAGGGATTAAATGTAAATTATTTTTATCCATTTGATTTCTAGACAGCCTTCCTAATTTAAGTCGTATAAACTTGTCTAATGATAGATAAACAGTCAAGATGCATCATAATCATCAACGGGTTAATATTCAATAATGTGCAAACTATGTAAATGTCCTGGAAGATTTATATACTGCACACACTGCTGTAACTATATCAGTATAGTTAAAGTATAGTTAATGGAGAACGGAACCCATGAAACTTGTTGTGACTATAAGGTGCAATACATCAATAGTCTGCACAAGATTGGACACTAATGAATATAGGTATGTTTTAAATTGATACACAGAGTAGTTGTTTAATTTATATATTGTGTATTACAGAAAAATCATTCACATTGCTATCTTAAAGAGTTGACGAGATGAAAAGCTTTGGATTCCACTTTCCGCAGAAGAGCTCAATGTGATAAAAAGTAATTAATCAGAGAAATTAATTGAGGCAAATCATGAGGGAAAAAATAAAATGTCATAGGGGAACTTAACGGTATACTAAAGGTTAACAGGGGATCAGATAAGACGGTAAGGATAGTAGACAACCAACAACCATCAGCACATTCAGCAGTGTGTTCGTTTCAGTAGCCAGATCCATTGTTCCTCTTAGAGTACAAAAGAAAATATAAAGACTACAGACAATTAATCAGAAACCCTGGGAGCACTGTGAAAAACAAAACCCTACTTAGGTGCTACCACCAAGAATAATAATGTACAGTGTAGGTTCTGTGCGACATATGGAGAAGCTGTCCACCATCCTCTTAAGGACAGTGCTGGCTGCGTGGTATGTGCGGTTCTATACGGTTCTGTACATGTAGGAGAATTACAGTGTTAGATTATCTGAGAGAATAAAACACAGATATTAGTTTCAAGACAACAATAACTACAGTAAGTTAGGGAATTTTTTTTGTTTAGTTCATAGTACCGTGGGCTCACACAGTACGTGAGTTCACAGTATGCGAATCGCATAGTATGCGAGTGACCAAAATAATAACCAAAAAACCTTCACTGCGTGAGTTTAGCCCACAATCCGCGAGGTAGAGGCAAGGAGTGGCCCAAAACCACTATTTTCCTGACTAAGCGACCCCCCTCCCTACACAACGGGCCCATCGCAACTTCAGAGGCTCTTGGGGAAGGTGCTCAAGAGGAGTCTACAGTAAGATCTCGCCAGTAACGACTTCAACAATAATGTTTTCGGCAATAACGGTAAGTTAGAACAGAAACCCAGTTTCTTTAAACTAGGTCTGTTAATACCAAGTCGGTTTACTTCCTTCTAAAATGGCTCTAAGCATCGGAGTGACGTCGACTGGCTCTGGCACGAAACACCAGCTCATGACTCATGACCATGATGGAGGATGGATGTTTGCTCCACTACTCAGACCATAACATATTTTTCAGTTCGGTGAAATGAGGGAAAGAACTGAAATGTGTGATGGAAGGTGTAGGGGTGTGAAGGAAACACTTTTTCCCCTGCTTCGTTTTCCCTTGTTATAAATGTTTAATTTGAATCTGCGGTTTTATATATTTGCTGTTACTTAAGCCAACTGACGTCACACACAAGCCACACCTCCCTGCGCCCTGATGGAAAGTGAACCGACTTGGTATTAGTAAGACTTATCTAGGGTCACACGACTATCAACAGCATTGACTAAAATGCGAATTACGCTAGAAACTTGGGAGACAAGAGAGTCCAGAGAAACCTGCAAATTATCAACATGTAATTTAACATACATCAACTCTGAAATAATATTAGCTTTTGAAACTTCACGCTTAAGAATAATTGTAAAATTATTTAAAGTACTAGTAACATCATGTAAATGGTGACTCATCTGTTGCAGCATAAAATGTTGAACACGTAACACTTAGTCTTGTGACTCTAGGGCATTTGCTAAATGAAGTAAATAATTTTTGGAACTAGAAAGTTCACGGGTGGTCACGACACCAAATAATCCACTGAGGATTTCTCCTCCAAGGTCAAAAAGTCCACGTTTCACTCGTGAGTGACCCACAGGCGTTTGGTGAGGGAAGGAATCTTGAAGATGGTTGAACTGATAACGAATATAATCTAATTTCCAGCAGATGGGTAGGTAGAGTGGGTACAAAAATGTGTCATTGGGATGTCGATTTTTAATATTTTACAAGAGTCCCTGCAGGTCGTCTAGCTGACGTGCAAGGTCAGGCAGGGCGATGGACACAGCGGCCAGCGGCTCTAGGTCGTAGCGCAATGAGACTACTGTACTTAACCACCATTACTTCGCCTCCTGCGCCGACCAAGGCCCCGGGCCGTACGGCACCATCGTCCTCACCCGATCTAGACCCAATCAGAGTCAGGACTGTCAGCACGTAGACCTACAGCATCTTTCCTATAAAATGAGGTGATCTTAGAGGTGATGTTGAAACAGATGGTAACAACAGTGTGAGATGATAACGTTATGCAAGAGACTTAGTGGCAGAATGCAACTTGGCACGATAGTCATTAACAGTAGGGGGAGGCTGAATAGCAGTGTCAGAAGGAAGGTTTAGAGGAGAGGAAGAAGGCTGAGTAGGAGTTTGTTGTGGGGATGTGGTCTCTCTTAGTGGTTCCTCCAAGACTATGCATTTTGATGCACGTTTGAGATGATCTGCATGCATCCATGTCGTCTCTGCCTTGTACGGATCTCTTAATTCGAATTTATTACCTTTACGAGATATGACACGGAAGGGACCCAAAAATTTAGTTTAGTTTTGATTCTCTGTCATGATCTAGGGCAAAAACTAAGTCACTTACTTGGATGGCAACATCTGTGGCAGCGGCATGTTGGTTACGTACCATCTCCTCATTTGTGAGGGCCAGATTATCCTGAACATATTTATGAATTTTCTGGAAGTTGGATAGGTTTACTCGCACATAGTTATCGTAGTCGCAGTGTTATGCTGGTGTTTTTAGGTCGACTTCTCGTCCCCAAAACACTAGCGACTGAAGCGGGGTCCTCTTTCTGGACCGGAAGTAAAGCACCCACAAAGGAACAGGACATAAAAACCAGGCAGTATACCTTAACACATCTATTGCCTTAATTCTAACCGTTACAATAAAACACAGGGTGATATTTGAGATACAGGAGACAGGGACACAGAGTTAACCTTCAACACCACAAGATACAGTCACGCTTAGTACACAATACAATGCACATACATTGATGTCCTGAATTATATATGTTAATACCCGTATGTCACTTTTAGGCAGGATATACACTTAGTCGAAAACAAAGAGAATAAACAAGATTAAAGTCCGTGGGGGAAATACCATTATAAATAAGGCAGGGTGTGGATCGTGACACTTGACACAGTCACTTAGTCGCAGCGACACTTACACACAGGCTTTTGATTTGCCCGCGCACCGTAGTCTCTATTCAGTCACAGAAAGTTCTTTTACTGGGGGACTCATACAATTACGTTAATGTTCATTCTCTGTCCTGCCGGGCACTGAGTTCTTTTGGACTAATAGTAACTGTCACTGGTTTTACACTGGTCTTCACTCGGTCACTGTTCACTGTTATTTCCCCTGGTTTATTCTCGGCATAAGGGGTGGCACTATTTACCTGTATCTCCTGGGTAATGTTCACTCCGTAGCAGGGGCGTGAGGGGAGAACCCTAGGGGGACCCGGCCTGCAGAGGGCAATATACTACCCGCAGGGGAGTCACTGCCCGGATCCCACTCGTCGGTGAGGTGCAGGGAGGCCCTCCTGTCTGGAGGCCTCTACCTGAGAGGTGGCCCTCGAGTCGGAGCCTCGTCGGTGAGGTGCAGGGAGGCCCTCCTGTCTGGGGGCCTCAACCTGAGAGGTGGCCCTCGGGACTGGGGCCTAACAGCTGGAGAAGTCGGGCCTGTCGTCTCTGGCTCCGTGGGGTGAGGGAGCCTGGGTTGCCCTTGTCGGGAGCCTATGGGGTCTGGCCCGGGGGTCCTGGGACTGCGGGCGCCTATGGGGAGAGGCACCGACAGGGCTGGGCTGCGGCAACTTCTCCGTCGGGTCTCGGGCAGGAACAAGGATCTCCCAGGCTTAGGAGGTAGGTCCAGTATTGGGCCTTGCCACCACTCTAGCGACACCTCTGGGGCAACACTCCCGGGTGGTGACAAAGGGCTCCCACAGGGGAAAGAGGCAGGAGAAGGATTCACGTAGCCCGTGTCCTCTCCGGTACATCCTGAGGCCAGAGCCTTGGGTCGCCTTACCCTGGTACGTACTTTGGCTGTGGCCGTGAGCCTACCCGTCGTACAAGGAGCAACTGAAGGGCGTACAGTGGCCGCTCCTTCCCCGCCACGTATAGGGGCCATCGGCGTGTGTTGCTCCCGCAGTAGGGAAAAGCAGGAGCAGGGGACACAGGGGCCACACTCTCTCCGGTACGTACTGATGCTATCTTCAAGGGCCTCTTTACCCTGGTACGTGCTTTGTCCGGGGCCGTAAACCTACCCGCCTTAGAAGGAGCAACTGAAGGGCATACAGTGGCTGCTCCTTCCCCGCCACATATAGGGGCCATCGGCGTGGTGTTGCTCCCGTAGTAGAGAAAAGCTGCACATACGATAGCCAAGGGCCTCTCTACCCTGGTACGTACTTTGGCCGTAGCCGGGAGCTGATCTTCCCGACGAGAAGCAACTGAAGGGCGTAGAGTGGCCGCTCCTTCCCCGCCACGTATAGGGGCCGTCGGCGCGGTGTTGCTCCCGTAGGATAGAGCAGCAGGAGAGGGATGCACAGGGGCAACTCTCTCTCCGGAGTGTACTAAGGCCGTAGCCGAGGGTCTCTCTACCCTGGTACACTCTTTAGGCCATAGCCTTGGGCCTCCTGCCCTTGAGGGTGTAACAATAGCTGTCAACATGGTGTTACCTGGGACTGAATCTTGTTCAGTCCCACCCCAATTCTGATGATGGTTGTCCCGCCTGCAAGGTAATTGACTTTCTCCGGTCACCTGGTGTTGGGGCAGTTGCGGGGAACAGGGGCTCAGGACAGTAGTGTCCCGGTGACCCTCTTGACCTGGGTCACTAGCCCCACCATTGTGTCCTCCTGGGGTGGTGGTGTGGTAGCGGCCTGGTGGTGGGGTGGGGAGTGGCGAGGTGGGAGGTCCAGCGGCGGGTATTTTACATAGATCGGATCAGGTTTGGATTGCGACAGTGAATAAGGTAGTCTTTTGTCAAAGCCATATATGATGAAGAATGGTGTTTCCCCAATTGACTTATTGATGGATGAATTAATTGAAGCAGCTACCTGCGGAATCCACTCATCCCAGGTGGAAGTCTGATCTCCCACTATGTGACGCAGACTCTCCAATATCTTTCTATTCTGGCGCTCTACTAGGCCATTCGAGGCTGGATGATGGGCCACTATATTGCATTTCTTAATTCTGTATCGAAGACAAATTTCTTCCAGGACTGAATTATTGAACTCTGACCCGTTATCAGTTAAAATTACTTCTGGTGTTGTGAAAGGGCAATTAACTGAATTAATAAAGGCATGTGCTACTGCGTTAGCAGACTTTTCATGCAATGGAACTAAGATAAAAAATCTAGAGAAATGATCGACTACCACTAACAGATAAACGAAGCCAGATTCTGTACGAGGCAGCTTCAGAAGATCAAGAGAGACAGTTTGCCAACGTTTTGATGGTACTGGGTACTGCAATATAGGAGCAGGTTGACAGGTTGTCCCCTTGTGACGGGCACATGATTAACATGCATCGCAGTGCACTTCTATATCCTTTCGCATAGTGGGCCAATAATATGACAGACGTGCTTGCTGTAAGCTTCTGTCTTTGCCGGGGTGTGATGCATGAGGGGTGTCGTGGATTAAATGGAGGGCAGCAGGAATTAAGTCTGTTGGAATTACTAGTTGCTTAACTTCGCGATGAGGTACATTGTTACCTTTCAGTACTGAGTTTTTATAGAGCAATTCATTGTTGAGGAAGAAATCATATACAGGGACTGGTAACTCTGGCAGACAAGAATCATCGCCTGACTCTAGGAAATATATGACCTGTGACTATACGGGGTCCTCGCGCTGGAACCTATGTAGTGTGTCATAATTGAACGCCAAGTTTACGTCGCAACCGGTTGAGACCATGGCAACAAGCCGCGAAAGAGCATCGGCTACGACATTGGATTTTCCAATAACGTATTCAAATGTCGGATTATAGTCAGTCACAGTGATTGCCCAACGTGCAAGTCGACTGGTAAGGTTACGTCCCCGAAATAAGTCACATAAGGGAAGATGGTCTGTTTGGATGTGAACAAGATATCCGAAGATGATGTCGCGGAAATGTTTTAGAGACCAGACCACGGCAAGGGCTTCCCAGTGAGTTACACTGTAATTCTTTTCCGCGGAGTTTGGCACACGGCTAGCATAGGCAATGACACGTTTCAATCCTTCAGAGTCATACTGCATGAGAACGGCACCTAGGCCTACTCTGGAAGCATCAGTGCAGAGAAGAAATGGTTTAGAATAATCAGGGAATGCCAAAACTGGTGATTGTGCTTGAGCATTTTTCAGTGTTGTGAATGCGGTTGCCTGTTCATCAGCCCACACAAAAGACGCATCCTTCTTTAGCAATTTTGTTAACGGCGCAGCTATCTGGGCGTACCCTTTAATGACCCTTCTATAATACCCACTGAGACCGAGGAAACTGCGTACAGCGTCGGTGTTGGTTGGAGCTGGGAAATTCGTCACGGTTCTAACCTTGTCATCTGATGTGTGAATTCCGTGAGTGTCAACAACATGTCCTAGGAACTGGAGTTTCTTACGTAAAAAGTCACACTTTAATAGTTTGATCTTAAGTCCAGCTTGTTTGAGTCTAGTGAACACTTTGGCCAATTTTTCTAAGTGTTCTTCCACCGAGTGACTAGCGATTATGACATCATCTAGATAAACAAAAACTGAGTGACCTATCATGCCGGCGAAACCTGTATGAATTAGTCGCATGAACGCTGATGGTGCATTTCTCAAACCGAATGGAAGTCTACGGAATTGGTAATGACCGGATGGAGTACTGAAGGCAGTGATAGGACGAGATGATTTTTCCATCTCGACCTGCCAATATCCACTTAAAAGATCTGGGGAGGAAAAAAATACAATTGTTTTCGCCTAAGGATTCCAGCAAATTAGTAAGTACAGGAATTGGAAATCTGTCCGAGACAGTCAGTGCATTCACGCGTCTGTAATCTATGACTGGTCGTAACTCACCACCTCTCTTTGGAACCAGCAATAGTGGGCTGTTCCACGGGCTATCAGAGTGTTCATTGACCTCATTATCCAACAAGTCCTGAATAAGACGATCGGCTTGTTGACGTTGGCTATATGGTAAACGGTAGGCAGGTATATATACTGGCTGAGCTCCAGGGTGTAATGTAATATTATACTTTACCAAATTTGTCTTGCCCATATTCTCACCGGGTAGGGCTACTACTTCGCGATAGTCTCGCAAGAGATTAATTAATTGCTGTTGGTGTTCCAGGAAATCGCTTTGTTTCACATGAGATTCAAGATTAGATGGAATATTGGTGGATTGAGCAATTAAGCACACATCGGCAACAGGGTATACGAAATCCTGGCACACACGTGTGGCCATTGGGTATACCAAGAAATTGCCAATCTGTGTTCCTGTTCGTAAGGTGTTATGCGGCGTTTGTTGTGTTTGCAATGTACAAATAGCATAAACCATCCTCCAGCACCGTACACAATGCTGACTCATAAGCTAAGCCATTCATACAACACGTCTCAGGTAAGGTTAGTACATCCACTCCTGCTTTCGCACCCACAAGACGAACAGGGACTTTGGTAATCTTGTGCAGCAACAAAATTGTGCACTGATATGTTACTGCACGTCTTATCTCTGCGTGTTGTAAAACATCAATCACACTATCTGAGGTAGTTAAATGAGACGTGTCTGAGTCGGCGAGTGTGCCACTGTCAGTGAGGTTGATACGATCTATAATTGAATGCTCAGAGGATGTAGTACTATTATAGATGGTAGTGTACTTGGCTGTTCAGGTAACGGCATGTGTATTTGGTTACTCTTGACTACTGTTGGAATCATGTGAGACTTAATAACTGAGTCAGTTTGGGAAAGTACCGGACGTGGATATTCCATACTAGATATTGGGAAACCATTGGCATGTACACAACGAGAAGCAGGGAGGAGAGCAATGGCTTCTTGGGCCATTGTCGAAAATCCAATGAGAGTGTCCGTTGGATACTTAAGATCATTAGTGACATGAAACTCTACGTCAAAAGGTCTTAAGGCTTTATCAAGTTGTACTTCTAGTGTGATCTTTCCTTTGACCTGAAATTCTGAGCCATCCACACCGCATAGGCGAATGTCAGGTGGTTTGAGGAGCCCAACTCTTTTAGTTATTTTCCTGATGTTGTTTAAAGAGGTATCTGAGATTAGATTTACCATAGATCCGCTGTCCATAAAGAAAGAGCTTTGTATCCCTTCGCTCCATCCTAGAATGACTAAGCCTGAAGATATTAAAGGTCCTACCTGACGAATGGGGAGTTGATTTTCTGTTGCCTTATTTTCAGACACCGGCGGATCTTCCGCTGTAGGTTACAGTTCTCCAATCCGAGCGCTCGTCTTTCCCCGACTGACGGCTCTTAAGGTAACGACACTCGTCCGTGGAGTGAGTTGTGCTATTCTTATGGTACTTGCAAGTTAGACGTCGGGACCGCGAAGGTGCGCGCGGGCGTTCCCGTGAGCGAAAACGTCTTCTTTGCGTGCACAGCTAGATTCTCGATGACCTACATTACCGCAGTGCCAGCACACAAATGACGATTGTTTGCTTCATCGCAGAGTTGAATTGTCACGACTGCTAGAAAGTGAGTGATAGTGTGAGTGTGACCGATTACTAGGTTTGGTTCTTGTAGTTGGCCGTGAACGAGAGGGATCAGATGAAGTAATGCTGGTGTGTAGTACTCTCGCAGTACCGCCTGCAGAGGAAGAGGGTGAACTGTAAGAATCGACCTGGCGAGTGAAGTCTGTTCCTGATCTTTGAACGATTGTCTTACTAATATCCAGTATTTTGCCTCCTGGGTTAAAGCCAACTTGTAGTGCTATTTGTTTTTGGGAGTCCGAAAGCCAGTTGAGAAATCTAAAGTAACCGAACAAGTTAGCAAAATTATTTAATGTAATCATGATCTCCCTGTTGTGTTGTGTTACCCATTGAGTACCACGGACTAATCGGCGCAACTCTGAACTCGTCGCCTTCATAGTAGCGGCTGCCTCAATTACTTTTGCATGTTGGGGAGGTACCAAAATGTCTTCCTGCATTTGCTTGAGGAGATTAGTTAATCCTATAAGGGATGCAGAATTGGAATGTTGGCAACAATATTGAATAAGCCGTTGGCGAAACGCGTCAAACGTTTGGCAATCTTCGAAGAGCCCCGCACGAATAGCGGCTCCTATTAATGATCTGCCATGATGGAGTCGACTGAGAAGATATGAAACTTTCAAGGGTTCAGTTACGATCTGGCGATTATGAATGTAGTTTTCGACCTCTCTGAGGAAATCGTAAATCGAAACAGTACTATCCTCTCCTGTAAATTTGGGTCTATTCACATCATCCAAATATATGGATCGGGGAGGTGGAGGGTTCTGAGTCGCCATCATAAGAAGAGGGTGAGACCGCGAAGGTGAGGAAGTAGGCACGGTGGTGAACTGAGATGGTGTGTGGGAAGGAAGTGTCGTGGCGGTAGTGGTGTGTGTATGTTCTTACCTAATTGTTCTTACCTAATTGTATTTTTACAGGAATGAGTCAAGCTCGTCCTGTCCCGTGTCTTAAACCATATTTATAGTACATATCCTTAAATTTGTGAATTGTTTTGGCACACACTATTTCATTCGGTAGTGCATTCCACTGATCAATTGCTCTGTTTGGGAAACTGAATTTCCTTACGTCTTTATCACCTCTCTTCTTATGCAGTTTTTTGCAGTGTCCTCTTGCTTATGCTTCCCCATATGTTAAGTAATCATCTATGTCTATTTTCTCCTTCCCTGATATGCATTTATATAGCATTATCATGTCACCTGGCTGTTCCCTCCTCGGTACATACAGTGGCCGTTACCGTGGCGCTGCCTGGGACTGTTTCTGGAGCAATCCCATCCCGATCCTGGCGAGGGGTGGTCCGGCTGGGAAGTAGTGCCGCATTCCTGCGACGTTGTGGTTGGGCAGGTTGTGGGGAAGAGGGACTCAAGGTCGGGGTGCCCCGGCGCCTGTCTTGCTCTGGGCCAGTGTCGCCTTTATCTGGCTAGCCATGGAGTCCTCCTGGGGTGGGGGTAGGGCTGCGGCTCCATAGCAGGGTGGGGGTATGGTGGCGTGGGCAAACATAATGATAATAAAAAAATGTATGCTAATTTATTTAAATGTCTCAATATTTACCAGTAATTCCCACAAATATATGCAAATGGTTTGCACCAGTGCTTAGCGACATTGCGCAAGCTGAATATTAGATTGCGCACTTGCGCAGATTACAAATAATAGAAAATAATAATAATACCATAATACATAAAAGTAAGTAAGGATGTTATTTTATTTAAATATCTCAATATATGCAAATGGTTTGCGCTTGCACTTTGTGACATTGCAAGCTAAATATTTGTCAGATTGCGTCTTGCGCTTGTGCATGGTAGTGAACTGTGGATTGCGCATTGCTCTTGCGCAAGGTCATTCTCTGTTTGCGCTGCCCACCACTGATGACTAGTCAAGATTAGTCAATGTTCCTCCCGAGGTATTTTCACTGATATTGACTTTCCATTTTGTAAACAAACTCAGCGCTACCGAAGTCGAGCCAAACTCACGAGAGAAGAAGAAAGAGCTTGTGGCCTATTGAATCATAAATGTGGTCCTATATAAATTTATTTGAAATGAAGAATCCAAATTTGCTGTCAGCTGATACCTGTGGTGGCGCCATCTAGCAGCAACTTTAGTAAAAAGTTTTTCATTTAAGCCCATCGAGGCATAAATGTGGTCCCATATAAGGTTACTTGACATGGCTAGTTACATTTACAGCAAACTGTTTGAAACAAGAGCATTGCTGCAGGTCCTAGAGCAATTTTTCTCTTGTTTTTTTCCCTCATGCTACCACAACGTGAGGGTCTTGAGGATTTTGACAATTTTAACTTGTGTCCAACAACAATGGTACAGCTGCCCTTTCATCTGACTCCAAAATTTCAAGCAAAAGCCCCGTCTGGTCGATCACATGATGAATACCATAATTTAATTCCTTTACTTGCAGAAAATCTCCCAAGGCAGCCATATGACACACTAACGAATGTTTGTAGATGGCTCTAATGTAAAGGCAATACAATCTTCCCGACACGTTTTCGCGACACGCATTTGAAACTCAATATCAGTGTAATGTTAGGTGTTTTAAGGGTCTGCTTCCCGTCCCGTAAACGCCTAGTGTGTAGCGGGGCTCTCTTTCTAGACCAGAGCTTAGACAAATAGGAGAGAGGTAGGACACAAAAACTCAAGGCAACAACCTTACACGTGTATTACTAACTTTCGCTCTGTTGAGCACCACCTCTCCTCTAAACCTCACCTTCTTTTTCTAACTTAGACTCAGCTGTCTGAGGCAACTGACAGCAAACCCTTTTCTGTATCCTCCTACTTTCTCTATACTCATTTCCAAGCCAAAGGTGGCTATTGTGTACATATACGCAACGACTTATCTTGCTCTCGTGTCCCTGAACTCGATTCTTCTGAATTCTCTACACTCTGGCTTCGGCTTTCCTGTCATAATCTGACTAAATATATCTGTGCTGTTTACTTATCCCCTAATTCTACTGACAATCAAAAATTCTTCGACTATCTTACTTCTATGATGGAACACTTTCTATCCATTTCTCCTTTCTCTGAAATCTCCGTTCTAGGAGATTTCAATGTTCACCACCACCTTTGGCTCTCCTCTCCTTTCGCTGATCCACCTGGTGAACAAGCCTACATCTTTTCTATCCTTAATGACCTAGAGCAGCTTGTACAGCACCCTACCCATATCCCAGACCGCCTTGGAGAGAGCTCCAACATGCTTGACCTGTTCCTTACAACTAATCCTTCTACCTACACTGTTAATCTTTTCTCTCTGTTGGGCTCCTCCGATCACAACCTTATCACCTTAACCTGTCCTATCACTCCGGTACAGCCTGTGGACCCTCCAGGGAAACGTCGTCTGTGGCATTTTGGAGCAGCCGATTGGGAGGCCCTCAGGCAGTACTTCTTTTATTTTCCCTGGAATGATTATTGCTTCCATGGCTGGGAGCCATCTGCGTATGCCGTGCGTTTTACGGAGGTTATTCTTTCAGGCATGGAAGCATACATTCCTTTCTCATATCCTTTGACTAACGCAAGGAAGCCTTGGTTTAATCACGCTTGTTCTAATGCTGTCCGCAACAAGGAGAGGGCCTACAATAGATACCAGAGTGAACCCACCCCTGAATCACATCATCTTTACATTTCTGCCCGGAATCGTGCTAAGTCTGTTCTTCGCTCTGCTAAAAATAATTTCATCCGTACTAAATGCTCTCAACTCTCCAACTCGAATTCTTCCCGCTCCTTCTAACACCTTGCCAAAAACCTTTCTAACAACTTTACCTCATCATCCATCCTTCGTCTTTTCTACTCTGATGGTTCTGTAGCTATTTCTTCTACTGATAAAGCAGAGCTCTTCGCACAGACTTTCTCCTCCAATTCCACCTTAAACGATTCCGGTGCTGTTCCTCCATCACTTCCCCCCTCTGACTTCCTCTTGGCTGACATTAAAATTTCTTCAGGTGATTTATTTTCTGCCATCACTGGCCTCAATACTAATAAGGCATACGGGCCAGATGGAGTCCTTCCTGTTGTTCTCAAGAACTGTGCTTCTGTGCTTACACCCTGCCTAGGCAAACTCTTTCGCCTTTGTCTGTCAACTTGTACCTTTCCTTCTTGCTGGAAGTTTGCTCTCATTCAGCCAGTGCTAAAGAAGGGTGACCACTCCCAACCCTCCATCTATCGTCCAATTGCTTGAACGTCCTGTATTTCAAAAGTTTTCGAGTCAATTCTCAATAGAAAAATTTTAAGGCATATTTGCTATCACAACCTTTTTTCTGATCATCAGTACGGGTTCCGTCAGGGACGCTCCACTGGCGGTCTTCTCACCTTCCTTTCAAACTCCTGGTCATCCTCCTTTCAGGACTTTGGTGAAAGCTTTACCATTGCGCTTGACATCTCAAAGGCTTTCGATCGAGTCTGGCATAAATCCTTAATTTCCAAACTGCCCTCTTACGGTTTCTATCCTTCTATCTGTGCCTTCATCGCTAGCTTCCTTTCTGGTCGTTCTATAGCCGCTGTTGTAGACGGCCATCGTTCATCTCCTAGATCTATCAATAGTGGTTTTCCTCAGGGCTCTGTCCTATCACCAACCCTCTTCCTTTTATTCATCAATGAACCCTATCCACTCCTCCGGTGATGACTCCACCCATCACCTTTCCATTCGGTTCCTGCAACGCCCATCTCAGCAGTTACTTCAACAGACAAGGGATGAGGCTATGGCACACCTAATGTCTGACTTGGCTCATATCTCTAAATGGGGTAAAAATAATCTGATTGTTTTTAATGCATCTAGACTCAGTTCTTACACCTATCAACCCGACAAAATCTTCCAGAGGTATATCCACTAATGTTTTAAAATATTCAGCTTAATCCTGGATCATCCTTGAACATGGTTGGGGTTTCATTTACTCGGGACTTATCTTGGAAAGATCATATTGCATCTCTTGTAAAATCTTCTTTCAAGAGATTGGGTGTGCGAAGCCGACTCCGTTCTTTCTTTACCCCAGCACAAATGTTGACTCTATACAGGGGTTTTATCCGCCCCTGTGTGGAGTACAACTCTCGTGTGTGGGGAGGCTTTCCACATACAGCTCTTCTCAATAGGGTGGAGTCAAAGGCTTTTCGTCTCATTAACTCTCCTCCTCTCACTGACTCCCTTCAACCTCTGTCACTTCGCCACACTGTTGCATCTTTATCTCTTTTCTGTCACTACTTTAATGGTTACTGCTCCTCTGAACTGTCTGCATGCATTCCTCCACCTCTACGACGCGTGCGTAGCTCCTGTCTAGCAGCAAACTCTCATCCCTTTTCTGTCCAACTCTGTAATGCAAGAGTTAACCATTACTCCCAGTCCTTCATTTATGCAACAGGTCAACTATGGAACTGTCTTCCTCTGTCTGTATTTCCTGCTGCCTATGATCTCCAATCTTTCAAACGCAGTGTGTTCAAGTACCCCGAAATGATCATGTCTTGAATTTGGCTCTCTGTTGTATTTTGTTTTTCTCTTGGAGGGAACTGTTATTGTGGGCTCATGGCCTTTGGTTCCTTCTTCCTCGCATAAAAAAAAAAAAGTTGGACAGTGGAATGGGTAGATGTCACTGATACGGATACACTGGACAATTACAATTCTTACGTCTAGATATGGGTTATCAGTATCACGCAGGATACTGCTCGGATCAAAATGAATAGCACTTGGGGCAGAGGTTTACGTATTATTAGTTATAGGAAGTCTCAGTTTTATATATTCATGGAGGCGCTGATATTGTTTCCTGTTGGTAAGTTTTTCTTTAGCACGGGTCTGGATACAATTTTAGTATTACAAGGTGTTATTTGGTGGTAGCGTATTCACTATAATAGACACGTCTTTCACTGGGTGGCCCTGTTCGCAGTTGCACTGTCACTGTTACTCACTGCACCACTTTGGTATTATCACTGACTTTCGTTAGGTAGTTAGTTCACTGATCTGCCTCTATGTTATACTGGGTCACGGACACTGTACTATCACTGTCACTCCTATCTAATCTGGGCGTCGTGGCGGTCAGGTAAAAGGGCGGCGGAGGTGTCACAGCCTTGCTACTGACGAGGCTGAGTTCCGCTAGGGGCCTCTACATCCAGAGGCCACGGGATCAAGCGCAGGGGCGTCCTCTCTCATCTGAGGCTGCGAGTGGCGAAGGGCCCCCTGCTTTCAGGGCTGGGGGTGGGAGTACGGCCCTCAGGGCTGGGGCCAAATAACTGCCTGAACTTCTCACTCAGGCGCCTGACGGAGGACAAAGATCTCCAGCGTCAGGGTGTGGGGAGTTCCCGCCCGGGATTCCTGGAGGCAGTTTGGGGTTCCCGAGGGCCGTGGTCCCTGGTGCTTGGCAGTGCTGTCATGAAGGGACTGCGGCACCAGCCTGCATCGGGGTTCATCAGATGGGTCTTCTCCAGAGATGGTTGCAGGGAGCAGAGGCAGGGGGAAGTCACGGGGCCTCTCCAGTACTCTTTTAGGCTGGGGACTCCCTCTGTGTCGTGGATTGGAGAACAGGAGTCATCTCCTGCTGTAGGGCCTGGCTACTGGCCGTGGACTTCTAGAGGCATGGCTACCAGCCGTCACCAAGGCCCGGCTACTGGCCGTGGCCTGGGGGAGGGAGCAGGTACTAGCAGACCAAAGGGCACCTTCGGAGCAGCTACAGGCCATCTCCTGACAAAGGCAGGAGTGGCTACAGGCAGTCTCCTGATTTCCCTCAGAGCGACTACGGGCCGTCTCCTTCAGGAGGGTGGAGCGGCTACAGGCCATCTCGAGAAAGGCACTTTTAGAGCGGCTACAGGCCATCACCTGATGAAGGCAGGAGTGGCTACAGGCAGTCTCCTGATTCCCCCTCAGAGTGGCTACAGGCTGTCTCCTTCAGGAGGGTGGAGCGGCTACAGGCCGTCTTGAGAAAAGCGCCTTCAGAGTGGCTACAGGCCGTCTCCTGAGGAAGGTGGGAGCGGCTACAGGCTGTCTCCTGATTTCCCTCAGAGCGGCTACAGGCCGTCTCCTTCAGGAGGGTTGAGTGGCTATAGGCCATCTGGAGAAGGGCTCCTTCAGAGCAGCTACAGGCCGTCTCCTTATTCCCCTCAGAGCGACTACAGGCTGTCTCCTTCAGGAGGGTTGAGCGGCTACAGGCCGTCTCGAGAAGGGCATCTTCAGAGCGCCTACAGGCTGTCTCCTGATGAAGGGGGGAGTGGCTACAGGCTGTCTCCTGATGAAGGCAGGAGCAGCTACAAGCCGTCTTCTTATTCCCCTCAGAGCAGCTACAGGCTGTCTCCTGGTGAAGGCAGGAGCGGCTACAGGCCATCTCCTGGCGAAGGCGGGAGCGGCTACGGGCTGTCTTCTTCAGAAGGGTTGAGCGGCTACCGTCCGTCTCAGGTTTGCTGGCAGGAGCTGAAGGAACAACTCCACCCCGAAGCTGGTTGGAGAGAGCTCGCCCGGAAGGTAGTCTGGTATTCCTGCTATGGTGGCTGTTATGCTGAGTGTTTTTAGGTCGACTCCTCGCCCTAAAAACACTAGCGACTGAGCGGGGTCCTCTTTCCGGACCGGAAGTAAAGCACCAACAAAGGAACAGGACAAAAAAACTAGGCATTATTCCTTAACACATCTATTACCTTAATTCTAAAACCGTTACAATATGAGGCAGAGTGATATTTAGGATATAGGATACAGATATGCAGAGTTACGTTAGGATGACACGGGATATTCAACACACTCTATGATCACATATAACAATGGCTTGTGGTTCTATAAGTGAAGGTGATTGTCTTTCATCAAAGCCCAAAATGTCTATACCCACAGTAATAAAAGGAATATACAAGATTAATAGTCTAGGGGCGGAGTATTACTATAAGAAAGGCAAGGGGCGGATCATGACACTCGACTTGGTTAACTAGGCGCGGCGACACTCTCCCACGCACCCGGCTGCCATTCACACTGACGGGGAAACTCCTCTATTCTGGGAGGGGGGAACAACACTAGACTTACTATTATGGAATTACTTTCTTTTAAAGGGGCAGGTGAGTTTATTGGGATCACGAACACTTATTTGTTGACTTCCTCTAGATCGTACTATGTCACTCTGTCACTGTTCCTGTTCCACTTTCTCGGGTATATTGAGATCGAAGAGGTGTCACTGATCTACCCGTTTTTCCTGGGTTAATTCACTCTGTCACTATTCACTATAGCTGGGGGGGGGGACCTAAGGGGACTCTACCCGTGGCGGGTGTCACAGTACCCGCAGGGGGAGTCACTACCCGGGTCTGTTCCGTCGGTGTGATGCAGGGAGGCCCTCCTATCTAGGGGCCTCGACCTGGTGTAGACCCTCAGCTCAGGGTCTCGTCGGCGTGGTGCAGGGAGGCCCGCCTGTTTGGGGCCTCGACCTGGAGTGGTGGCCCTCGGGACTGGGGCCAAAGAGTTGGAGGAGGCGTGTCTGGCGTCGGAGGCTCCGTGGTGTGAGGAGGGCAGCGCTGGTAGGCTGCTGGGGTTGCCTGGGGGTCCTGGGGCTGTGGAGGTCTGCCAGGGGACGCGCCGTCAGGTGTGGGCTGCGGCCTCATCTCCTGCTGGTGCCTGGGGAAGTCAAGAATTTCCCAGGAGAAGGAGGCAGGCCCAGACTGGGACTTTGCCTCCGCTCCGGTGACACCTTCGGGGCAACTCTCCCGAGTGGTGTCCAGCTACTCCCACAGGAGAACGGTGAAGGTAGAGGACACACAGAGACCGTGTTCTCTCTCCTATACAGGGAGGGTAGCACGGAGGCGACCCTCTCTCCTGTCTCCGTCACAGCCGTGGCTCCAGGTTGTTTTACCCTGGGACCCACTTTTGGCTCTCTACAAGGGACTCTTACCCTTGGGGTGGCTGAGGGTACTGGCCCCTCGTAGCTCACTATTGGGCCTCCTGCCCTGTTTGTGGCAGAGGGTATTTCTCCCTCGTGGCTCACTGTGGCAGAGGGGACTGGCCCCTCGTGGCTCACCAAAGGTGTGGCAGAGGGTGGTGTTCCCTCGTGGCTCACCAAAGGTGTGGCAGAGGGTGGTGTTCCCTCGTGGCTCACCAAAGGTGTGGCAGAGGGTGGTGTTCCCTCGTGGCTCACTGTGGCAGAGGGTACTGGCCCCTCGTGGCTCACCAAAGGGCCTCCTGCCCTGTTTGTGGCAGAGGGTATTTCTCCCTCGTGGCTCACTGTGGCAGAGGGGACTGGCCCCTCGTGGCTCACCAAAGTTGTGGCAGAGGGTACTGGCAAGGCCGTCTATAAGGGAGGCCAGAACGCTGCCCGTGACGTCACGGAGTTGGTGACAGCTCTTGCTCTCCCTCTCACCCACTGACTCACTGGAGCCTTATCCCACTCTTCTTCATAATGTCCACTGTTTAGTTTTTTATTCATGTTACTATTTGAGGATGTGTTTCATAAACATTGCTCACAGCATTATTAGATAATATTGTGAACTACTGCAGGTATTTTATAGTCCCCTAAGCGATGTACTTCAACATCATTTATGAATACATGTATGTCACAGTTTGTATTGATGATGACTGATTGCATTATTTTGGGATGAGGGGCCTGAATGATTCTACCTATTATCAAAGAATTATCCTGCCACACAATACTCCAGTAGGTTGCATCTACAAATTTTAGTTTTTCCTTTAACTCATCTAAAGTATGAAATTCCCTTGCTTTTCTATGCGTTTCTTCATCTGTAACACTTAGCTTTAACGCAGTTTGCAGTGCTGATTTCTCCAACCTAATCCTCTTTGAATCAGGTGATTCCCTGACATTGGTTGTAGAGGATAAATATGAAGGGCAGTTAGGCAGCAGAGAAGGAATGGCACCATTCCGTAACTTCCGTATGGACAATCTTGCTGTTAGTCTTCTCCCGGAAGTTTCATCGAAGACAGAAGTTTCATCTACGAAATCGGCAGGTGCGAAGTGTAACTCACAAACCTAAAACAAAATATATATTTCTAGTGTATGTGTCTGCATGTATGGTTGAGAGTTTGGTTGTTTGTCTGTCTGTTAGTCCTAGATATTTCAACTGGAAATGATTGATAAATTTTAAGCTAACGAGTGAGAAAAAACAAGGATGATTTATAAGCTCGCGAATTTGTGCCACCTAGAAGATGCTAAAAGTGCCTCCATATTGCAACACCTGCCTCATGCAATACTCATCATCTATAGTTAATTATGTTTCTATCGCTTTTGTTCTTACTCTTTCGCTGCCTTTTCTGTTATGTACTCTCCCACATGACATAACTACACAGTATGGAAGATCACTTGGATGGTTCAAGCGACCTTTTGCATTCGGTGAAGAAATTATGATAAATAATTCTACCAGTCTGCCTCACCACTGCCATGTTTGTGCCCGCGCGGCCATTCATCATCGAGGCTGAAAAATATTATTACCGTATATCCCTACTTAAAACATCTACCAACGCATTGTGCTTGTAATTGCTAAACTGCTGCTAAACTCTAACAATAGTATAATGTTGTACTTACCCTGCTGCTGTGAGTTGGGGTGAAATTCTCTCGTTTGATGGCGCAAATCCATTTGTAGCGGAGAGTTTCGTCCTTGGGAAAGGAATACACACTAACTTTTGGGCCAGTTCTATAGTTCCCATTGCAATTTGGCACACAACAACAGTGTGGCATTATCACACAAAATAGTAAGAAGTGGCCAACACAATGCGTGAGGAATATACAGATGATTGCGGGAATAAACAATGCTGAGCAAATTGGCGTGACCTCCCACTAGCGCATGTCAATCACCACTGACCCCTGGCGTGGTGCAGGTAGCTGGATCCACCGATGTCACGTGTCAGCGCGTCTGTGACTCATCTTCTAGGCCTGAAAACTGTAGACGGCCTTGGTACTGGCCCCTCGTGGCTCACCAAAATTGTGGCAGAGGGTGGTGTTCCTCGTGGCTCACTGTGGCAGAGGTGGGGACACCTCGTGGCTCACCAAGGGACCTCCTGCCCTTAAGGGGTGTAACTATGGCCGTCGCCAAAAAGCTACTAGGGACTGATTTTTTATCAGTCCCACCCCACTGCTGTCGATAGTTAGCCCGCCGGTGAGGTTGTCTCGGATCCAGCCCACCTGGCGTCGGGGCAGTTGCGGGGAGAAGAGGCACAGGTCAGTGGTGGTTGGGTGACCCTCTTGCCCTGGGTCATTAGCCCCCCCGTTGTCCCTTCCTAGGGTGGTGGGGTGGTGGTGGCCCGGTGGCGGGGTGGGGGGTGTCGGGGTGGATGGTCCGGCGGCGGGCATTTTAGTGGCGGCGGGTGAGCTCCGGGTCATAGTGGCGCGCGGCCCGGGCGGACTTATGCCGTTGTCGCTCCAAGACCCGGCGCGCTGTCAATGCTCCTCTGCGGGCTCCTTGTGGGGGTGTCGGGGCGCCCCCTGTGGCGCTATTCTGCATTTTAATCAGTATATCAAGAACTTGACTTGAAAATTTCGCGAAAACGCGACTCATGTTGTGACATGTTGAGGCTCAGCCAAACCTTTCCCCATGGTTTGCAACTTTGCGTCCATGGTCAAGACGTTATTAGGTATTATTTTTTTAGATGAACATGTACTTGTATCTCTTCAAAGTCGTCTTAAAATACACCCAGGATGTTGTAATACCAATAGAAATTAATGAAGACAGCTATGGGAGACGCCAGAATATATTTCAAAGTAGACTCCAGTGAAGTAGAAACAAGTTAATTACTGACTACAAGTGCACCTTATAATATCCAAAGCCTGCGTCACTGAATGAACACAGACCTTGATAGCTCCCCATGAAAATTAGTTATTATAGAATTAAGTATATTTATAGAATGACGGGGAATCGTCTTGGATGCGAATTGTCCTGACGGGAAGTCGTCCTTCAAAATTCATTCATGTGTTGACGGCGAAGTGACGCGGAAGCACGTAGAATTTCAAGTTCCTGATAAGAGTACAAACCATGCCAAACTTTATAAGTGTCAGCGAAGAAACGGTTGATGACTGGAAGGAATTTATTAGGGCAGCAGTTAAACTTACTGATATTCATCGTGGGCTGCTGGATTCATATGTGCTGGTAAGATATTTCGAGCCAGAAATTGTATGTTGACTTGGAAGATAGTGCAGTGCAAGCAAACTATTTCAATGTCATCTTGATAAAATTTATGTTCAGTCTGAACAGATTGCAGGAAAGCTCCCATTAACAAATAATTTTTTTTTTGTTTTAAAGGGATTACCTCTCACAGGCTAATTGTATCATTCCCTTAACGTGAAAAAATGTTAGGTAGTGGTACATAACGTGGGCAAAACCATCACTGATCCTAGATACAGCGGTCCTGTTTTCGTTTCAGCCAGAAACAGAATTACGAGATTTTGATCCTTTTTTTTTTTTTTTTTTCGATATTTTAGACTTCTAAGACACTGGCATTTTCATCGCAAATTATTTTTATTTTACTCCTGAAGGTTAGGTTAGGTTATCTTGAAGAGTAAAATAAAAATAATTTGTGACAAAAATGCCATAGAAGATAATTGTTTTAGAATTGTCTAAAATATTAAAAAACATTAAAATCTCGTAATTCTGTTTTTGGCTAAAATGAATGAATGAAACTTAGATAAAAGAAATTAATATATCAGAATGTGAGAGACTTATGACTATCTATCTATCTATCTATCTATTGCCAGATGCCTTAATCCTGGAAGGGGTGTCCACAAACAAATCGCCTCCATGTTGCTCTGTCCCCTGCCATTTCACTGCCCTGCTTCCAGCTCACACACCCCTCTCTCATATACCTCTCCACTCCATCCCTCCATCTCATCCTTGGCCTCCCCCTCCACCTCACACACATACTCTCCTCATTAGTGTCTCATTTTCCATATGGCCAAACCACCTCAGTGTGTTTCTCCTAACACTTCCTATCACATCCACATCCACACCACAACGATCCTTCACTTCTTCATTTGTCAGTCTGTCTATCCATGTGACTCCACATGCTCTTCTCAAAGAACTCATTTCCACAGCCCTCACACTTGACTTCTGTCCCTCCAACAAGGTCCAAGCTTCACTTCCATACTTTAAAGTTGGTATCACAATACTGTCATGTACTGTAGTAACTTTTTCACTTCCATGCTCACTTCCCTGTTTCTTATCACTGCTTTCAAGGAACCAGCAACCTTTCTTCCTTGTTGTACCCTTTCAAGCACTTCACCCTCTAAACTTCCATCCTTTCTCATCACACTTTATATGCACTCACATTTTCTATTTCCTTCTCATCCAACCTTACTATACATTCACTGACTTCACCCCTCTTGGAGACTATAGCTTTACTCTTCCCTTTAACCTTTAGAATCCGTCTCTTACATACCGTACTTTCCCAAACTCATCCACCAAGCCTTGCAGCTCCCTTTTGTCCCCACCTAACAACACAGTATCATCTGCAAACAACAGTACAGGGAGTTTCCAAATACTGCCCTCTCTCATGAGGGCCACTCCAACATCTACTGTCCTGCCTTGCATCTCTTTTATAAACTCATCCATGTACAAAATGAACAACCATGTAGACATGACGCATCCCTGTTTCAATCCAACCTTCAGATAGAAAAATTCACTCAGTTCACTATCCACACGCACTGCAGCCTTAGCACCCTCATACATACTCTTCACAGCCTTCAACAACTTCCCATCTACTCCATATATTTTGAATACTTTCCACAGTCCTTGTCTATCCACCCTGTAATATGCCAAAATCCATGAAGGTTGCATTCAACTTCTTTCCCTTCTCCAGAAACTTTTCTGCTAAAGACTTAAGGATGAATAACTGATCTACACAACCTTTTCCCTTCCTAAAACCTCCCTATCCTTCTCCAACTAATTCCACTGTTTTTTCCCTAACTCTGTCAATGTCAGTAAGTTTCCTACCATATACTCTGCCTATTAAACCAAGAAGACAAATGTCCTTATGATTACCACACACTTCTTTTTCCATTTTTCCTCTGTACAGGGGAATAATTATACCGGTACCTGACTTCCAATCTTCGGGACTCTACCCTCCTCCCAGGCCAGTCTGCAAATCTTCCATATTCATTCTACTACCTCTCCCCCATATTTCAGCATTTTACCACACACTCCATCCATTCCTGGGGCTTTCCCCATTTTGACTTTCTTCATTGCTTCCACAACTTCCTTCTTGCTGATTTCTTCCTCTCTTCTCACTTCCCTCCTTCTCCCAGCCATTCCCCAGCCACTTATACTCGCATTACTTCCATTCTCTGTGTTCAACAATGCCTTAAAGTGCTGTCCCCATCTGTTCACTTTTTCTTCCTTCTTCACTGGTAATGTACCGTTTTTATCTTTCACCCCCTAACTAACTTCACTGACACCCTGTCTAACTCTCTTTACCTTTTTCTAGAACATTTTCTTACATTCCTTCCACTTTACAGTAAAATTCCTTCCATATTCGTCATCCACTCTCTTCTTACTTCCTCTTACTAATTTTTTCACCTCTGTCTTCCTCTCTACATATAACTTTCTCCTACGTCTCTCAACTTCTTCCACACCCGTTTCTCATCCACTCATCTGTTAGCTGATGCAATATTTTTGTTACTGAACATTCTGAAGCCACAGATTGATTCCTTCATCCCCCAGTGACATCCTAATTTCAAACTTATTCATATAAACCCCCATGTTATCTTAAATGAGACCAGACTAGATTGTGGCAAGTACAGTATATAAGGAATATAGTGTTTTGTGGACATTGACCTCCTGAAGCTTCAGTGGCTCTAGTGAACTTTATTAATACAATAATATTAATTCCCACTTCAGGAACTTCTTCAGAAACTCCTACAAAGGGTATGAAAATTTTCTTGTTAAATTTTTTCACCATTATATATATGGTATACATAGAATGAAGCTGGTACTATATCTGTTGGTCCACTTTGGTTGGCAGATGGCTCGCTTACTGAGAGCTGCAGAGACATGGCTGAGCTGTTTGCAGACAGCTCTGCTTCTGATTTCACGGACAGGGAACTGAGATCCGCTCCCCATCAAACACACTGTGGAATTTTTTAATCAGTAGACATATCAGTAGGTGATCTCTCCCAGAACTTTCTGAACTAGATCCTAGTTCCATCAAGGGATCAGATGGTTTACACCCACTGCTTCTTAAATTTTGTCCAGGTCTTCTCCAACCCTTTTACATGATTTTCTTTTAGCAAATCCTTGAAATTGGATTATCTCCGAAGCAAGTGGTCGCTCTTCCCTCCCCCCCCCATATATCCCTCTAAATCTGTATTATAGACTGAAAAGCATGATTTTAATATGTTACAAAATCCTAGAATGCATAGGGGTGGATGGACTGTACAGTTATTTACAAACTAACAGCCTTTTATCTCATGCTGAGTTTTGCGTCTTCAGTAGGAGGTGAACCGAAGATGAGCCTCTGATTACCTGTAACAATGTAATCTTAGGCTTGGTGCTGGTTATTTAATTATCTAATTATGTTTGACAGCCCCAAAGCCTTTGATGTAGTAATTCATACTGTCCTGTACAAAAACTATCTTGTTTAGGTGTTTCAGTTGTAATCCTACAGTGGCTAAGGGACTTCCTGTCTTTCAGAACTACGTCTGTCTCTGTTTCTGTTGTTTGTAGAAATCCCAGACATGTAAAGAATGGAGTTCCGTAGGGATCTGTTTTGGGCCCTCTGCTGTTTCTTGTTTATGTAAACCATTTACCTTTAACTCTAGGCACCGGGCACGGGTAGGCCTATCCACATCCCAGGACCAGGTTATTTTCAGGAAAATCAAATTTCCCCCAAATATATATATATATATATATATATATATACAGGGTGTTCCAGAAATATGTTCCGAAAATCAGGGGATGTACTCCTGACACATAATTGAATGTAAATTACTAAATGACCATATTTTCAATTCTCAATAGTTTTTGAGTTACAGCACCTCAGAGGTCTGCCAGGAATGTGTTTAAATCCAGGGATTGTACAAAATGCCTGAGACAGATGTGAAATTACTTAACGACCATAAAGTAATACAGCACACAGCAAAGTTGACAAGTTTGTCAGGAATGTGCCAAAAGCTGTAGAATGTACAGTATGTGATAGCCTGTACATAAGTTAGTAATAAGAATCATAATGATACGTTCGTGTGTGCAGTATCAGATAGTGTTATCACCCTTTACGTGGTAACATGCCATAAACGACAAAGGTGTTGTTGGGTGGTTGAGTGGAGCTGGTGTATGAGGAAGGAAGGGTGGAGGTGGCGAACCATCAAGATGATGTCGAGGGGTAGTGGAAGGACGGGTGTTCACTCACCCAGCAACACCCGTCTACCAGAGATCGAGAGCTGAACATGTGGATCAATCAGTTTTAGAGAATCACGCACAAGCAGACATGGAGCAATACTGCAATGGTGACTATGCAGATATGCACCTGACACTGGGTGAAGCTAGGGGTAATGCTGCAGCAGCAGTACGGCTGTACAGGGAACGTTGTCCGAACCGCAGAGTGCCACACTGGCAAACATTTCTCGCAGTTGATCGTCGTATACGTGAGACTGGTACCGTTCGTCAGCATGCAATTCCGGGTGACAGAGGACGACCACGGGACATTCACATGGACAACATAGAGGACCGGATACTACAAATGATTGAGGATGATCCTGAAATATGTACTCAACAGATTGCTCATGCTCTGCAGCTGCCAGTGGTGACAGTGTGGCGGACTTTACATCAACATCATCTACATCCATACCACCATCAGAAAGTACAAGTTTTAACTGATGTGGACTATCTTCCAAGGATGCAGTTTTGCCAGTGACTGTGCATGCTGAAAACTGTCAATCTCCAGCACTTGTGCTATTTACTGATGAGACAACATTCGGGAGAGATCGTTTTCGTTTTCATTTTTAAAGGCTCCAACATGCTTGCATGTGTCGGCCTTGGTCACCTAATGGCGGCTCTCCATGCTGCACGATCCATTGCAGCCTCCCTGTTCAGTCCCTTAACCCTAAGGTCACACTTAATGACCTCGTCCCATGTCTTTCTCGGTCTACCCCTCATAACCCCACCCCCAATATTAACACTTCTCACCTTCCTCACCCAACTATCATCCCCCATCCTCTCCACATGTCCAAACCACCTCAATCTACCTCTCCTCATCACAACACCAATACACTCCAGTCCCATCCTACCTCTCAACTCTTCCATTGTAAACCCAGCCCCTCCAGGCCTTGGACACAGGGACGCACTGCACATCCACCTAATCATTGTCATTTCTGTACGTCTGAGCCGGCGAATGTCTTCCTCCTTCACTGCCCAGGTCTCACTGCCATACAGCATTACACTCCTAACACAAGCTGCATACAAAGACCCCTTAGCACGTAGGGAGAGCCCCCTCAATGTCAGGAGAGGCAAGAGCTCCCTGAACTTCTTCCAACCACTTCTCACCCTAGCCACAGAGCTAGCTCCAGCCCCACCTCCAGCACACAACATGTCTCCTAAATAACAAAACTCTTCCACACACTCAAGAGATTCACCAGCAAGTTCAATTCTTTCACGTCTGACGATCTCCACCTGCTCACCCCGGCACGCCGTACACATAAAATCAGCATTATCTCGCAGTCTACCTCTGATACCACTACATGGCACCATTAATTTACATAACCGGCATATTTGGTCTGGTGACAACCCACATGTAATGACTCGACAAGGTCATCAGGTACGATTTGCAATCAATGTATGGGCAGGCATCATTGGTGACTATCTGATTGGTCCATACCTTCTACCCCAGCGGCTGAATGGTGCAACATACAGACGTTTTCTTGAGGACCCACTACCACCGCTGCTGGAGGATGTGCCCATTGGAATACGGAGAAGGATATGTGGTTTAAGCATGATGGTGCTCTGGCCCATTATTGGCATATTACAAGGGATTACTTAAATTATGTGTTTCCTGGACGATGGATTGGGCAAGGCGGCCCAGTGTCATGGCCACCTCGGTCGCCTGACATCACTCCCCTGGACTTCTACCTGTGGAGACACATTAAAAGCGAAGTGTACGCTACAGACGTTCCAAACCGTGAGGAATTGTGGCGCCGTGTGGAGGACAGCGTGGCACGTGTACGAAACAATCCTGGGGTCTTTGAACGTGTGCGTCAGTCACTTCTGCGACGGGCTGCATCGTGAATCGAGCAAGGAGGGTGGAATTTTGAACATTTACTGTAAATGTTAATGTCATACTGGAAATACTGTTTTATTTTGTTAATACATCACGTTGTCCTTGGTAAATGTTTCATTTACGAGCAATTCCCGGAGTCAGAAACATTCACGCAGACCTGTTAGGTGCTGTAACTCGAAAAATATTGAGATTTGCTAATATGGTCATTTAGTAATTTACATTCAATTATGTGTCAGGAATACATCCCCTGATTTTCGGCACATATTTCTGGAACACCCTGTATATATATATATATATATATATATATATATATATATATATATATATATACTGTATACACTGGTATATATATATATATATATATATATATATATATATATATATATATATATGTATATATATATATATATATATATATATATATATATACTGTATACACTGGTATATATATATATATATATATATATATATATATATATATATATATATATATATATATATATATGTATATATATATATATATATATATATATATATATATATATATATATATATATATATATATATATATATATATATATATATATATATATATATATATATATATATATATTCACTACAAATCAATCAAATGACAGAAAACACATAAAAAATGTGTATTTACTCTCTGTTGGCGATTCGGAGGTGGTGGTGTGGTGTGAGGGAGCCGGTGCATGGCGGTGGGCTGAGTGTGTTCAAGGTCGCGGTGGTGTGTTGGTGGTGGTGGTGGAGGGAGGAGGGATGGTTATCTTGCACCAAAATAAGTGTTGAGTGTGTCTTTGTTTCTCTTACTAATTCACAATGCCGTGTGAACACAATATTACAACTAAAATAGCAAAAGACACAAGAAAGTAACTAATAAAGATTGGCTTATTTTATGTTTTCCATGATACTTATTTTCTAACATACTTATGTCTGTTTAGGTATTCACAATTATTTACACATTATTTCACTGTTTTTAGTACTTCTTGACAATGTGATACTTCCTAAAGGCAGGCTATGGTCAGTACAAGTGTACTTAAGCACCCATACACTCTCCCCCACACCCCTCAGGGCCCCCTAGTAGCCCTCCCCACCACCCCACCCCACCCTACCCTTCCCGACCCCTACCCCTACCCCGAACCAGCATCAGCTGGTTCCAAGGCCACACTCTCCCTATGCCAGCCTCCCACTGCTCACCATCACGGTCCTCCTCGCTGCTGGGCTGCCTTCCCACCCCTTCCCCACCCACATCCCCGCCCCCTCCCCCAGCCAGCCAGCGTGACCCCACACACCAGCCATGCTGGGATAATACTATTTATCTATCTATCTATCTATTGCCAGACGCCTCAATCCCGTTTGGGGTGGCCTCAAACAAATCGCCTCCAAGTCGCCCTGTCCCCTGCCATATCACTGCCCTGCTCCCAACTCACACCCCCCTCTCTCATATACCTCTCCACCCCATCCCTCCATCTCATCCTCGGCCTTCCCCTCCCTCTTCCCCCTTCCACCTCGCTCACATACACTCTGTCAGTCTTTCACCCTCCATCCTCTCCACATGGCCAAACCACCTCAGTGTGTTCCTCATAACGCTTCCTATCACATCCACATCCACACCACAACGCTCCTTTATATCCTCATTCGTCAGCCTGTCTCTCCACGTGACTCCACAGGCTCTTCTTAAATAACTCATTTTCACTGCTCTCACTCTTGACTTGTGTCCTTCCAACAATGTCCAAGCTTCACTTCCGTACGTTAGAGTTGGTATCACAGTACTGTCATGTAGTAACTTTTTTACTTCCATGCTCACTTCCCTGTTTCTTATCACTGCTTTCAAAGAACCAGCAACCTTTCTTCCCTGCTGTACCCTTTCAAGCACTTCGCCCTCCAAACCTCCATCCTTACTCATCACACTACCCAAGTACTTAAACGTACTCACATTTTCCAATTCCTCACCATCCAGCCTCGCTGAACATTCACTAACTTCACCTCTCTCAAAGACCATCACTTTACTCTTCCCTACATTCACCTTTAGATTCCGTTTCTTACACACTCTCTCAAACTCATCCACCAAGCCTTGCAGCTCCCCTTCGTCTTCACTCAACAACACAGTATCATCTGCAAACAACAGTACAGGAAGTTTCCAAACACTATCCTCTCTCACCAGGGCCACTCCAACATCCACTACCCTACCTTGTACCTCTTTTATTACCCCATCCATGTACAGATTGAACAACCATGGAGATATGACACATCCCTGTTTCAAACCAACTTTCAAGGAGAAAAATTCACTTAGTTCACCATCCACACGCACTGCAGCCTTCGCACCATCGTACATACTCTTCACAGCATTCAACAACTTCCCATCTACTCCATATATTCTTAACACTTTCCACAATCCTTGTCTATCCACCCTGTCATATGCTTTCTCCAAATCCATGAAAGCCACATACAACTTCTTTCCCTTCTCTAGAAACTTTTCCACTAAAGATCTAAGAATGAATATCTGATCTACACAACCTCTTCCCTTCCTAAAGCCTCCCTGTTCTTCTCCAACTAATTTCTCTGTTCTTTCTCTAACTCTGTCTATAAGTATCCTACCATACACTTTTCCTATTATATTAAGAAGACAAATGCCCCTATGATTACCACACACTTCTTTTTCCCCTTTTCCTTTGTACAAGGGAATAATTATACCTGACTTCCAATCCTCTGGGACTCTACCTTCCTCCCAGGCCAATCTGCACATCTTCCACATCCATTCTACTACTATCTCTCCCCCATGCTTCAGCATTTCACCACACACTCCATCAATTCCTGGGGCTTTCCCCGATTTAACTTTCTTCATTGCCTCCACAACTTCTATCCTACTGATTTCTTCCTGTCTTCTCACCTCCCTCCTTCTCCCAGCCATTCCCCAGCCACTTATACTCGCATTACTTCTATCCTCTACGTTCAACAATTCCTTAAAGTGTTCTCTCCATCTGCTCACTTTTTCTCCCTTCTCCACTAGTAATCTACCATTTTTATCTTTCACTCCCCTGCTAACTTCACTTCCACCCTGTCTTACTCTTTTCACTTCTCTCCAGAACATTTTCTTACAGTCCCTCCACTTTACACTCAAATTCCTTCCAGATTCCTCATCCACTCTCTTCTTACTCTCTCTTACTAATCTTTTCACCTCTCTCTTTCCTTCCACATATAACTCTCTCTTCCGCCTCTCAACTTCTTCCACGCTCCTATTTCTCATCCATTCATTGTATGCTTTCTTCTTTTGTGCCACAGCCTGTTTCACCTTTTCAGTCCACCACGCTGTTCCTTGCACCCCCCTCCGTCTTCTCTTCCTTCCACACACCACATCACATGCTGCACATATTTCTTCTGTAAATATCTTACACACACCTTCCACGTCTCCCATCTGCTCCAATTCATATTTGCCCAATCGTTCCTCCACTTCTCTCTTATACTCTGCCTTTTTCTCATCCTCTTGTAACCTTTCCACTCTCCTTGCAACTACTCCTTCCTCTTGTCTTTCCCTTCTTCTATTCCTCCATCTTACTTGCATTCTAATTCTGGCCACCACCAAGTAGTGGTCAGAAAGTCCACTCCCCCAACCTCTATACACTCTTGCATCGTTTACACATCTTCGCATCCTTTCATCCGCACACACATAATCAATCATTGCCTTCCTTTCATTCAGTTCACCACCCACCCTTCTCATCACTCGCCATGTATATATACCTGTGGATCATTTTATGCCTGAAGAGGGTATTGGCTATCACCAACCCCCTCCCAGCACAAATGTCCACTAACGCACTCCCATTCTCATCTATCTCAGCAAGCACACCCCACTCACCAACTATTCCATCCATCCATCCATCCATCCATACTCTGAGTTCATATGGCATGCTACGAAGTTCAAACATGCCCGCGAAAAATTAAAACTTCATATGACGTGGACCGTAGGCCACTACCAACTCGTCATATGACGTTGACTGGCGCCTATGGGTTAACAATAGTTAACAGTTGCAAAGTATTTGCTGATGATTTCAAAATTAATCATCATGTCCACTGCCCACCTCTTTCTTGTACAGCAGCTGATCTCCCCAGTTGTTAGTGTGATCTAGGCTGTGTCTCTTCCATCTCAAGATTCAGGGAGCATCTCATTAAATCCTAACAAATGTGCTTTACTTAGATTTACCAGGGGCTCTGTTCTGCTGCAGGGCATGGCCCTTTTGCCAGGTATTCTCTTGACAGTCAGTACATTCTGATGGTCAGCTCCCATAAAGATCTAGGGGTTCTAATGATATTTCTCTTCATTTTCGCATGCACGTTAAGTCTGTTGTCAACAAGGCTGCAGGATTGCTAATTTGCTTAACAGTGCAGTATATAGGGGTGAGGACTTTATGTTGTCCCCCTTCATATTCCATATTAGACATACTGGAGTATGGAACATGCATGTGGAACATTGGGTATTTTGGCAATTGAAGACTCATAGAATCTGTCCAGAGAACAAGAATGAGACACACTGACAGTATCTGGTAAGTCGCCAGGTCTCGTTTGAAAGAAGGTGATCTCTGCTCTATTCAGGGTCGTTTAGTCTGTGCTGATCTAATAAAATGTTGGGAAATTTTTCTTTTTGAGAGTAGTGTTACCACATATGATGTATTCATTTTGGTACTTATTGTATATACTCATGGCCAAAGGTACAAGCTTGCACATATGCGTAGTTCTATTGACTGTAGCTCTCAGTTCTTTTCCTTATGATATGTAAACCTCTGGAATGCTGTACTTGATAGTGTTTTTGCTCATAAATCTGTTAATGCCTTCAGAGTTTCTCTTCACAGCACACTTAGTGAGGTTCTTGTAACATTTTGGATTAACTTTCTGTATCTACTTTCTCCAACTGGCTCATGAACATTTCCAAGTCTGCCTTTTGTACATGTTGCTGTTGCTGTTTGGCTTTTTTTTTTTTTTTTTTTTTTTTTTTTTTTTTAAATAAGTGATTCCTTGGTCATCACCGTCTTGGTTATAGTCATGGTTGGCATTAAACCCCCCCCCTTTTTTTTTTTTTTTTTTACATACAAAATGTAGGTTCACATCATATTGATAAATGAGGTCTACATACATAGGGCCTATACATTCAAATTTTAAAACCCATTTTGATCTTATTATCTGGTTGCAGGAAAGTGTACGCTGCCTTCATGGACTTGGAGAAAGCTTATGACAGAATAGATAGGAAAGGTATGTGGAAGGTATTAAGAATATATGGAGTGGAGGGGAAATTGTTGAGTGCTGTGAAGAGTATGTACGAGGGAGCTAGGGCTACGGTGCGAGTGGATGGTGAGCTGAGTGAGTTCTTTGATCTCAGTGTGGGACTGAAACAGGGGTGTGTAATGTCTCCATGGCTGTTTAATATATATATGGATGGGGTTGTAAAGGAGGTACAAGGTAGGGCAGTGGATGTGGGGGTGGCCCTAATGAATGAGGATGAGATTTGGAAGCTTCCAGTGTTGCTGTTTGCTGATGATACAGTATTGTTGAGTGAAGATGAATGGGAGTTGCAAGGTTTGGTGAATGAATTTGGGACAGTGTGTAGGAGGAGGAAGCTGAAAGTTAATGTAAACAAAAGTAAAGTTATGGTGTTTGAGAGGAATGAAGTCACAGAGTGTGCAGTGAGGTTGGATGGTGAGGATATGGAGAATGTGAGTGCATTCAAGTACTTGGGCAGTGTGATGAGTAAGGATGGAACTTTGGGGGATGAAGTACGTGAAAGGGTACATCAGGGAAGGAAGGTTGTTGGCACACTGAAAGCAGTGATGAGAAATAGGGAGGTGAGTATGGAAGTTAAGGAGTCTCTGCATGATGGTATTGTGATCCCTACCCTGACGTATGGAAGCGAGGCGTGGACCTTGCAAGAGGGGAACAAGTCAAGAGTGAGAGCAGTGGAAATGAGTTACTTGAGAGGAGCATGTGGAGTGACATGGAGGGACAGGTTGACGAATGAAGAAGTGAAGGAACGTTGTGGGGTAGATGTGGATGTGGTTGAAAAGATTAGGAGAAATACACTGAGGTGGTTTGGACATGTGGAGAGGATGGAGAGTGAAAGACTGACTAAGAGGGTGTATGTGGGTGAGGTGGTGGGAGGGAGAGGGAGGGGTAGACCGAGGATGAGGTGGAGGGATGGAGTTGAGAGGTATATGAGGGAGGGGGGGGTGAGTTGGGGGGAGGGGAGTCAAATGGTGGGTGACAGAATGACTTGGAGGCGTTTTGTCTGCGGCCACCCTTTGCGGGATTAGGGTGTCAGGCTATAGATAGATAGATAGATAGTATTTGCAGCTTGCATTTTGTTTTTCATTTTCTAAAATATCAACTTCATCACATTCTGTTGCCTTTTTTCTGATGCTACCAGCAGACATTTTGTTGCTGTCGTCCTCTCAATGCAATGGAGGAACTGAGATTGAGACACTGAGTACTGAGTCAGGAGTAGTCAAGCCTACCGTACCTGTCCATTTCCTGTACAGTACAAGTTAACAGAGGCTTTGTCCAATTGGACCAACTTGTAACAAAAACATGTCTTAAACAAGTGCCTGTTCTTTATATTACTCTTTAAACCTTCTGTTTCACTGAAAATTTCTTTTTAATTGCTTATTTTAACTGATTTGCATATAAATATCAGGAATAAGAAACAAAACAATAAAACCCAATAAAACCCCCAAAAAACCCAGTGGGTTGGGTATTCTTAAAAAAAAAAAAAAATGTTTTTTTTTTCCAACCCTGGTTCTAGTGGCTTTTGTTATCACTGCTAGATGAAAATCTGCACTCCAGCCGTTGTTGCAGTTTTTTTTTTTTTTTTTTTTTTCCGACAATGATAGTGCAAAATCTGTGGCTTCTGCTGGTTTTGAGGGATTCAAAGATGACGCCCTACTCGAGGAGTTAATCCCAGGTGGTGGAGACCACTAACTCTCCACCTCATAGCCTGAAAATCCCTAACCTCAGGCCCATCTCAGGTCACTATGTGGTACAAGTTTCTCCCTTATTGTGCCCTTTTCATCATTTTCTATTCACCATTCCTCTGTGTGTTTCTGACGCTTACCACAACAGTATGTAGGCTATATATGTATTGGGTCTAAATTGCTGTAAAAGGAAAACTGTGAGTTTTCAGGTGGGGTGTCCAGTTCCATTTAGGGTAAATTCCATAGATCCTGTGGTTTTTCTGTCACGCAATTTCGTTATCATGTTTTAAGCACAGTTCCAGTTATGTGCAGTAACCAAGGGATCACTGTAATCAGTCCATCAACTGAATTTTACAAAGGGGTGTGAAACCTCTGTCATTTACTCCTCCATACATAGTTCTTCCAATTGACATGATCCTTTGGCCCTAGTCTCATCCATTCCATACCTTCATTTGTTACTTTTAAACTATATCTGTCCACTTGACTAGTCCTAAGGTGTTTCCCTTTCTCTTAGTAAAGTATTCGTTGCAACAAACAGTCCAGGTTGATCTGATAGCATCTATACTGTACCTGTAGTTGATGGATAGCTGATTACTGTACTACAGATGTTCTCCTCTGTGTGCTTGCCACTCAGACATGTAGCAGAACATGTATCCTGTATGCTGTCATGCCATTTCATCGTGTAGTATCTTTTATAAAGGCTCCAAAATACTTGCATGCATCGGTCTTGGTCACCTAATGGCAGCTGTCTTTGCTGCTTGATCTCAGGCAGCCTACCTATTGTTCAGTCTCTTATCCCTGAGGTCACACTCTGTGACATTGTCCCAGGTCTTTTTCAGTCTTCCTCTCACAGCTCAGCCTTTGACATCCACACTTCTTGCTTTACGCACCCAGTTGTCATCCTCCATCTGCGCAACATGCCCAGACAATTTCAGTCTGCCCCTCCTCATCACAGCATCAGTGCACTTCAGTCCCATCTCACCTGTCAAATTTCCAGTCATAATCCTAGTCCCCTCAGGCCTTGCATTCTAGGATGCACTGTGAATCTATCTGATCATTGTCATTTATGTACGTTTGAGCCTTCGAGTATCCTCTTCCATTACTACCCAGGTCTCACTCTCATACAGCATTACACTCGTAACACGTGCCACATACAAAGATCCCTTAGCATGGAGGGAGAGCCCTCTCATTGTCAGGAGAGGCAACAGGTACCTGATCTTACTTCTTCCACTCCTTACCCTAGCAACAGAGTTTGCTCCAGCCCCACCTCCAGCATATAACGCTTCCCCCAAATGACAAAACTCTTCCACACATTTAAGAGACTGGCCAACAAGATCAGTCCTTTCACACTGCACACATGAAATCAGCATTATCTCTCAGTCTGCCTCTGATACCACTACATCACTTATGCACCCACTTATCACAAACACCATTCAAAATACTGTAGAGTTACTTCCCTTACCCATGTAGTTTACAGTGAACTTAATGATGTCAAGAAATAGCTATAAAAGCTCCCAAATTGGTCATTCTGCTTTTCTGCTAATGAGTAAAATGTTACAGACAATAGCTTGTGACTGATATAATTTTGAACATCCTTACGAACAAGACTTGTTACAAGAATGGGAAAGATGCCCCCCTGACTTAACCAAATTGAGCCCGTTCTGTGTTATGTAGTGTAATTTACGGGTAGTTGCCAAGTGTAATTAGCCACTGGTGAACTACCCTGTTATAAAAATTAGAGTTCATTGTAGGTGATCCATAGGACAGTTGAGACTGCTGTCATTATTTATGTGTACTATACAGTAATGTGCTTATGGTTATTAAAAATTGTACTACCCTGTATCTGAGTATACTGTAAAAGTACTGTAATTTATTTAGGAGTAATAGGAGTAACAGGACATTGTGGACACCCTTTAGAGTGTCTTTGATTTAGACCATAAATCTTGTGGAGCTGGATATGTACAGTACAGTAGGTCAGATCTCACTGTGGTTATACATAGGATATCAGTTGCCTTTTGCTGTGTACATGTAGCTGTTAATTTTTTTGCCGGCAGTGGAGACCGTTATCCACACGGTTGATGCTGTGCTGCCTTCTTCCTTCACCTTTATCATTCTTTTCTGTGTCCACTCCCCTCATTCCCTATTTCTCCCATCCTTTCTGTCACTTTTTATTGCTCTTCTATCCTCATCAAGTGACTCTACTCCCAGTGACAAGCCTAATGGTTTCCTGTATACCAGGAAACCATTTATAGTGCTGGCTGGTACAGTAACAGTACAGTAATCCCTGTAAGACCCAGACACCCGAGTCCCGGACACCTCAAGTCCCGGACATTTTTGGCTCGGGTCCTCGGACACCAAAAATGACCAAAAAACATAAAAAATACAAAAGAAAACCGATATGTTTTCAACCCTACTTTGAGTTTGCTGCGCGGTGACAAGCAGCTGTGTTTTGGCGCGTAGTTCCCCCGACGTCTGGTAGAGCACTCCTGCATCCCCCCCACGTCCTGCCTACCTACCATTGTGACTTCACACTTGTCACTACGGCTGCCCATGTGCTTGCCTTTGTGGTGGTGCCCTGCCTGCTGCAGGCACTGCTGTTCCTCTGCTGCCTCTTACTTGTGTGTGTGACGATGACCCCGCCGCCCAACAAGAGGAAATGAGTGGTTCTGACTCTGGAGAAGAAGAGGGGGATATTGGAGAAGGTGGATGCGGGATGGTCGACGTCCCACATCCTCCAAGAATTCAACCTCGCCCTCTCTACCTTGTTCGATATCAAGAAATCTCGGGACAAACTTACCCAGTACACGGCAAACTTCGCATCAAAGACCAAATGCAACATGCAGAGGAAGATTATGTACCCTCCAGGGCTTGCATAAGTCGACCGCTCCATGCTGATTTGGTATCGTCAGCAATGTGCTGCTGGTGTGCTGATGCATGGTATGGAGCTGAAGGCTGCTGCTGAGAAGTTTGCAAGGTTCCTGACATCCCAGACTTCAAGGCATACAAGGGTTGGCTCTTCGCTTTCAAGTTGAGACACCAACCAAAAGGCCAATGGCGAAGCTTTGGACACCAACATGGAGGGAGTAGAAGGGTTCCGGCAGAAGTTGAAGGGCTTGATTGACAGGGAGGGCCTCACTCTCGGTCAGGTTTACAATGCTGACAAAACTGGTCTGTTCTATTGCTGCTGCCAACGAACACCCTATCAGAGGAGACGGAGAAGCGTGTACCTGGACGCAAGTTCTCCAAGCAACGGATATCTGCTTTGTGTTGTGCCAATGCCATGCACCGGCTCAAGCCCGTTATCATTGGCCCTGCAAAGCAGCCTCGGTGCCTTTGTGGGTTGATGGATGTCCTTCCTGTTGTGTGGTACCATTTTGTGAAGACTTGGTTCACAGCCAAGATCTTCAAAGACTGGTTTCACTAGCACTTTGTCAAGGAGGTCATCTGTTATCAGACGAAGACACTGGGAATATGACACAATCAGGTAAAGGCTCTCCTTCTTCTGGACAGTGCACCTGCGCATCCCTCCGACAAGGAGTTGGTGGCTGAGAATGGCCGCATTAGGTGCTTGTTTTTGCCACCTAATATTACTGCTTTCATCCAGCCAATGGAGCATGGAGTGATCATGGCAATGAAGGGGCTGTACCATCAGAAGTTCTTGGACGAGGTGATGGTTGTTCTCAAGGATGAAGACGAGTGCAGGGAGGGACGGGACACGCGAGGCCAGCAGACTGTGGAAAACCTTCGCTGCTACAGCCTCAAGTTATCCAACTACAACTGGGTCAGTGCATGGAAGGAAGTCCCTGTCAAGGCTCTGGAAAGTGGTTGGTCTCGTCTGCTTCTAGGAGCTGATGTGGTGCATGACTTTCTAGGTTTTCACATGGATAACTTCCATGCGCGTCTTCGTGTAGCTGGTGATAAGGTGGATGTGGACGAAGTGTGTGAGTGGTTGGATGACGACGAGGGCGGTCCTGGGTATCAGATCATGTCTGATATCGAGATCGCATCTTCAGTTGCAGGTACAAGTACCCAGCTGGAAGATTACAATGAGGACAGTGAGGATGATGCAGACTCCTCTCAGCGTGGCACTACTCCAGCCATCCCCAAGCTGAGCGTACTCCAGGAGCACGTCGAGTTCGTTCTGGACTATCTTGAACACCTGGACTGCCACAGGGAGATGGGACCCCTGGGACTTGTGGAGGAAGTGCACGCTTTTAGGCAGCGCATCATCAGTCGCCAAAATCGCTGTTCCATACATTAATCTACCATTTACACTCCCTTTAGGCCCGTGACCCCTGACGTGCCCAGCCCTGGCTGCACACCACTGCCTTACCAAGACATGCCTTCCACCTCCAAGCCACAACCCAGCTCATCACCTCGGTGGAGTCACCACTGGACGTGAGTTTGCAGCTATCATCAGAATCGTCTGCAGTGGGTAGTCCATCACCACATCCCAGTGATGTGCCGTTCGGCCATCTGCAACACCTACTCTTTGACTCCAGCAGTAAATAAAAAACAGAGACTCGTCACTAGACCTCATGGGAATTTACAGTGTTATCCAATGTTAAGAACAGAATGTGTAATGTGCAGTGTTCAGAAATTAGAATTCAGAGTGCAAAGGATTAAGTGCAGAGTGCAACACTGGTGTGTTTCAAGTGCAGTGCAAGAAAGAAAAGAATGTGCAGCGTTAAGAAATTAGAAATCAGAGTGCAAAGGATTCAGTGCTGAGTACAACACTGGCTAGTTTTAAGTGCAACGCAAGTAAGAACAGAACGTGCAGTGTTAAGAAATTAGAACTCAAGAGTGCAAAGGATTAAGTGCAACACAGCACTGGATTACTGTACGTGCTTCAGGTGCACTTTCACCAATGTCAGAGTCTGAGAGGAGGCGGGCTAATCTTGCGATGGCCACGGACGTGTCGTAAGTACCCTGTACACTGCTAAATATTTTCCATACTTCTCCATACTTACTTCTAATTTCTCATTCTCTGGTTCCTTTTCATTTATTTCATGGTTTCTGTCCCTTATTTGTGTGAACAGGGTCTTAAATAGGTGCTGTGCATGTCCGGTAGATAGTTATTTACGTGGCTTTAAAAGTTAGGTTGGGTTAGGGTCCATAAGTACCTGTCCAGAGGGCATTTCCTAATTCCCGGACATGCCTTTGGTTCTATTATGTCGGGTCTTGGAGGGATTACTGTATATGTATAGCCAGATATTGGGGTGGTATGGAGCCTATTCTGTTCCCCTGTTAACTGGGTGGAGAGACGCAAACATGGCATCCATCCCGGAACCAAACCTCCACATTTCCCTGTGCCTTGCTGAGGTGAGGTGCTGCTTAGCGCAGGGGGAACATCAGTTCCCTGCACTGGACAGCCCTGGTATGGGGACAAAATTAATTGTGGATGCCTTATTTCCCTTAAACATGTTTGTGTAATTAATTTTTTCCTCCTACAGGATTTCTTTACTCAAGATTTGTGGTCACAAATAAATCCCAAGTGGACGTCAGTACTGAGTAAGCTGACCCCAGTTGATCTGGCATCTTTCCTCTCTTGTGATGCTGCTCTCTCGTATGTAACTGAATTGAAATTACTTCATTTGGTTTGGATACTAGCATGTCAGTGTAAAATATTTCAGGAAATGAATATCATAATGTATATTAATGTACTGTACAACTGTTACTTTTCTTCTTGTAATATGGGATGTAGCTACTAAATTTAGATCTTGAACAGTAACCGGTTAATAAATATCTGGTTACATCATTCCTCTGTAAGTAAATTTCAAAACTAACTAATGATATATCTGTTTCATTAAAAATTATATATAAGCTGCTGTGTATACTGTACCGGTATGTGTTGGGTGAAAGTGTAGGAGAGCTCCCATGCATATAATTTATGATTTTTTTTTTTTTTTTTTTTTCAGTATACTGTAAAAAGTTTCAGAAATGAATAATTTTGAATCAATTATACAACCTAATCAGACTTACACACAGACCACAGCAGGATAGTGCCTGCCATATTTGGCTCAGGTTGATTTGGCCCCAGTGTCAGTTGGTCACTAGTTATTTCATATTTGGTAACCTTACCTACGTCAAGTTGATGTAACTTAACCTAACTTAACGTAACCTAACTAAACCTAACCTAACCAGGATGACCTGTAGACATACGTTTTGGGTCTGTATCAACCTGTTGCCCCCAGTACAATGCTACTGATAGCATCAACGAACCTAACCTTAGTGCTCTTAGTTTCATGGTAGTTAATTCTGTGGAATGTGGGTGATAAGTGAATTCACACATTTGTGAATCTAGATCCCTGTTGTAAAATTTTCATAATTGGTTATAGGAAGCTCTCCTGCACTTTGTCTCAGTATTGTAGTTTGTGAAGTTTAAATCCTTATACTTTGTATAGTACTAGTATTCTTTCACCCGTACCGTGCATGGCGAAAAAAAAATAAAAGACTGATGCCCCTGTACGCTTGCCGGTTTTGGATTGTCTTTTTTCTGGCTAAATGGGCGTAATACATCAATATAAGATCCCTGGCACTAATAAAAGTAATCACTAAAGCCACAGTTGGTTGAATCGAGTCAGGTTAGTGCTACTCTACCTCTGAAATCTTCGAGGTTACTCAGAGAGCAGAATGATTGTGAGCTTGTGAACCAATTTTGGATATTTATTCTGGATAAATGGGCTTAATACATCAGTATAAGATCAGTGGAACTAATTAAAGCAGTTGCCAAAGGCAGAAAGTTGGATGAATCGAGTCAGGTTGGAGCCAGTCTGAAATCTTCGAGGTTACTGAGAGAGTAGAGCATCTGTGAGCTTGTGAACTGATTTTGGATTTTTTTGGGGGGTAAATGGGCTTAATACATCAATATAATATCCCTGGCACTAATAAAATTGGTCACCAAAGCCACAAAGTATGTTGAATCGAGTCAAGTTGGTGCCACTTGACCTCTAAAATCTTCAGAGTTACAGACAGAGCAGATTGGCTGTGAGCCTGCTAAGACTCACTCACCTCCCGTGATGCTAAATCGGTGTTGTAAGCTTAACAGAAAAATGTCTGAAGTTAGCAAGATACGATATTACCTTCCATTTTACTCTGGTTGCTTGCAGTGACTTCTTAGTGGTGCAGGACTTAGATCTACGTCTCTGGCATTTTTGAAGGGGACGTAGATCTACGTCACTAGCATGGTACGGGTTAATTGACAGGACAAACTGGTATATAATTTTTTTTTTTCATTTTTCAGGCTTAACAGTGTGTGGCCATTATCGTTGTTGTCATTGCGAACTGCTGTCTTCACATACTCACTGCCAAGAAAGTCTGTGTTATCATTAAATAAGTTGACAACTTACTTAAGCACACACAGGCCAGTTGAAACTGCATCCCATGTGCCTTCTCAGGATAAGAGAAAGTTCCATGTACTTGATACTAATCAAAGGGTGAAAGATAAACCAGATCATCAAAATACTGTGCACAGTCAAATCTCATCAGGAAAAACAGAATTGTGTAGTAATGCTGAAAGAGGAAGTCCAGACTTTTTGCCTCAGGATTGGAACCCAGGTGAATTAAATCGTTTGGGGCCACTCAAAAACTGCAGTGAGGTCAACTTTTTACCTCAAAAAGTGGTTGATGTTAAATCTGATGAAAAGAAAGATGATGCAAAGAAAGACAACATTGTAAAAGAGCCATGCTATGATGATACAGTGCAAATAACACATTTTGACACCAAAAAAACACTTGAAAAGTCACAGTTTGATGCCAGTCCTATACAACAAGTTGAGATAGCCTGGGGAGACACTGCTTCAGAGTTAAGTGCAGGTAGGAGATGTGCTTAGTACAGCCATGAGTGTATTATTTATAATTCTTTTTTTACCCACATAGCCCAGTTTTACATAGTGATGACAAAATGCCTCACAGCTTATTATCAAATCAGACTTAAATTGAGGTCGAATATGTCTGTTTTTCATTCTTCATTTCTCATATGTTGCAGTGTCCTGTCTAATTTCTCCCATGCCTCACACTTGCACACTTCCCACTTTCATTTTGGATACTAACTTTACCTCACTCTCTGACTGCTTTGTCGTGTTTATAATTCCTCTTGCCTTTTTTTGTACCATTTGCAGCTGCCTTAAACAAAGTTCTCAATGGAAAAAAAAAAAACATGGGCTGGAAGTTTGCGAAAATATTGTCTTTGCCTGAGAAAAGTTTAACATAGAGCCATCTATATTAAGAGATCTGGACACATTGTCTTTAAAAAATTGAAGGTCATAGACAACAGGGTATATACACTGAGGAAAGGCTGTTCCAGAGTTGACCAGTTGTGTAGGCTACATGGAAGGCTGTGAGTACTGTACTAGTTAACTCTTGTATTACTAAGTTGAACAGAAAAGGGGGAAAGTGTGTCAGTGTTGTGTTGGAGGAGAGCATGCATTAACATGGCATGGTTCGAATCCATAAGATGAGTGGAGATTTTTGTTTCATTTGAATGCTGCCAAAGTTTTTGGGTGATCTTGTGTGGCAGAAATGGTAAGGACTACAGCAGCTGAGCTTTTGATTGTTCAGGACCTCCTAAGGGTTGATTAAGGATTGCCTGTTATTATTATTTCTACTGGTAATTTGTTATAACAGACACAACCAGTCTGATATGATCCAGTTTGGACATGAGAAAGCCCAGAAGTTAGAATGACTCAAGAGTAGGGTGCAGTATTTACATGATAGAAATGCCTCTAACACGCCCATGGACTTTGCTATTCTGTTAAACAATGTAATTTAAGATATAAGTATGTTGTATGTGCAAATGAATATTCTAGTGTAGTATAAACCTTCAGCTACTTGCATATGATGATAGAGTAAATTTGTACATAGTGACAGTGACTGACAGTTTGTCATCACATCACTTGGCAAAAATGGCAAAGAGTATTGCCACTTTTTGTGTAAATGAACTGTGTTATGAACTGCACAGCACTTAATGCCTCTTCCTCTTTCCCTTTTAATCAGTGAGTCGCAGGACATCATTTTAACTTTATTCACGCTACCTTTCAGCATTTTTTTTTTAACTGCTTCAAGGAATGCCTCAGTCATGAAAAGGTTATTGATGGTTGTAGCTAACCCATCCATTTTGAAGAGTTTCTCCATAGGTGCATTGATTTGTCTGTACATAGCAAGAATACTATATAGCTGAGTCACTGTTACCTGGAAAGGGTTATCCTTTTCAGGCAGACGGCCTTTTTTTACTATTACAATAAAACCTCACTGTAACAGACTAATTGGGGCCCAAGCCATTCCGAAAAAAGTGAAATTCCGATAACAGTGACATCCAGACTTCCCCCTGGTAGCCTGGACTTTTTATGATATATCAGACATTAGTCCGTATTGCACGAATGGTTTTTAAACTTGTCACTACCATTGCAATATTGTACCATATTAAACCATTACTACAATAATCAAATGGTATGATATATACTCGTATAATAATACTGGACTGTACATTTATCAACATGTCTTGTTTACCTTATTGTAATGAACATAGCTGAAGGGGTCAGGCAGTCTGAACTGCTTCTTGCTTTATCAGAATTTTTCTGATATACAGTATAAGAATGAAGTCCGGTAGCTCCTCGATTCCAATAAAAGCGAATTCCGGTCCATTAAAATGTGTTATACTGTATCGAGGTTTTACTGTATTATTGTTATTATTATTATTATTATTATTATTATTATTATTATTATTATAATTATTATTATAATAGTGAAGGCGGTGATTGTACAGTGAGGTTGAATGAGGAGGAAATGGAAAATGTGAGTGCATTTAAGTACTTGGGTAGAGGGATGGAAGTTTAGAGTGAAGTGCTTGAATGGGTACAAGAAGGAAGAAAGGTTGCTGGTTCATTGAAAGCAGTGATAAGAAACAGGGAGGTGAGCATGGAAGTGAAAAAGTTAGTACATGACAGTATTGTGATACCAATTCTTACGTATGGAAGTGAAGCTTGGACTTTGTTGGAGGGACAGAAGTCAAGAGTGAAAAAGTTAGTACATGACAGTATTGTGATACCAGTTCTTATGTATGGAAGTGAAGCTTGGACTTTGTTGGAGGGACAGAAGTCAAGAGTGAGAGCAGTGGAAATGAGTTATTTGAGAGGAGCATGTGGAGTCACATGGAGAGACAGACTGACAAATGAGGAAGTGAAGGAGCATTGTGGTGTGGATGTGGATGTTATAGGAAGCGTTAGGAGAAACACACTGAAGTGGTTTGACCATGTGGAGAGGATGGAGAGTGAGAGTCTGACAAGGAGAGTGTATGTGAGTGAGGTGGATGTGGGGGGAGGGAGGGGGATGCCAAACATGAGATGGAGGGATAGAGTGGAGAGCTATATGAGAGAGGGGTGTGTGAGCTTGGAGCAAGGCAGTGAAATGGCAGGGGACAGGGCGACTTGGAGGCGATTTGTTTGTGGCCACCCTTTACGGGATTAAGGCATCTGGCAATAGATACATAGATAATTATTATTATTATCACTGCTTAGTTGGTGGTAGGTGGGGATACTCACCATCCACTCACTCGATGTTGTGCTGCTATGGGTGTCTGCCCCTTCCTCTCTTCCTTCCTTCCTCTTCTGTCTTTCTTTCCTTCATTCTTTCCTCTTCCTTCTGCCTACGGGTGACTTTGCACTCCCTTTTCTTTCTTTCTTTCCTCCATTCTTTCCTCTTCCTTCTGCCTATGGGTGACTCTATGCTGAGTGACAAGCCACATGGTTTCCTGTACACCAGGAAGCTTTTTACTATGCTGGGTGGTAACCATTTAACCAACTTAGGGCACCTGGTGGTTTAGTGGGTAATTAAGGCGCTCCAATCAGATTGAGCCTGTGTAGATTTATATCCAAGGGGCGGTTAGGGTTTCTTTCTCGTATAATGCCACTAGGGGATGAGTAAGGCTGGTCACTCTCGTCTCAAATATCAGGACCAGTTTGCCTTGCCTCGGACTCTTACGCTCCTCGTGGGGCAACATAGGATTGGATGATGGATGGATGGAATTATTGCATGGTGATTGGTGGGGACGCTCATCATCCACTCACTCGATGTGGTGCCGCTCTCGCGTGCCTGCCCTTTCCTCTCTTCCATCCTTTTTCCATCCTTCCTCTTCTGTCTTTCTCTCCTTCATTCTTTATTCATCCTTCTGTCTTCAGGTGACTCTACACTAAGTGACAATCCAAATGGTTTCCTGTACACCAGGAAACCATTTACTATGCTGGGTGGTAACCATATACCATAACCAAATTATGGCACCTGGTGGTTTAGCGGACAATTAAAGCGTTCCAGTTGGATTGAGCTGGTGCAGGTTTATATCCAAGAGACGGTTTGAGTTTATTGCTCACATTATGCCACTCAGGGTTGAGTGAGGTTTGGTCACTCATCTTAATGTCAAGACCAGCTTGCCTAGCTCCAGGCTTCTATGCTCCTCATGGGGCAACATAGGATTGGATGATGGATTGATGAATTTTTATTATTATTATTATTATTACAATCCCCCCTGTGGCGGGGGGGACACAACCTGGCCGCACTATGGGGTGGTACTACTACTCTGCGGCCAGGTTGTGTTAGGAAGAATACTGCCACCGTATTCCCTGCGTGTCGTAAAAGGCGACTAAAAGGGGCGGGGTGAGGGGACTAGGGACCCCCTCCTCTGTTTTTTAGTTCCTAAAAAGAGACAGGCCAGAGAAAGGGATGGGGGATGGAGTTATCCCCGTACCCTGAAGATTGGGTCTATGAATGTGCGTGGATGTAGTTCAATTGAGGCTAAAAGGGAGGAGATTGGGAGAATGTTTGTGAGAAGAAAGTTGGATGTGTTAGCTTTGAGTGAAACGAAGATGAAAGGGAAGGGGGAATCTATGTTTGGAAGTGTGAATGGAAGATTGTCAGGTGTTGATAGAGGAAGGGCAAGAGAAGGTGTGGCCTTGTTAGTGAGTCCGGAAGTACAGCAGTGTGTGATTGAATGGAAGGAGGTGTCATCGAGACTGATGTGGGTGAAAGCGAAATTTGAACGTGAGTTGTGGGTGTTTGTGAGTGCATATGGGCCTGGTAGTGAAAGGGATGAACAAGAGAGGGAGTCTTTCTGGAATGATGTTGATGAGTGTCTGCAGAGTTTTGGAGCGAATGTGAATGTGGTAATGATGGGAGATCTGAATGCTAGAGTGGGAAATGTAGCAGTTGAAGGCGTAGTTGGTATGCATGGTGTGCCTGGAAGAAATGAAAATGGGGAACGAATGATAGCGATGTGTGTTGAGCGAGAGATGGTGATTGGGAATACGCTGTTTGAGAAGGAAGATATTTATAAGTATACATGGGTGAGACAGGAGGGTGGAAGGGTTGTTGATAGAGCCTTGATGGACTATGTGGTTGTGTCTAGGAATGTAATAGGAAGATTGTTGGATGTGAGAGTTCTGAGAGGGGAGGGTGGAGGTATGTCTGACCACTACCTGGTGGAGGGAAAGTTAAGAGTAGGTAAGAGATGGGTGAGAGCTAGGAGGGTTAGGTGTGGCAGGGAGGTTTTGAAAGTGAGTGAGTTGGATAAAAGAGAGAAAAAGATAGAGTATCAGGAGAAATTGAGAGATGAGTGGAACGCAGTGAAAGATCGGGAAAATGGCAGCGTGGAGGAGGAATGGCAGTTGTTTAAGAGTGCTGTGGTGGGGCATGCAGAAGAGGTGTGTGGTGTGAGACATGTGGGTGGTGGTGTAAGAAAAGGAAGTGAATGGTGGTGCGAGGAAGTAAGTATGGCTGTGGCTGAGAAGAGACGTGCATATGAAGTGTGGCTGCAGAGGAAGGATGAGATGTCATATGAAAGGTATAAGGAAAAGAGGAATAGAGCGAGAAGGGCTGTGCGTGATGCTAAAGTGGCAGCAGATGAGAGGTGGGGTAGGCGGCTGACAGAGAATTTTCAACAGAATAAGAAAATGTTTTGGAAGGAGGTGAAAAGGGTGCGAAAGGGAGAGTCTGGGAAGGAAGAACGAGTAAAAGCAGAGGATGGAAGGATGATAATTGAGATGGATGCAGTAAGGAAGAGATGGGCAGAGTATTTTGAAAGATTGTTAAATGTAGAGGAGGAAAGGGTGGCTGAGATTGTGGCAGATAGAAGGGTGCAAGGAATAAATGTGTTGGGAGAGTTGAATGATTCTTTGATCACGAAGGAGGAAGTGGAGAAGGCAGTAAAGGAGATGAAAACAGGGAAAGCTGCAGGTATGGATGGGTGTGCTGTGGAATGCCTGAAGGGTGGTGGAGTGAATATTGTTGACTGGTTAGTAAGATTATTGAATGTGTGCTTTGAGAAAGGTATGGTGCCAGTTGACTGGGCAAGTGCTTGTGTGGTCCCGTTGTATAAAGGCAAGGGTGATAAGTATGAATGTACTAGCTTTAGGGGTATAAGTCTGTTGAGTGTTGTAGGTAAAGTGTATGGTAGAGTGTTGATTATGAGAGTTAGAGAGGGTACAGAGGGAGTGATTAGTGATGAGCAGTGTGGCTTTAGGAGAGGGAGGGGATGCGTTGATCAGGTGTTTGCTGTGAGACAAGTGTGTGAAAAGTATTTAGCGAAAGGCAAGGATGTGTTTTGGGCATTTATGGATTTAGAGAAAGCGTATGATAGAATTGATAGGGAGGCTTTGTGGACTGTTTTAAGATTGTATGGACTTGATGGTAGGTTACTAAAAGGGGTGAAAAGTTTTTATGTAAATAGTAGAGCGTGTGTAAGAGTGGGAAATGCTGTGAGTGATTGGTTTCCCGTGAGAGTGGGGCTGCGACAGGGATGTGTGATGTCGCCTTGGTTGTTTAATATTTACATGGATGGTGTTGTAAGGGAGGTGAATGCAAGAGTTTTAGGTGGTCTGAGTCTGGTAAATGTTGATGGAGGAGAGTGGAATCTGAAGCAGCTGCTGTTTGCAGATGATACTGCACTGGTGACTGATTCAGAGGAGAGATTGAGACAGTTGGTAGAGGAGTTTGGAAGGGTGTGTGAAAGGAGGAAATTGAAAGTAAATGAGAATAAGAGTAAAGTGATGAAGTGTACGAGGTTGATAGATGGTAGGGGGATGAATATAGTTTTGAATGGTGAGTTGCTTGAGGAGGTAGATTGTTTTAAATATCTAGGGTCACATGTTGCTGTGGATGGAAGAATAGATGCAGAAGTGAAGTTTAGAATAAATGAAGTAGGAAAGGTGCTGGGAGGAATGAAAAAAGTGTTTAAATGTCGTTCGCTTAGAATGGATGTAAAGAGAAGGCTGTATGAGGGTGTTGTGGTACCGACTGCATTATATGGGGCTGAAACATGGAATATGGGTGTAGCAGAGAGGAAAAGTTTGAATGTAATGGAGATGAGATGTCTGAGGAGTATGTGTGGAGTGACGCGTATGGATCGAGTGCGAAATGATGAAGTGCGAAGGAGAACTGGAGTTGTTCGGGAGATGGCTGGTAGAGTTGAGCAGAGGGTGTTGCAATGGTTTGGGCATATGGAGAGAATGGATAATGAGCGATTGGTGAAAAAGATAACTAGATCTGATGTGAGAGGTGTAAGACTGAGAGGAAGACCACGAATAGGATGGATGGACAGTGTGAAGAGAGCGCTGGATGCGAGAGGGATGTCTGTTGAGCAAGGAAGAGTGGCTGTGCGTGACAGAAATAAATGGAGAGAAATTGTGAATGAATAAGTGATGACGCAGCCCTGAGGGGATATTCTCCCGCTTTTGGTCTGATCAGCTAGTCAGGTCAGGTGCGGGTAAGGGGATGGGTCTGTTATGATGTGGCAGGGGTAAACCAGTTCTGCTGTCGGGCCCTGCTGTGGATGTCACTGATTGCATTGCGCAGTTGACCCTTGTGCGTTGTGATGCAGTGAGGATCTGTCCGTTCTCCCCTTTGGGGCTAAGATGCGAATAAATGTGTTTGAATGGATGAGTAAATGGAGAGTGAGTCGTCCTGTCTCGGCTACCTCCCTTTCCTTGGGGGAAGCAGCCTAGGTATATAGATAGATAGATAGATAGATTATTACAATATTATTATTATTATTATTATTATTGTTATTACAATATCATCATCATCATCATCATCATCATCATCATCCAGACCTCCTTTCCCACCCTAGGGCAGGATGAGGAGTAGCAATGTCCAGACAGCCCAAGTTTGCCACTCCAGTGGGTCATGCTTCCATTCACTGATCATTTAAGTGCCCAGAATCCTGGCTGTATCTGATACACCAGAAACTTTCACTACATTCTGTAGTTTCACATAAACGTATCCGGTAGAGTCAATCTGAATGCTGTCATGTTAAGAATCCCTGATCATTAACTTCTCACAACATTCATCCAGCCACCAAAATCTCTTGTTAGTCCCCTAGCCTCACCGACTTCCATACCTCTCTTCCTCTCACACTCATCAACCATATCCCTCCACCTTCTCCTTGGCCTACTTCGCTTCCTCCCTTCTTCAAATTCGCCCAGATATACCTTTTTCACCATTGTGCCACTATCCACTCCCCCCACCTGACCACATCATCTCAGCACACTCTCCTCGACTCCGGCGTCTACAGACCTCCTCTCTCCGCATCTTTCACGAATTATTATAATTATTCACTTAGCTGCCCATTTACCCTTACACATGCCTCACTTCCATCATAAGAACTCTTGACGGCACCTAGCAGCTTACCATGAACGGTAGGTGCTGTTAGGAGTTCTTATGATGGTAATGAGGCATGTGTAAGGATAAATGGCATCTAAGTGAATGGTTCATGATCATTGTGGGCTTGCGACAAGGTTGTGTGATGTCCCCAGTGTTGTCCAATAAATAAATGGATGTGGTGATGAGAGAAGTAAAAATGCGAGTAATGGAACAGAGAGGTGGCGTTGGTAAAGAATGGTGATGGATGGAATATCTCAAATTTGCTGTATGCTGATGATGCATCCAATCCTGTGTTGCCCCATAAGGAGCGTAGGAACCAGGGGCTAAGCAAGTTGGTTCCCACATTTAAGATGAGAGTAACCAACTTCACTCATCCCTGAGTGGCATTATGTGAGCAATAAGCCCCAACCATCCCTTGGATATAAACCTATCTATCTATCTATTGCCAGACGCCTCAATCCCGTTTGGGGTGGACACAAACAAATTGCCTCCACGTCGCCCTGTCCCCTGCCATTTCACTGCCCTGCTCCTAACTCACACCCCCCTCTCTCATATAACTCTCCACCCCATCCCTCCATCTCATCCTCGGCCTCCCCCTCCCTCTTCCCCCCTCCACCTCACTCACACACTCTCTTCGTCAGTCTTTCACCCTCCATCCTTTCCACATGGCCAAACCACCTCAGTGTGTTCCTCATAACGCTTCCTATCACATCCACATCCACACCACAACGCTTCTTTATATCCTCATTCGTCAGCCTGTCTTTCCATGTGACTCTACAGGCTTCTCTTAAATAACTCATTTCCACTGCTCTCACTCTTGACTTGTGTCCTTCGAACAATGTCCAAGCTTCACTTCCATACGTTAGAGTTGGTATCACAATACTGTCATGTAGTAACTTTTTCACTTCCATTCTCACTTCCCTGTTTCTTATCACTGCTTTCAAAGAACCAGCAACCCTTCTTCCCTGCTGTACCCTTTCAAGCACTTCACCCTCCAAACCTCCAGCCTTACTCATCCCACTACCCAAGTACTGTACTTAAACGTACTCACATTTTCCAATTTCTCACCGTCCAACCTCGCTGTACATTCACTGACTTCACCTCTCTCAAAGACCTACACAGGCATAATCTGATTGGAGCACTGTCATTACTCACTAAACCATCAGGCGCCATAAGTTGGTCATATTGTTACCACCCAGCACAGTCAATGGTTTCCTGGTGTACAGGAATCCATTTGGCTTGTAACTCAGTGTAGAGTTGCATATAGGCAGAGGGAAGAAAAAAGAATAAATACCAGACAAGAACTTGGTAGACTAGTGCAGTTTTGCTGATGTCTGTGAGCTTCGTAAATAAACGTAGAAAAGAGTAAAGTGGTGATGATCAAGAGAGAAGGTGACTCCTAGTGTAATGTTACAGTGAATGGAGAGAGGCAGGAATTGGTGAGAGAGTTCAAATACCTGGGTAAAATGATGGAAAAGAGAGGAAAATGTGCAGAAGAAGTGGAAAGTAAAGTGACACAAGGAAGGAAGGCATCTGGTGCTATGGAGGCCTTGATAAGAAACAGAGGCATGAGTGTTCCAGGTGCACGAGGCTTACATGGAGTGTTAGTGCCAACTTTAACATATGGATGTGAGACTATGGTGTGGCGTGAAAGTGAAAAGTCAAGAGTTAGAGCAATGGAGATGGGACTGCTGAGGAATGTATGTAGAGTACAGAGAGTGGACAGGATATGAAATAATGTGAGTCGTGAAAGATGCAGAGGGAGGAAGTCTGTGGACACCAGAATCGAAGAGAGTGTACTGAGATGGTATGGTCATGTGAAGAAAAAGGATGACAATAGAGCGGTGAAAAAGTTATATCTGAACAAATTTGAAAGAGGGAGGAGGCGAGGTAGGCCAAAAAGGTGGAGGGCTTTGATGGATGAGTGTGAGGAAGAGAGGTATGGAAGTCAGTGAGGCTAGGGGACAGACAAGAGATCGAGGTGGCTGGATGAATGTTGTGAGAAGTGCATGATCAGAGATTTGGCACCCCTTTTTAACGTGACAGTGTTGAGATTGGCTGTATCGGATACTTTTACGTGAAGCTACAGAACATGGTGAAAGTTTTTGGTGTATCAGATAGAGCCAGGATTCTGGGGGCTTGAATGATGAGTGAATGGAAGCATGGCCCATTGGAGTGGGCAAACTTGGACTGTCTGAGCATTGTTACTCCTCGCCCAGCTTTAGGGTAGGAAAGGAGGTCTGGATAATGATGATGATGATTAATACTGTATAGCCTGGTAGTAGTAGTAGTGGTAGTAGTAGTAGAGTTGTAATTGGACTACCACCAGATTTCATTCAACTTAGAATACCCTATTATTGTATTCTTTTGGCAACTGCCAGATGATTTTGCTTGGTAGGTGGGGCACTCACCATCCACTTACTCGATGTACTGCTGCTCTTGGGTGTCTGCCCTTTCCTCTCCTCCATCCTTCTTTCCATTCATCCTCTTCTCTCTTTCTTTCCTTCAGTCTTTCCTCATCCTTCTGCCTACGGGTGACATTACACGCCCTTTTCTGTCTTTCTCTCCTTCATTCTTTCATCTTCTTTCTGCCTGTGGGTGATTCTACACTGAGTGACAAGCCAAATGGTTTCCTGTACACCAGGAAACCATTTATTACGCTGGGTGGTAACCATATAACCAAATTTTGGCACCTGGTGGTTTAGTGGATAATTATTGCACTCCAATCGGATTGAGCCGGTGAAGGTTTATATCCAAGGGGTGGTTGGGGTTTATTGCTCATATAATGCCACTTAGGGATGAGTGAGACTGGTCACTCTCATCTTAAATGTCAGGACCAACCGCCTAGCCCCAGGCTCCTACGCTCCTCATGGGGCAACGTAGGATTGGATGATGCATGGATGGATGAAGAAAGGTTGCTCAGGCTGAATAGGTTAAGGACTGGCCTTGTGGTGATCCTGACCTACCAGTATTCCAACCATATACCAATGGTCACGTGTGTGTACTTGTTCAGGTAGTTTGTTACTTGGCAGGAAAAAACTTGTGTATCAAGTAACTGCAATGAGGTTGTGTGGGCATGAGAATCTTTGAGACTTCAAATCTTGTGTATAAAAAGGTGACAGACGATGCAGCAAAGCCAACAAGTAATCCCAACTCTCAGCTTGCACTTCTTCTGGCTCGTTTTAGCGTTTGTCGAGAAAAGATTGTGTTGTGTTGTGTGATCTTAACATCGTGCTCTGCACTTGTTATACTGTATTCTTTTTGTAGACCTCGAATACCGCAGCTCGTTGAGAGGGTATTCATAGGTCTGCGTGGTTTGTGTTTTTTGTTTAATAAACTTAGATATTTATGGTGTTTACTGTCTGGGTTGGAACTACATTTGAGACCCCGGAGTAACATTTGTGTACATAATGGATAGCAAACACAGTACGATCTCAGGGGAACAACTACTGATTCTTCCCTCCTTCCACAACAACATCGAAGACTGGGTTTTACACATCGAGGCTTATATTTCCCACACGTCAGCTACTGAAGCTCAGAAGTTCAGTGCATTTGTGGGGGTGCTTTGTAGAGAGGTGGCTACCCTGGTAAAAGAAGTTATCACCACACCACCAAATAATGATAAATTTGCTGCTCTCAAGAATGCATTAGTGGCATGTTACAGGAAACTGGACCATCATCATTTGCATGAGCTTCCAGAACTAAGATTGGGCGACTGGAGTCTGCCTGTTCTGTGACAAAAGATACAACTCATTAATGCTCGTTGTGTCAGCCCATTACCTGAAGACATTCTCCGCTATATGCATCTCCAGAAACTTCCAGCAGAAATAAGACTCAATCTTTCTGTTCACGATGGTCAAATTCCAGCAAGCAAATATGTGGCAGTGGCAGATAGAATGATGGCTCGACTCTTCACTTCAGTATACGTAATAAGTACACCTAATATAGTAAAATCATCTGACCCTGTAGTGTCCGGTGTGTGTTGTCGTACCAAAGCCTTCCACCCTGCTTCCACTTCAGTTTCACTCACTCCATGCCCACACAGTTCTTTCACCGAATCAAGCAGTAGACCTCTTGGTTCGGTAGGTTATCTGGGGTTGGGGGAATCCAACGCTTCAGCATCAAATATCACATCAGCTTGTGAAATGCCAAAGTTTCAACAAGCACTGTGATGTCTTGATGCACTGTAGCTACAGGCAGACAACCTATCTTCATCTCGTCAATCAAGATTTCTCGTCTTTAACCAACAGCAATCAGGAATGTGTTGGTATCATGAAACGTTTGGAACAAAAGCATGCCAGTGCCAACCACCATGCTCTTTTTCAGGAAATGGGAACAGCAGGAGCAGGTGAGTGCAGCAGCTCCTGCCACATCAAATGTTTCTGCACCACTTCGCTACATCTGGTAGGAAATTTTTGGTGGATACTGGAGCATCTGTGAGCATTTTCCCACCAACACCACATGAGGGGAAGAGTAAACTGCCTGCATTCGATCTTTTGGCTACAAACAACACACCCATCGCTACATTTGGCACTTCATGCTGATATGGGAATGCAGCAAAGTTCCTGTGGACTTTCATCATTGCTGATGTAAAGCAACCATTGCTGGGATATGGTTTTCCCAAACATTTTCAGTTGTTTGTTGATTTGGGAGGGAACTGTCTAATACACCAGCCATCTTAAAGTAAAGTTTCTAGTTGTGCCGACAAGCTGCAAGCCAGTCATAACTTGGCTTCATCTCAACACAGAGTTTAATGATATGCTATAAGAGTTTTCATCTCTTACTGGGCCACAGTCTTGTTCTGGGTCTCCACCTACGTCAGTTTGTCACTACATTGAAACAACAAGCCCCCCAGTTCATTCTCATCCGAGACGTCTTCCTTCAGACAAGTCACAAGTGGCAAAGGAAGAATTCTACACATTTTTGAAGGAGGGGATCATTGAACTGTCTGACAACTGTTGGATGTCACCACCCCATGTAGTCCCCAAGTCTGCTCCCAATATATGGCGAGCTTGTGGCAATTATCGCACACTGAATAGACTCCCTGTACCTGACAAGTATCCCGTCCCTCACATTCAAGATTTTTACCTGAAATTATATGGCAAGACAGTGTCCTCCAAGATTGACCTGGTGCGTGCATTTCACCAAATTCCCGTTTTTCTAGCTGACATTCCTAACGCTGCGATCATCATACCTTTTGGATTGTTTCAATACCATTTCATGCCCTTTGGACTTACAGATGCTGCACAGCCATTCCAGCATTTTATGGATCACATTCTATGAGACACTGATTTTGTAACGGTGTACATAGATGAGATACTGGTTGCATCAAGTAATCACGAGGAACATCGAACTCATCTTAGACAACTGTTAGCTGGCATACGAGAGTATGATATCAAGATTCATCCAGCTAAGTGCATCTTTGGAGAGCCTGTTCTGGACTTCCTTGGCCACAGAGTTTCTGCCAAGGGGATCAGTCTGCTTCCTCAAAGAGTCAGTGCTCTCGAGCAGTTTCTGCAGCCCAGTACAGTGAAGAAGATGCGAGACCTCCTGGGCATAGTTAATCACTATCACTGCTCTCTCCCTCGGGAAGCAGAAACCAGTCGATTAGGACAGTACTCCGAAGGTGGATGGAAAGCTGATGACAGGGAGAGCTGGAGCTCACGTTTCATCAGGACTTGTTCCTGGCCATCCTTCTCTGCTGAACTTTTTCAGTAACACGGAGAGTGGGCCAGCATACTCTTCAATACAAGTTTTTCTAACAGTCAACACCAAACTACATGCATATTACACACTACACTTCTTATACAAAATTCAACCAAAATGGCATCTCATAATCAGATTCCCCGGGGAGGGGGGACCATAAATGCCCCCACCATTCGCCACTATCCCAGTGATGACCCAGCGAGATGCCTGGAACCGCTCTAACTCACTTCTTCATTTCTGCAACATTCATGATGTTTCTAACTTTCTGTTGAACACCACCTCTCCTCTAAACCTCACCTTCTCGTCCTAACTGAGACTCAGCTGTGTGAGGCAACTGGTAGCAAACCCTTCTCTGTATCCTCCTACTTTCTGTATACTCGTTTCAAAGCCAAGTGTGGCTGTTGTGTATATGTTCCAGAGCTTGATTTTCTGAATTCTTGACTCTCTGGCTTCAGCTTTCCTGTCATAATCTGACTAAATATATTTGTGCTGTTTACTTATCCCCTACTTCTACTGACTATGAAAAGTTCTTTGACACTTTTACTTCTATGATGGAACACATCCTATCCATTTCTCCTTTCTCTGAAATCTCCATTCTAGGAGATTTCAATGTTCATCACCACCTTTGGCTCTCCTCTCCTTTCACTGATCCACCTGGTGAACAAGCCTACATCTTTTCTATCTTTAATGACCTAGAGCAGCTTGTACAGCACCCTACCTGTATCCCTGTCCGCCTTGGAGAGAGTTCCAAAATACTTGACCTCTTCCTTACAACTAATCCTTCTGCTTACACTCTTAATCTTTCCTCTCCGTTGGGCTCCTCCGACCACAACCTAATCACCTTAACCTGTCCTATTGTTTAAGTATTGCCTGTGGACCCTCCAAAGAAACATCGGGTGGCACTTTGGAACTGCTGATTGGGAAGCCCTCAGGCAACACTTCTTTGATTTTCCCAAGAATGATTATTGTTTCCATGGCCGAGAGCCATCTGAGTGTGCCATGCGCATTACACACTACACTTCCTATTCAAAATTCAACCAAAATGGCATCTTATAATCAAGCCTTGGAGTCTCTGGGGGGGGGGGGATCATAAATGTCCCCATCATCCACCTTTCTCCTGGAGATGACCCAAAAAGTTGCCTGGAACCAGTTTCGAACTCACTTCTTCATTTCTGCAACATTCGTGGCCTTTCCTGTAACTTTCTCTGTTGAGCACCACCTCTACTCTAAACCTCACCTCCATCCAACTGAGACTGAGCTGTCTGAGGCAACTTATAGCAAACCCTTCTCTGTATCCTCCTACTTTCTCTGTACTCATTTCAAAGCCAAGTGTGGCTGTTGTGTATATGTAAGCAATGACTTATCTTGCTCTCGTGTTCCAGAACTTGATTCTTCTGAATTCTCGACTCTTTGGCTTTGGCTTTCCTGCCATTTTCTGACTAAATATATCTGTGCTGTTTGTTTATTCCCCAGTTCTACTGACTGTGAAAAATTCTTCGACTGTCTTTTACAATGGAACACATCCTATCCATTTCTTTTTTCTCTGAAATCTCCATTCTAGGAGATATCAATGTTCATCACCACCTTTGGCTCTCCTCTCCTTTCACTGATCCACCTGGTGAACAAGCCTACATCTTTTGTATCGTCAGTGACCTAGAGCAGCTTGTACTGCACCCTACTTATATCCCTGACTGCCTTGGATAGAGTTCCAACATACTTGACCTCTTCCTTACATTTAATCCTTCTGCTTACACTTAATCTTTCCTCTCCGTTGGGCTCCTCCTACCACAGCCTTATTGCCTTAACCTGTCCTGTTGGTCAAGTATTGCCTGTGGACCCTCCAAAGAAACATCGGTTGTGGCACTTCGGAGCTGCTGATTAGGAGGCACTCAGGTAGTACTTCTTTGATTTTCCCAAGAATGAATATTGCCTCCTTGGCCATGAGCCATCTGAGTGTGCCCTGCATGTTACTGAGGTTATTCTCTCGGGCATGGAAACATTCACTCCTTTCTCATATCCGTTGACTAATGCAAAGATATCTTGGTTTAATCACCCTTGTTCTAATACTGTCCACGAGGAGAAGGCCTACTAAAGGTAACAGAGCCAACCAACCCCTGAATCTCATCTTCTTTATGTTTCTGCCTGGAATTGTGCTAAGCCTGTTCTTTGCTCTGCTAAAAATAATTTCGTTCGTACTAAATCTCTGAACTCTCGAACTCGAATTCTTCTTGCTCCTTCTGGCACCTTGCCAAAAACCTTTCTAACAACTTTACCTCATCATCCCTCCCTCCAGTTTTCCACTCTGTTGGCTCTGTAGCTATTTCTTCTACTATTAAAGTAGATCTCTTCGCTCAGAGTTTCTCATCCAGTTCCACCTATGACGATTCCTGAACTGTTCCTCCATCACTTCTACCCTCAGACTTCCTCATTGCTGACATTAAAATTTCTTTAACTGATGTATTTTCTACCATCACTGGCCTCAATACTAACAAGACATATGGGCCTGATGGGGTCCCTCATGTTGTTCTCAAGAACTGTGCTTCTGTGCTTACACCCTGCCTAGGTTAACTCTTTCACCATTGTCTGTTAGATTGTACCTTTCCTTCTTGCTGGAAGTTTGCTCTCGTTCAGCCTGTCCCAAAGAAGAGTGGCCATTCCCAGCCCTGTAGCTGTTGCCCAATTGCTTTAACATCCTGTGTCTCAAAAGTTCTCGAGTCTATTTTTAACAAAAAATTTAAAGCATCTTTCCTATCATAACCTTTCAGATCATCAATATGGGTTCCGTCAGGGACGCCGCACTGACGACCTTCTCACCTACCTTTCAGACTCCTGTTCATCCTCCTTTTGGGACTTTGGCGAAAGTTTTGCCATTGCACTTGACTTCTCAAAGGCTTTCAGTCAAGTCTGGCACAAATCTTTACTTTCCAAACTGTCCCTTTGCAGTTTCTATCCTTCTATCTGTGCCTTCATCTCTAGCATCCTTTCTGGTCGTTCTGTAGCTGCTGTTGTAGACGGCCACCATTCTTCTTCAAGATCTCTCAATAGTGGTGTTCCTCAGGGTTCTGTCTCATCACCAATGCTCTTCCTTTTATTCATTAATGATCTAAACTGTACATCTAACGTTATCATTTCATACGCTGACGATTCCACCCTTCACTTTTCCATGCTCTTCCCTCAGCATCCTTCTCAGCAGTTACTTGAACAAACAAGAGATGAGGCTATGGCACACCTAATGTCTGACTTGGCTCATATCTCTGACTAGGGTAAAAGTAATCTTGGTACTTTTAATGCGTCAAAAACTCATTTCAACCTGTCAAATCTTCCACAGGAGCACCCACTAATGTTCGATAATATCCAGCTCAGTCCTGCATCATCTTTAAACATATTTGGGGTTTCATTCTCTGAGGATTTATATTGGAAAGGTCACATTACATCTCTTGTAAAGCCTACTTCCAGGAGATTAGGTATGCTAAGCTGACTCCATGCCTTTATTACCCCTGCACAGTTGTTGACTTTACACACGGATTTTACTCGCCCCTGTGTATAGAGTACTGTACAACTCTCATGTGAGGGGAGGCTCCCACATACAACTCTTCTCAACAAGGTGGAGTCAAAGGCTTTTCGTCTCACTAACTCTCCTCCTTCCACTGGCTCCCTTCAACCTCTGTCTCTTTGCAGCATTGTTACATCTTTATCTCCTTTCTATTGCTACTTCAGTGGTCACTGCTTCCTCTGAACTATCTGCTTATGCCCCTTCACCACTACAACGGGCACATAACACCAGTCTAGCAACAAACTCTCATCCCTTTTCTGTCAATCTCTCTAATGCATGAGTCAGCTGTTACTCCCAGTCCTTCATATATGCAACAGGTCAACTCTGGAACTGTCTCCCTCTGTATTTCCTACTTCCTGTGATCTCCAGTCTGTCAAATGCAGTGTGTCCAGGCATCCTGAAATGAGCTGATCTTGAATTTGGCTCTCTATTGTATTGTATATGTTTTTTTCTTGGAAGGAACAGTTTTGGGGCTCCTAGCCTTTGGTTCCTTCTTCCTTGCATTAACCCCTTAACCGCGGGGCGTCACTTTCGTGACGCTTGGGAGCAAGGGATCATACCGCGGGGCGTCGCTTTTGTGATTCTGTGTTATTTTGAATTCACCCGGGCTTCCAAGTGGGGGCTTGTATCATCTATCAGTACTGCCAATGTCCAACACTAGTCAGCACTCCTAATCTCATCTGTACTCCCATCCATTGTTGACAATTTAGCCATTTCTCCCCGTTCTTGACTCCCCTCCCTACCCCCCCTCCATTACCCTATCCTCTCGCCTGCCCGGCCGTGCTACGCTAAGTAAATCTTCCCTGGAATTTTTCACTGATTTCATCCATTGAAATAAGCCCTATGTCCTATTCTTATACCAAATAATATATACAAGAAAGAAATAAGGTAAGTGAGAGTGCCAAACACCTGGAATTGGCTAATTATCACCTGACAACACCTCACGTGCACTCGTTCGCTAATTTTCGCTGTTTTTTTCCCCTTGAAATATGCCCTATAATCTATTTTCGTAATAAATATACATGTAAGGAGGGAAGGGAGAAGCCTAAGTGATATTTACATTCACCTGGAACTACCTAATTTATAATGTATTGTCTAGATTTCCTGCCAATCATATCAGTGCTAAACAAAGATGTTTCAAGATCTAATATTGGTAGCTCTGAAAATATATCTCCTAAGTAGGCCTCTAATTTATTTTCGAAATAAATATACATGTAAGGAGGGAAGGGAGAAACCTAAGTGATATTTACATTCACCTGGAACTACCAAATTTATAATGTATTGTCTAGATTTCCTGCCAATCATATCAGTGCTAGACTTAGCTGTTTCAAGAAGTAATATTGGTAACCCTGAATAACCCCTTAGCAGGCCTCCACGCTAGCCCTCCGTTATCAGGTTACTCTCAACTTCCGAAGTGAGAGTACGTATGTTTCTTCTTGCTGACTTCAAGGCCTTTTTTCACCCCCATGCAAATGGCCCTGTGACCTTTACCCTCTACTAAACCTCGTGTGGAAAGAGGTAAAGGGCTGACAATTGATAAAAGAGTGACTACGATCTTTCTATTGAGTAAAACAGTGCAAGTGGAATTGTAAATAATGTGTAAATAATGTGTAAACAGCAAGTGAAAGTAATGAATGTAAATATACATGAACAATGGAAAACAGTTTTATAAGTTATTTCAAGTGACAGTGCACAACACAGTGTAAATAAAATAGAAATGTAAATAACGTAAATAAAATAGAGAACGTAAATAGAAATGTAAATGAGTAGTATTATAAGAATACGAGTATATACCCTAGGAGTAATGAAAGTGAAAGTTTCACTCTAGCATGTCTGAATGCTATGAGTTATGAGAGTGAAGATGAAAGTGACATTCACTCTCAATGCCAGTATACAGGACGAGAAAGTGAATGCTACGTATTTTACTGAAAGAAATTGAATCCCTACAGTGACAATAAACTAATACTACTGAAGGAAACTTATGAATAAAGACTGTAGATATATATAAGTGTTATATAGTAATAGAAATATAAAGTGTGAGGGGTTTTATGAATAATAAATGACAGACTACTAAGAGTGAACTAGTGCCAGTGCGACGATCAGACGCGCTTGTAATTTCCATTGCTTTCACAGTGTTTTTTTTTTTTTAGTATGGATCCCAAACTACTTGAAAATTGTAGAATAGTGTTTATAGTGTTTGTATCTGGCTGTGGTAATCATATTACGGGTTGTCGGGAAGTGTAAAGTGGAGACTTCGTTACCCTACTTCAGAGGTCTCCACAAGTCCTACGGTATCTGACGAAGGCTCAACAATCATTCCAGGAGAAAGCTGAAGGTATGTGCCATAAGCATATGTAATTTTATTATTCTAGGACTAATAACTGATTTTTGGCAAATATTTTTTGAGAGTCTGTCGGAGCCCAGATAACCCCGCGGCACACGCAAGTCATTGGTAAACAAGCCCGTGGTGTAGGGGTTAAAAAAAAATATATATATATCAGCTCAAGAAGTTGCTGAAGTCATCTAAGGCCTTCTTACCTGGACACCAGAGGTTTCTGCAACATTCGCAGGAGTTAAGGACGATGTCGCACAATTTTCTCACTTTTCATATCCAGTCCCCATTTCAGACCTGGCCGTAATAACAGATGCTTCTTCTTCAGCAGTGAGTGCAGTTTTACATCAGGTAAGTGATGGAGTTAAAACAACATTGTCATTTTTCACCCAGTGCCTAGACAAGGCTCAGCTTAAATATAGTGTATATGACAGAGAATTATTGGCCATAATTTTAGCATTTCACCATTTTAGACACTGGCTGGAGGGTTGTTCCTTTCATATGTTAACATCATAAATCTCTCATCTGTTCTATGTCATAACAGTCAGATTCCTACTCTCGGCGAGTGCTACATCAGCTCTCCTACATCTCTGAGTTTACAGCTGACATTGTCACGTGAAGGGTTGTGAGAATGAGGTAGCTGATGCCTTGTCCTGTTCCATCTCCATGATTGAGTAGTATCCACTAGCTCTTGGCTACAGTCAGTTAGCCCTCACTCAGGTGAATTATGAAGTGTTGGCAGCTTATAAAACTTCATCATCTGGACTTTGCTTTCAGCTGTTTGATATACCTGGCTCAGACTGTAAACTTTGGTGTGATGTTTCTTATGACATACTTCGGCCATTTTCCCATCTCCCATTGTCGCAGAGTGCTTTTTCATTTTCGTGACTTAAGTCAGCCTGGTATTTACCCCTAAAGACAGATGTCCGTGCATGCAGTTCGAGGATACTAGGGCCAAAATGATGGGTATCTGCATTTGCGGTCATGCCTCCCCACCCCCCCACCCCAACTCCCCTTCTGTCCCCCCACCCCCAGACCTCCACAGCCTCGTAACTCCCACCACCGCCCCCACTACCCCCTGCCACCCCTAACCCACATCCTCCCCAACCCCACATCCTCCCCAACTGCAACCCCCCACCCCACACACTCACCCACAACCCCCCATCCCCCTAACCACCCCTCTCACCACCCCCCACCAACCCCCTATCCTCCACCATCCCCCCACCAACCCCCTATCCTCCACCATCCCCCTATCCTCCACCATCCCCCCACCACTCTCTACCCCTTATCCCTATCCACTAATGCCCACCCCCTACCCCCACCATCCCTAACCCCCTACCCTCTACCCTCCATCACCCCCCACCCCCCCACACCCACACCTCCTAAACCCTCCACACTCTCTAAACCTCCCCACCCCTCCAACCCCCACTGCCACTCCAACAACCTACCCATCCCCCCACCCCCTCCCCACTCTCACTTCCAACCCCAACCCATCACCCCCCCACCTCCACCCTACCCCTCACACCCACTTCCACCTCCCCAAACCACCCAGTCCCCCCTGCATCACCACACAACCCACCCACCCCCACCCCCACCACCCCCCACCAACATCCTCCAAAATCCCCCACCATATCACACCTGCCGATTATGCCCGCCCTGAGCATATGTCAGAATGTGCCGATGCCCATCTTTTAGGGGTTAAAGCTTCACAGCATCTTACCCAGTGCATAGTTGGGCCAGAGATTAAGAGGGATACCCATGCATGGACATGGCAGTGCGCTTCCTGTCAAACTTCCAAAATTCATCGTCATACCAAAGTGTCACTAAAGTCATTGTCCCTCCCTTCCTGTAGATTTCACGCTGTACATGTTGACTTTGTAGACCCTTTGCCACCTTCGTGAGGATACACCTATTTTATCACTTGTATTGATCAGTGTTGCCACTCCTTGGGTTTTTCTACTAGATCTTGGGTTTTTTGCTTCGACCTTGGAGTCTTGGAGTTTTTTCCTAAGAATCCAATAAATCTTGGAGTTTTTGTTATGTGTATCAAAACAAAATATTTTGATGCGAATACAGTAATAATATAGTACATTAAACGTAAAATCTGTATGCTTAATCAATTGGAAACGAAAACAATTATGTTCGGTGACGATATAATGTAAGTCATGGACTTGTTTTTCATCACTGAAGTTCAGCGAGGTATGGCCGGGAGTGGACACGTACACACGACTGTACGGACTCTGGACAGGTTTAGCTCGCGGCCAGTATCTGGGCAACACTGCGTTTTTAACGACAGTCGTTCAGTTTGCTGTAGATCGCGGAGGTGTATACATGTCGCATGGTAAGGATCAAGCCAATTGAAGAACAATGAGTGACTCGGAGAATCCTAGCTGCAGTGGTGATAAAACTCCACCAAAAAAGAGAGGAAAGTTGTGGTACCACCATTCATTTAATAGTGAGTGGTTAACTGACCCTGAGTTAAAAGACTGGATTAAGCAGGATCCAAATGATAAATATGTAGTACATTGCAAAGTTTGTGATTCGAAGTTGAAGAACTGCAACAGAACTGGGTTAATGAACCATAAAGCTACATCTTGGGTTTTTTAGGTCAATCTTGGAGTTTTCTGAGGTCCAATCTTGGATCTTTTTAAATTCTGGAGTGGCAACACTGGTATTGATAGATTTACCAGATGGGCTGAGGCAATACCTGTGCAGGATGTGTCAGCTGATTCAGCTGCTTGGCCCTTTCCATTAGGTTAGGTTGCTCGATTCGGTGCTCCTAACGCTGTCATTACAGACCGTGGTGGGCAGTTTGAGTTCGACCTGTGGCGCCAACTCTTCACTTTTCTTGCAAACAGTGAGACACCGTACGACGTCTTATCATACCCAGGCAAATGGTATGGTTCAGCAGTTTCATTCGCATCTAAAGGATGCTCTGAAGGCAGAACCACAGCAGTATCAATGGTATTAGGATGCGAAACAACCGAACTCACCGGCCGCACACTTCCAAGTGAGCGGGCTCCACCTGCATACCGCAAGACCCTTCCGATGACGTCACCACTCGGACCGTAACAAGTGCGTGCGCACACACACACTGACAGCAATATGTACTAACACTCTCGTCCTCTCTTCTTAATTTGATGAGAGATCCCAAGGATGAAACTGAATGGATTATTGGCGTCCTATACACACTATGTATCCAATACATAGACTTTTGTTTAAGCACCATTAAGACCCAGTCTGTAACTACATACAAATATGTGGTGTCCCTTGAAGTATTATAATCCTTATAGTCCCAGCTGACTGCTGCACGCAGCCGCTCAGTCGAGGCACCTTTCTTGGTGAGACAGTCAGCCAGTTGTTGTGATGTATCCACCTAAGACACTTCATCAATCTCCCCTTGCTCCCACATGTCTCATAATACAGCAAAATCAATGTGCAATCTTCTGTCTTCTACACACCTACAGGAGTAAAGGGCGTCCACCAGACTCTTGTTATCCACGAAACACTTGATCTTGAAATCTCCACATCCAGAAACCTCGCGCAATATGTTGGCGAGATATACAGCAGTTTCAGCACACTCAAGCAGCACCAACGTTTCAGCAGATAAAATAGATTTGACGACCCGCCTTATCTTTCTAGTTTGCCAGAAAAAGGGACATCTCGTCCCACTATCATCTCATAGGAAGATCACAAAGCCTCCTTGAGACTCATTGCCTACAAGGTTGGCAAAAGAGGCATCTGAAATGCACTCTATATAACATTCATCAAGTGGCCCCATTCTTGGATTGTATAGCTTCATGTTGTCAGTCTTCACCCTTGCGATCACCTTGTTGAGCCTAAGCAAATCTGCTATGATAGCTCGGTTGCTAGTCATGCTCAACTCACACACATCAAAGGCAATATCTGGTCGAGTGTGTGTGGCAATCCAATTGAGCTGCCCAATTAATGCTCGGTACTCAGTTTTCTCAGACTCAGACAGCTCTCCTGATTTTACTGCTGCATGATGTCTGCTCAGCGTGACTGGTTTCAAAGACGAAGCATACTGGAACTTGTGAAGCGTTATGCTGCCATTGCTGTTGGAGACGACATTTAGACCAACGTATTTGAAAGCTTTTGATTCCGAACTGCCGATGAGGAATATTTGGCTCAAACTGTTTATCACTTGCTGCTCGAACTCACGTGTACCAGCCCAAAGGAAATCATCAACATAAATGCATATAATGCCTTCGATCTTGCCCCTATTACTCCAAGAGAACAGTGTTGAATCCAGTGATGACACTTTAGTTCCGAGACTCAACAACTGATCTTTAACGCGCAGGTACCAATGCCTAGCAGCATCACAAAGGCCGTAAACCGTTTTCCTTAGTCTCCACAGCTTATTGTTTGCATATTCAGGCGGAGGACATAAATGAACAACTTGCTCAATGTCGTTACCATGCAGATAAGCAGCTTTCACGTCCATAGCGTGACAATCCCATTGGTTGGTGGAGACAAAAGAAAGTGCCAAACGCACAGCCTCTTTTGAGCATGTAGGAGAGTCTTTCCGGAGATCCACTGTGTCTTCCACAAATCCTCTGGCAACTAAACGGGCTTTAACAATCGGCTTCTCGTTTTTCATTTTTTCCGTCACAACCCATCGAACCGTTATGTCATCTTGCCCAACATCATCTACTTCCTCATACATGTCATTATTCTGCCAGTTTGTAATTTCTTTTTCCATGGCGCATAATACGTCCTCAGAGTTTAAAACAACAAGCATCTCTGCTTCATCATCAACTACTTCCCATGTGCTGAAATCATTTTGCAGATCCACCCAATCAGTATTGCCATCAGAGTCCCTCTTCAAATTGTAGCAGTGTTTGTACTTTCCAGTGGCTTTTCCCGCCCGACTCACAATCCTTCCAGTCACCAACTCTCCAGCTTCTGAATGTATTCCCTTTATACGTTGACCAACAGAAACCTTTGGAGGCTTCTTAACCGGAAGAGAGACTTTGGGAGGCTGATCATCCAGAATTGCACCATTTTCCGACTCATCATCCGGTGGATAGTCATTCAGTACGTGCAAAGAATCGTCTTTACACTTGTCTTGGACTACACTGTTTTTCTCATAACTACTGACGCTGTCTCCGACTGTAGTATTTCGTTCTGGAGCACGTGCTAGACGACACACGTGCACTCGCACGTAGACACCACTGTGTCTCACCAGAATTTGTTTTCCATCTCTGCCTATTACGATTCCAGGACCATGCCATTCATGACTGTCATTTCTTTTGTAGAAGACCTCATCTCCATTTTGGATGTCGTTTAAGTCACTCGAATGTATGTTGTGCCGCAGAGCCCTAGCCAAACATTCACCCGATTCAGTCTTTATAAACTCTTGCCTTGCTAAATGAAGAGTGTTCAAATTGTACCTCACAATTTTTGATGGTGATGTAGGTTCCAAGGCTGGAGGATCATTTGCATACACATTAGGCAGGCCAGGGTTTTGACCAAAAACAAGTTGGTTAGGAGAAAAACCTGCATAGTTGGTGAGAGCATTTCTTGCCAATACTGCCCAAGCCAAGGCCACATCCGAGTCACACTGGCTATCAGCCATTATCTTCCTAACAGTGTCACCTATGACTGCATTTTGATGCTCACATACTCCGTTGCTCCATGGACTCTCTGCAGACGTCGTCGTGATCTTGATATTAAAGGCCTCTCCCAGTGCTCGTGTTTCAGCATTGTTGAATTCACACCCATTATCTGTGAGAATTTTTCCAGGTGCGCCAAACAGAACAATCCAGCTCCGAAATACTCCTTTGATAATGGCGGTCGCACATTTGTCCGTAATTACTATCTCGGTGCAGTACTTGGTCGCCAAATCAACAAGGACTAAGAAATAATGCCTTCTCCAAGCTTTCAAATCCATAGCTATGGCTTCGTTAAACGATGCCATGGGCAAACTGACTACGGGTCGAAGCTTAGCTCTCTTGTGCCTACAACAGACTGTACGTGCCTCAGATATATCCTTGATAGCTTGCTCCAGTTCTGAACTTTTAATTCCAGCATCTGTAATAAGTCTGATTAGTTTAGCCGATGTTGGGTGTCCAAATTGCCTGTGAAGCTTCGAAGCCGTTTTGTCTACATCACCCCCAAGAGATGCCAGTGCGATCACTTCACAAAACTCTTGGCCTAGTCACAAAGAAATTGGAAGCAAGTAATGGCCTGAAGATGAGGATTTCAAATTAACAATAGTTCCACAAATTTTGACCTGGTCACTCTCAGAATTAATCACCATTTTTGCTTTTTTCATGGAACGTTTGCTGAGCAGCAAGGGAATATTGCAGCTCACCACGTCAGTCACAATGGTTGCACGCATATTTCCAATGTAACAGGGCAGAGTAACACATTTGAGGGAAGATACTGTGACACCATCAGCGAAAATAAACATTGAGGATGACTTTTCTTCCATTATAGCTTCACGTTCATAATCACTGAGTTCACTTAGATAGCAATTGATCCATTCAACCCCCACATACAGTTGTAGAACACCCTGTGTCTAGAACAGCACATCCCGTAGATTCTTCTACTAGCGTCTGTAATTTACCTCTACTAGCTGTATCACTTGCATAGCCCATAAATAATGACAGATGCACTGTTTCATAATTTTCTTCTTGACTGCCTTTATTTTCGTATGCATCTGGACAGTCCCGTGCCCAATGAAATCGAGAATCACATACTAAACACTCCGACACCTTACCATCAGGCCCGACCGGGTTCTGCCTCCTGCTGGTGGATGAGCATTGGGAAATTCTAGCAGACACAGTTGAACGGCCATCACCACGACCTCGATCACGTACTGCACCACCCCAAAACCTTGTCCTTCCTTGTCGAGTACTCCTAACGTAAAACGTTTCCTCATCCCCGACTTCGTCACTCCAAAAAACTGGTTCACTCTTCACCTCATTGACAGACACCGATGCATCGTTCTGCCTGCAAATTTCCCCAGCGAAAATACGATTCAGGGCAGATTTCATATTTTCGTAAGTTACCTCAGCTATCGCAGACATCACTAGTTGTTGCTCACTATCTGAAAGTTTGCATGAAGCCAGAAGCATAAAAGTCATCACAGAATTAGGTAGTCGCATGTCCTGCTTCGTAAACTTAAAATAAACATGCTCGAATTCTGCCACGAACTTACGAATGTTCATATCACCAGGTCTTTTGAAGTTGTACAATTCATGAAAAGCTGCAAACTGCTTACGTCCTTTGTCCACGAGAAATAAACCGTCTAGTTTGTTCAACAAGGTTTGAACACCATTATCATCTTTCAGATCAGCAGCATCAATTTCTGAAGACGCCACCCTCGCTCTTCTTGACAATGAAAGGCGAATGGCTAGAGCTTGCATCTTTTTTGGTAAGTCCATCAGTTCGCACCATATGTCGATGTCCTTCTTCCAACTCTCATAGGCAGAATCATTTTCAAGTTTTGGAGGCCACTTAGTTGAGCACGACGCCATTATGCTCAAACTACGCTCTGCTACCAGTATTAGGATGCGAAACAACCGAACTCACCGGCCTCACACTTCCAAGTGAGCAGACTCTGCCTGCATACCGCAAGACCCTTCCGATGACGTCACCACTCGGATCGTAACAAGTGCGTGCGCACACTTACACTAACAGCAATATGCACTAACAGATGGGCTGATGCGTTGGCACTTGTTCTTGTAGGGCTCATGGCTGTGGTTAAAGAAGACCTACAGCCCAGTCTGGCAGAAATGGTTTATGGTCAGTCCATTTGTTCACTGGAGAATTCATTATCTCATCTCTCCCTGAAAACCTTAGTAAGTACTAGTTTCTCGCTGTTCTCCAGGAAACCGTCACTAGACAGCAACCAGTACCTCCCTGTCAGGTACCACGTCAGTCATGTCATGTTCCCACTTCTTTGGTCGATTGCAAGTGCAGTACAGTGCACCTCCACACAATGCAAACTCACACAGTGCGAATCAGCTACAATGTGAGGTCAACCCAGAAAATGCTTACTTTTATCGACTGCGAAATCTGCGAATCAAACTTCCCAACATGTGAATTGGCTGTATGATTCCAAGGCAAAAATGGACTTTCCACCATTACCACAAGTGTCAGGCTGGACAATGCGAGTAAGTCACATGAAGGCAGGTGGCTGGCAATGAGCCAGATTCAAAATGGTGAGGAACTGGCCAGCTCACTGCATGCTGTCTACTGACTTTCCTGAGTAAACAGACACTTCTCTTCCATATTGCTGCAAGAACACCCATTGTACCTTGCATCCTGTGGTTCATTTTAGCATCATAGCAGTACCCACCTGTTCATCATGGTCTCAGCTGTTGACTTTGAAGGCTTTATAACACCTCGAGGAGACATCAGCAGTGACAGTGAGAGTGACAATGGGGTGCCCCGCCCTGCGGGGCAAGAGTAGACTCCCCGAGCCTCAGATACCCACCCCCTCCCTTCTTAACAAACCCAGAAGTCACTTAAATAAAGGTACATGGTGTTCTATTTGTTGTTTCATTTATTGGTTCAACTAGAAGTTCTATTAGACAAAGTATTAGCAGGGTAGAGTAGGCTGGAAGGGGACCCAAAGACCAAGACCTGTGTGGGCTGTCCACCATATACCATTTTTCTCATAAGTTCTTTAGTTCATACAGTGCGAAATCGTAGAATGCAAGTGTTCTTGCCACCCATAAACTCGCATTGTGTGAGGGTGCATTGTATATGTGCCAGCGTCATGATGCTAATCGGCGCCCATTTCAGCGTCCTTATGACGACCCATATGAAGTTGTTAAAAGATCGAGTAAGCATTTTGCACTATCCAGTGTTGTAATACTGTAGTCATAAACTGTTTCTGTGGGTAGGTTAAAACCTGCAGTTCTTCCAACACCTGTTTCCTCCCTAACTGCTCAGCCCACTTCTCAAATTCATGAGCAAATTAGCATTGCCCTGCCACCTAAAGGTGATTGTGCATCAATTCAGTTACCTTCCACTAATCATAAACATTTGTTGTCAGACCACGTTTGCAACACCAGGGACCCACACTGCTAAGGCTCAACCATCTCCTGCTAGTGTGACGAGGAGCGGAAGGGCCTCCCGTCCCCCAGAGAGGTACGCTTCATCAGTAATTGCTGAGGGAGGATCTCGCCCTATGCGGGGGCATTCCATCCAGGCACCTGCCTTTACGACGTCGTGGGGAGGGGAGTCATGTGGTGATCCTGACCTACCAGTATTCCCAGTATTCCCACCACACACTTACATGCTACCAACGGTCATGTGTATGTACTTGTCCAGGTAGTTTGTTACTTGGTGGGAAAATCTTGTGTATCAAGTCACTGAGCAATGAGGTTATGTAGGTATGAGAATCTTTGACGCTTCGAATCTTGTGTATAAAAGGGCAACAAGTGACGCAGCAAGGCCAGCAAGCAATTCCAGCTCTTAGCCTACATTTCTTCAGGCTCAGTCTAGCCTTTGTCAAGAAAAGATTATGTTGTGCAATCTTAACATTGTGTTCCATACTTGTTATGCCATATTCTTTCTATAGACCTTGATACTGCGACTTGTTGAGGGTGTATGCATAGGTCTGTGTGGTTTGTCTTTTATTGATAAACTTTTAGATATTTGTGGTGTTTACTATCTGGGTTGGAACTATGGTCTCACTAAAGTATGGTATTTTGTTATCTTTGAAGATTATATCCATCAAGGCACTATCACATTCATACCTTGACAAACTTCATTACATGTACAGATTTTTCTGGAATCACGTACAGACCTTATCACACTACGTTGTGCTTTGCATCTCAAATCTTTTGAGTGAAGTCTAGTTCCCAGAACCTGTGACCACTGACCAATAGATGAAATGAGTGACACTGAGTACACAAAAAAACCCTGTGGTTGCCACACACATCTCTTACCTCGTGTCCCTTGTATAGAGGACAAGTTAGACCTGACTTCCAGTCCTCCAGGACCGTACCTTCCTCCCAATCCAGTCTGCACACCTTCCATATCCCTTCCATCACATACTTAGTATGTGATGGAAGGGATATGGAAGGTATTTCAGCATTTCATTATATATTCCATCAGTTCCTGAGGCTTTCCCCATTCTGGCTTTCTTCAGTGCTTTAAATACTTCCATCTTACCAGTCTCTTCATCCCTACTCTCTTCTTTTCTCTTCTCCCAACGATTTCCCAACCACTTACTGTCTTCCCTTAACATCCGCGTTTTTAACATACACGGTTTTTAATATCTGTGGGTGGATATAACATAAAACAGTTTTAAATATCTGCAGGTGGATACAGTACCGGGTCTGGATTCACTAAAGCATTTTATCTCATTGAACTCTGCTGATACTGTTCACTGCAAATGTAACATCATCCCAGGCATGGTTCATGGCTGTTTTAGTGATGGCATTATCCAGTGAATCAAATATAACACTCCTCCTTTTGGCCGCTTCATTTATTAATGCCATTAATTCATCAGGAAAAGTTAGGACGGGCTGGGATTATTTCTTTTCTTCCATGTTCTCCTTTGGAATCTTGGTGGCAAAGGGCTTTGTTGTGTTTACCAGCTGATACAAGGGGAAAGCTCCATGATTGGTTAGTCATACCAAAGGTTTTTGTGTAAGAGCCTCCGTCATTGGCTAATCGAAAATCAGCTGGTAACGGTTGAAGCGCCTGATGAACCTGATGACCCTCCTCCCATTGCCGAGAACAGGTAAATTGAAAATTTTAACTTTTTTTAAAGCTTTTCTTGCCCTTACTACTGTATTGTTTGTAAAGACACCTTGGTCCCAATCAACTTAAGTGCAAGTGAGCACTATCTGATATTGCACTAATTGATACACATAACTTTCGGGGAAAAACACATTTGGTGGATGAGTGACTCCAACTTTAGTAGGAGTTAAACTTTTAAACACTGACATTTACCCTAGTACTAAATACAGTAACCCCTCCAATATCCGGATCAATAGAGCCATCGGTAGGTTCGGATATTGGTTTCGTCCGGATATTGGGCCCCAGCTTATGGACTTGTACTTACGGACCCTAACACAGAGAAACACCTATACAACTCCCTCCGGACATGCATAGCACCTATTTAACACCCAAATCACACCAATAAGGCACATAAATGACTGAAATAAATGCAATAGAAACATAAAATGTGGGTTTAGAAGTATGTTCATACATTAATAAACATTCTGGTACTTATGGACTCTAACCGAACCTAACCTAACCGAACCTAACCGAACTCTGAAAAACACATTCCTACTGCACATGCATGAGGTAAGTTTAGTATGGAAAGAAGTACAGTATGACACTTTCTGGTAAGTATAGTATGGGAAAAAATACAATATGAAACATTCTGGTAAATATAGTATGGGAAATAGTACAACATGAAACATTTGGCTACTTACAGCAAGTCCCTGGCCACCTCGATGAATAACTGCCTCCTCTCAGACTCTGACAGTAAGAACGATTTCCTGAAGCACTTGCACTACACTCTTCCTGAAGTCTTGCACTGAACTTAGTCAATAACACACAGAAGTCCGTTCTTTTCACAGTGTTCACTTTAGTCCAAATAATGTTCCATTAAATTTAAGTGTTGCACATTAACTTTTCCCAAGTTTTTTTAAGTTTCCAAAGCCAAAACAAAGAAGGTTAGTTACGTTAAATTTCTTTTCTACTTAGTCTTTTCTCCCAACTTGAAAACCTTAACACAACACACCGTTTTTTTCACTGCACAACACTCAAAATTCCCGTGTGGTCTAGTGGAGAAGTTCTTGCTGTTTATTCACTGTCAGAGCCCGAGAGTATCACTGGCAGGCATCCAAGGGGTGCATCGGTGGGTAGTGGTGATGGCATACCGACTACAGAAGACTCTGAAGACAGCCGCAAACTCACGTCGAGCGGTGACTCCACTGTAGCTGATGTGCTGGGCTGTGGCTCGGAGCATGAGGGCCTGTCTTGGGGAGGCAACGGAGTGGAACCAGGGCTTGGCACAGCGGGGGTCACGGGCCTGAAAAAACTGTCAATCGTTGACTGACGCAAGGACCGACGATTCTGGCGATTGATGATGCGCTGCCGGAAAGCACGCACTTCCTCCACGAGTCCCAAGGGCCCCATCTCCCTGTCGCAGTCCGGGTGTTCCAGGTAGTCTAGGACGAACTCTAGATGTTCCCGGAGTGTGCTCAGCTTGGGGATGGCTGGAGTAGTGTCCTGCTGGGCGGAGTCTGCATCATCATCGCCTTCGTCGTCGGAATCTTCAAGTTCGGGACTGACACCAGGAACCGAAGACGCGATCTCGATATCAGACAACGTCTGATACCCAGGATCGCCCTCGTCGTCGTCCAACCACTCACGAACATCGTCCACATTAACGTCGTCGCCGTGCGTACGTAGCCGTGCATGGAAGTCATCCACGTCAAACCCTAGGAAATCGTACTCCACATCTGTTCCGAGAAGCAGACGAGACCAACCATTTTCAAGAGTTTTCACAGGGACTTCCTACCATGCACTAGCCCAGTTGTACAGCGCAGACTTGATGTTGTAGCGGCGAAGGTTTTCCAAAGTCCGCTTGCCTCGAGTGTCACGTCCTTCCCTGCGCTCGTCCTCGTCCTCGAGAACCACCATCACCTCGTCCAGGAACTTCCGACGGTACAGGCGCTTTGTTGCCACGATCACTCCTTGGTCCATTGGTTGAATGAGAGCAGTCGTATTAGGTGGCAGAAACATGCACCTAATACGACCATTCTCAGCAACCAAGTCCTTGTCGCACGGGTGGGCAGGTGCATTGTCGAGGAGAAGGAGAGCCTTTACCTGGTCGCGAGGAATTCCCAGTGTCTTCGTCTGGTAATGTATGACCTCCTTGACGAAGTGATGGTGAAACCAGTCTTTGAAAATCACAGCTGTGAACCATGCTTTCAAAGAATGGTACCATACGACAGGAAGGACATCCATCACCCCACGAAGGCACCGAGGCTGCTTTGCACGGCCAACAATAACGGGCTTAAGTCGGTGCATGCCGTTAACATTGGCACAACACAAAGCAGATATCCGTTCCTTAGAAAGCTTGCGGCCAGGTACATGCTTCTCCGTCTCATCGGCGAGAGTGTTCGTTGGCACCGAGCGATAGAATAGGCCAGTTTCGTCAGCGTTATAGACTTGACCGAGAGTGAGGCCCTCCCTGTCGATCAAGCCTTTCACCTTGTGCCGAAACTCGTCCACTCCATCCTCGTTAGCGTCCAATGCTTCGCCATGTGCTTTATGGTTAGTAAGGCCATGTCGCAACTTGAACGCGAAGAGCCAACCCTCGGATGCCTTGAAGTCTAGGGCGTTGTGAAGCCTTGCAAACTTCTCAGCAGCAGCCTTCATCTCCGTTCCACGTACCATCACACCAGCTGCACGTTGCTGTCGATACCAAATCAACGTGGAGCGGTCGATCTCTGCATACTTGGGGGTAAACATAACCTTCCTCTCCACGTTGCGTTTGCTTCTCGACGAGAAGTCAGCCGTGTACTGCATGAGCTTGTCTCAGGAACGCTTGATACCGAACAAAGTCGACCGGGCCAGGTTGAACTCGCGGAGAATGCGAGAGGAAGACCAACCCACCTTCTCCAGTATCTCCCGTTTCTTCTCCAGAGTCAACACCACTCTCTTCCTTTTCTCAGGAGGCGGGGCCATCATCACACACACTAAGAGTAGGGCAAAGAGCAGCAGGAGGCCTTGCAGCAAGTACGGCACCACCACAAAAGCGAGCACGTGGGCAGCCATGGCGAAGAGCGTAGGTCCAGTCGCGGTGAGAGACAGGCGGGAAGTGGGGAGGATGCAGCGGCGCTCTATCGGACGTCGGAGGAATGTCGAACCAAAACAATGCTCTCACGCGGTGCGCGCGGCAAGTTCAAATTACGGACGGCAAAAAATCGATTTTTTTTCCAATTTTTTTGGATTTTCGGACCATTTTGGGAATGTTTGATCCCAGGACGATAAGGTTCGGTTAGTGGGGATGTTCGGTTATTGGGCGTCCGGATATTAGAGTGATTACTGTAATAGTATTTTTCCATACATACGCACATGTACACATACCCTCGATGAGCTGGTTTAAACCAGTTTGCTGCCCTCTTCTCCAACTCTTTCTCTCTCTCTTGTAAATACAGTAATACGAAGCAATATGCACCCAAATCGCACTGAAATCATATGAGAGTGGCTGAAAGTGTTATTTTATATTATATTGTGAATTACTGTGATAAAATACTTACATGCACACGTGTACACATACCCTCGATGAGCTGGTCTAAACCAGTTTGCCGCCCTCCACCTCCTCTCTCATAAATAATACGAAGCAATACACACCCAAATCGCACTGAAATCATACGAGAGTGGCTGAAAGTGTTATTTTATATTATATCGTGAATTACTGTGATAAAATACAAGTGACTTAGTGATATTTTTTAGATAATCAGAGAAGTCATGATGCTAAGCGCATTAGCTAGCGAACTGTGCAGTTATGCTATGAAATGACTCATGACATTATATCACTAAGCTTTATACAAGTAAGTGGAAATAAAAGTCATTCATGAAGTTTGATAAAGTTTGTAATGATTTTCCTCACATTGTTACTGTTTCACTAAAGTCTAACGTAAACACTGGAATATCGTGACAAAATCATAGGAGACTGGCTAGAAGTGTTTTATTTTTATTATTATTGCAATTACTGTGATGAGGTAATGTGGCTGTAACCTTATTTTGTACGGAAAAAATCTTGTGGTTTGGTGGAAATTTCCGCCTCCCTGGGTATCCACTCACTTGATGTAGTGCTGCCTACTTCTTCCTTAGCCTTTATCATTCTTTTTCTGTGCCTGCCCTCCTCTCTTCCTATTTCACCCATCTTTCCTGCCACTTCTTATTGTTTTTCCTTCCTTTACGGGGGGCTTTACCTTGAGTGACAAGCCAAATGGTTTCCTGTAAGCCAAGAAACCATTTACAGTGCTGGGTGGTAATCATGTAACCAAACCATACGTGCTCCCTACGTGTCAACAATTGGATTGGTGAAAGGTTAATGTCCCACCCCGTAAAACAAATAACTTAGAGTCAAATGGCCACTCCTTGCGGGATTATGGTGTCTGGCAATAGATAGATAGATAGAAGATTAATGATAAGTGGGTTAAAACACGAGTTGAAAACAAATATTTTTTTCGTATTTCTCCGCAGTGAGCACAGTCAGTACGTTGTCATCACAGCCACTGCAGCCAAAGGGTTAAGGTGGGTCCAGGGGTGTTTTTAAGGGGGGCAGCAGATATCCGCGGATTTTTAACATATGCAGGCGTCTCTGTTACTGAACCCCCGTGGATGTTATGGGTGCACTCTATACTTGTGCAGCAGGTTTTGTTCTCTATATTAAACAATTCTTTAAGGTTCCACCAGAATTCTGCCATTTTTGTTTTTCATTCCACCAGAATTCTGCCATTTTTGTTTTTCATTCCTCTACTGCTACCCTTCTCACTCTCTTACTTTCCTGACCTCCTTCCAAAACAGCTTCTTACAATCCCTTCCCATTATACTCAGATTTCTTCTAGACTCTTCATCTACTCATTTCCCAGTCTTTCTTATTAGTATTTTCATATCTCTCCTCATCTCTTCTTATAACTCTATTTTTCATCTCTCAACATCTTTCCACTACATCCCATCCAGTCACTATATGATTTCCGTATTGCCCCAGTTTGTTTTGCCTTTCTTTCATTCCATGTTGGTGTTCCTTGCACCCCCTTATGTCTTCTCCTTACCCCACACACTGCCTCACCTGCTACATAGATTTCTTCTGTGAATATAGTGGAATCTCTTAAATCGTGGCTTTGTGAGACTGAGCACACACTGTGATTTGAGAATTCCATGAGTTAGAAATAACCAGTCTTATGAGGAAAATTACTTCTGGGTCTGTCATCTTGGAAAAGTTGCCCCACCTTACCCCCAAGCCTACATCGAACTGGTCACCAGCAAACACTGACAACCTGGAATAAAAATTAGTAAAGCATATTTAATGGGACTGAAACAGGATTGTGTGATGTCCCCATGGCTATTTAATATATACATAGATGGGGTTGTAAAGGAGGTGCAAGGTAGGGCAGTGGATGTGGTGGTGGCTCTAATGAATGAGGGTGAGATGTGGAAGTTTCCGGTGTTGCTGTTTGCTGATGATACAGTATTGTTGAGTGAAGATGAATGGGAGTTCCAAGGTTTGGTGAATGAATTTGGGACAGTGTGTAGGAAGAGGAATCGTTTTCGTTTTCGTTTTTAAAGGCTCCAACATGCTTGCATGTGTCGGCCTTGGTCACCTAATGGCGGCTCTCCACGCTGCACGATCCATTGCAGCCTCCCTGTTCAGTCCCTTAACCCTAAGGTCACACTTAATGACCTCGTCCCATGTCTTTCTCGGTCTATCCCTCATAACCCCACCCCCAATATTAACACTTCTCACCTTCCTCACCCAAATATCATCCCCCATCCTCTCCACATGTCCAAACCACCTCAATCTACCTCTCCTCATCACAACACCAATACACTCCAGTCCCATCCTACCTCTCAACTCTTCCATTGTAAACCCAGCCCCTCCAGGCCTTGGACACAGGGACGCACTGCACATCCACCTAATCATTGTCATTTCTGTACGTCTGAGCCGGCGAATGTCTTCCTCCTTCACTGCCCAGGTCTCACTGCCATACAGCATTACACTCCTAACACATGCTGTATACAAAGACCCCTTAGCACGTAGGGAGAGCCCTCTCAATGTCAGGAGAGGCAAGAGCTCCCTGAACTTCTTCCAACCACTTCTCACCCTAGCCACAGAGCTAGCTCCAGCCCCACCTCCAGCACACAACATGTCTCCCAAATAACAAAACTCCTCCACACACTCCAGAGATTCACCAGCAAGTTCAATCCTTTCACATCTGACGATCTCCACCTGCTCACCCCGGCATGCCGTACACATAAAATCAGCATTATCTCGTAGTCTACCTCTGATACCACTACATCTCTTATGCACCCATTTATCACACACACCGCACAAGATGGAATTACTTCCCACGCCCTTGTGGCAAACTGCACATGGCCACTCTCCCTCGTCTTTGACAGTACCGCCACCAACCCTAGATATCATCACTTTTGTTTTATCTGCATTTACCCTTAAACCCTTTTGCCCCATACCATCTCTCCACTTCCTAAACCTTTCCTCCGACTCCCTTTCATTCTGTGCAATAAACACCAAATCATCAGCATACAACTCCCACGGGAGTCCGTTTCTAAAGTCACGTGAAAGGGCTTCAAGTACCATGATAAACAACATGGGACTCAAGACTGACCCCTGATGCACACCAACATTCACGGAAAACTCATCACTCAAATCTCCATTCACTCTCACCTGGGTGTGAGCACCCACATACATGGCCATAACCACCCTAACCAGCCACTCCTCCAAGCCAAGCTTTCTCATTGCCCACTTCACCACCTCTCTAGGGACACTGTCAAAGGCCTTTTCCAAATCAACAAAAACAAAATAAAGATCCCTTCTCCTACCAATATATTTTTCCTGAATCTGTCGAACAATGAATATGGCATCAGTGGTCCCCCTACCTGGCATAAACCCAAACTGCATCTCATCAATATTCACTCTTTCTCTAATCATACCTTCTAAAACTCTCTCCATTACCTTCATTATCTGATCTAAAAGCTTTATACCTCTATAATTTCCTCTTTCCAGGGCATCACCCTTCCCTTTATACACATTTACAATTACACTCTCCAGCCAATCATCTGGGACAACACACTCATAAATAATCCTATTTATCAGGTCAGTGACTAAACTCACCCCTATATCTCCTGAGGCCTTCAACATTTCGGCAGTCAACCCAGACACACCTGCTGCCTTCCCCACCCTCATCCTATTGCCTCACTCACAGTAGCAGTATCAATCAAAGGCCAAGGGCCAGACACTGGATCTGCTGGCTCCAAACCTTCCCTGTCCCAGTCAAACTCCTCATTCAACAACGAGGAATCTGAAAGTTAATGTAAATAAGAGTGAAGTTATGGTGTTTGAGAGGAATGAAGTCACAGAATGTACAGTGAGGTTGGATGGTGAGGATATGGAGAATGTGAGTGCATTCAAGTACTTGGGTAGTGTGATGAGCAAGGATGGAACTTTGGGGGATGAAGTGCATGAAAGGGTACAGCAGGGAAGGAAGGTTGTTGGTTCACTGAAAGCAGTGCTGAGAAATAGGGAGGTGAGTATGGAAGCTAAGAAATCACTGCATGATAGTATTGTTATCCCTACCCTGATGTATGAAAGCGAGGCATGGACCTTGCTAGAGGGGAGCAAAGTCAAGAGTGAGAGCAGTGGAAATGAGTTACTTGAGAGGAGCATGTGGAGTGACATGGAGGGGCAGGTTGACGAATGAAGAAGTGAAGGAACGTTGTGGGGTGGATGTGGATGTGGTTGAGAAGATTAGGAGAAATACACTGAGGTGGTTTGGACATGTGGAGAGAATGGAGAATGAAAAACTGACTAAGAGGGTGTATGTATATTTGTTCTAAGATGTTTAGTGGAGAAGTATCTAGAGAAGGGAAGGAAAGTGTACGCTGCCTTCATGGACTTGGAGAAAGCTTATGACAGAATAGATAGGAAAGGTATGTGGAAGGTATTAAGAATATATGGAGTGGAGGGGAAATTGTTGAGTGCTGTGAAGAGTATGTACGAAGGAGCTAGGGCTACGGTGCGAGTGGATGGTGAGCTGAGTGAGTTCTTTGATCTCAGTGTGGGACTGAAACAGGGGTGTGTAATGTCTCCATGGCTGTTTAATATATATATGGATGGGGTCGTAAAGGAGGTACAAGGTAGGGCAGTGGATGTGGGGGTGGCCCTAATGAATGAGGGTGAGATTTGGAAGCTTCCGGTGTTGCTGTTTGCTGATGATACAGTATTGTTGAGTGAAGATGAATGGGAGTTGCAAGGTTTGGTGAATGAATTTGGGACAGTGTGTAGGAGGAGGAAGCTGAAAGTTAATGTAAACAAAAGTAAAGTTATGGTGTTTGAGAGGAATGAAGTCACAGAGTGTGCAGTGAGGTTGGATGATGAGGATATGGAGAATGTGAGTGCATTCAAGTACTTGGGTAGTGTGATGAGTAAGGATGGAACTTTGGGGGATGAAGTACGTGAAAGGGTACATCAGGGAAGGAAGGTTGTTGGCACACTGAAAGCAGTGATGAGAAATAGGGAGGTGAGTATGGAAGTTAAGAAGTCTCTGCATGATGGTATTGTGATCCCTACCCTGACGTATGGAAGCGAGGCGTGGACCTTGCAAGAGGGGAACAAGTCAAGAGTGAGAGCAGTGGAAATTAGTTACTTGAGAGGAGCATGTGGAGTGACATGGAGGGACAGGTTGACGAATGAAGAAGTGAAGGAACGTTGTGGGGTAGATGTGGATGTGGTTGAAAAGATTAGGAGAAATACACTGAGGTGGTTTGGACATGTGGAGAGGATGGAGAGTGAAAGACTGACTAAGAGGATGTATGTGGGTGAGGTGGAGGGAGGGAGAGGGAGGGGTAGACCGAGGATGAGGTGGAGGGATGGAGTTGAGAGGTATATGAGGGAGGGGGGGGTGAGTTGGGGGGAGGGGAGTCAAATGGTGGGTGACAGAGTGACTTGGAGGCGTTTTGTCTGCGGCCACCCTTTGCGGGATTAGGGCGTCGGGCTATAGATAGATAGATGTAGGTGAGGTGGAGGGAGGGAGAGCGAGGGGAAGACCGAGGATGAAGTGGAGGGATGGAGTTGAGAGGTATGTGAGGGAGAGGGGAGTGAGTTGGGGGGAGGGTAGTCAAATGGTAGGTGACAGAGTGACATGGAGGTGTTTTGTCTGCGGCCACCCTTTGCAGGATTAGGACGTCGGGCTATAGATAGATAGATAGATTTGGAGCAGGGTGAAGGAGAGTAGGAAACCCCAGTACCACAAACATGACCCCTGCCCTAAGCCTAACAGCTGATAACGGCGCTAGTGCTTTACAAACAATACAGTAAAACCTTGATATAATGGACTTTAATAGACCAGAATTCATTTTTATCAGACTCGAGGAGTTACCGGACTAAATTCGCATTTATCAGAAGAAGTCTGATAAAGCCACAAGTAGTCCGGACTGCCTGACCACTCCAGCTATGTTCATAACAATAAGGTACATAAAAGACATGTTTATCATTGTACAGTACAGTATTATTAATGTATTGCGGTTATAACAGTACAGTACTGCAGTGGTAGTCAAAACAGTTTAAAAATCATTCATGCGATCCAGACTAACGTCTGATATATCGGAATAATTCTGGGCAAGCAGGGGGAAGTCTGGATGTCGCTTTTATCGGAATTTTGTATTTTTCGGAATGGTTTTGCCTCAATTACGTACAGTAATCCAGTGTTGTGCTGCACTTAATTCTTTGCACTATGAGTTATAATTGTTTAACACTGCACATTCTGTTCTTGATTGCACTATGCCAGTTTCAACCACCATTTTACACTCTGTACTTAACCCTTTAACCACGGGTGTCATTCCAGAATGACATTGCAAAAACTGGACCAAACCGCGGGTGTCATTCTCGAATGTTTGTGAATATTTTGAATACCCCGCGTTTTTTCCGTGCGCCAATTGTTTCAAGGGAGAGTAGCTATTAAGTTCTTTCACTCCAGCTGACCCCCACCTCCCTCCTCCCCCCCTTAGGCCCCACCTCCCACCCCCTGAGCCCCCCACCCCACCCCGGACCAAACACGCATCAGTATCTGTCCAGCTGTGTGAGTGACAACACTGCTGATGTGGAAGTGAAGTGCAGGCAATTACAGTGCCTTTTACCTGCCTCAGTGAACACAGAGTGGGTGTTTATCGTATGTGCAGTGTTCATATATGTTTATAGTATTATTATCAGAATGAGGTTGGCATTTGGTAATGGTGTGTGAGCAAAAAATAGTGATTACAACACCGCTGATATGGCAGTGAAGTGCGGGCAATTACAGTGCCTTTTACCTGCCTCATTGAACACAGAGTGGGTGTTTATCGTATGTGCAGTGTTCATATATGTTTACAGTATTATTATCAGAATGAGGTTGGCATTTGGTAATGGTGTGTGAGCGAAAAATAGTGATTACAACACCGCTGATGTGGCAGTGAAGTGCGGGTAATTACAGTGCCTTTTACCTGCCTCAGTGAACACAGAGTGTGTGTTTATTGTATGTGCAGTGTTCATATATGTTTATAGTATTATTATCAGAATGAGGTTGGCATTTGGTAATGGTGTGTGAGTGAAAAATAGTGATTTTAGATCGCTCACTTCTAATGGCACTGCCCATCCAGTGATAGTCAACGAAATCATGAAACCTACATCATTGCAAAGCCGAAGGTTAGTACCTTCTAATGGTACCTTATTTTTCGCTCTAGATTTATTCTGTGCAGAGTTATAAAGGTTTAAAGTTTGTTTACATTTTGGTCGAAACCCTCGCGGGAGAGGACAGTCGGGGCAAAACAATGCCCGCGGTTAAAGGGTTAATCTTTGCACACGGAATTCTAATTTTATAACACTGCACAACACTGTAAATTCCCATGTGGTCTAGTGGTGAGGTATTGTAGCTTATTCACTGTTTATTCACAAAGACGAGCACGTGGGACATCCATTGAATGAGCGTCTAGTCAGGATGGTAGTTAGGCGGTAACTGAGGAGGGATGGGGGAAGCAAGCCACGAGAGTAAACACAGCTGTTCGGCGCTGTGTGCCAATTTCAAAGTATGGTTGAAAAAAATGTCGGATTTTCTTTGTTTTTTTTACGTTTTTTGGCCATTTTGGGGTTCCAAAGGCCCGAGCCCAAAATGTCCGGTAAGTGGGGAGTCCGGATAGTGGTCGTCCGGATAGTATGAGGATTACTGTACAGTATTGTGTGCATTGACTGACTTTAGCACACACACACACACACACACACACACACACACACACACACACACTGCTCGCTGGTGCAGTGGTAACATTCTTGCTTGCCATCTGGCAGACGGGAGTTCGCGCCTCGCTCAGGTTGCGAAAAGTTTCACTGACGAAGTGGGTGGTTACTGTCCCCCTTGAGCAAGGGGACGGGTGTGTGGGTGTGTGAAGGTCGCAGCCTTGCCCTTAGATCGGACTATATGAGCTCTCAGCTCCCTTCTGGGAGGGTAAAATGCTGACAATCACGACCATCAAGTGATCCTGACCGTCCCACTGAATTACACACACACACACACACACACACACACACACACACACACACACACACACACACACACACACACACACACACACACACACACACACACACACTACATAACTCCTCATCCTTAAACCCCTCAAGGTCCTGCCAGCAGTTCTACACCTCTGGAGGAAGTGAGTTATCGTATTTTGTTGAGTTGTATATTGACCTATTTCTGTATTTACACAAGTAAGTATTGTTTTTTACATATACACATATGAGATGGAAATTAGTACAGCTTCAGTATCAGTGGCCAGCAAAAAGACTAGTGGTCACATTCTGAGAGCAGTATAAAAAAGCTTATGATATTTTACATGTATACTTTGAATAAATCAAAATAAAACTAGCGAGCAAAATATGTTGGGGTGAGTGAGGCAGGAAAAATTGACGGAGCTAGGAGGTATATTGTTCTTTATTGTCCAGGTACTAGTTGTGTCAATCTTTTGAAAACATCATGAGAAAGCATATAAAAGTCTGCATCTGTACATGACAGGAAAAAAAAAAAAAAAAAAAAAAAAAAAGCTTTTGGAAGCATATTTTTTAGGTACACACGGGGGAAGAGAGTGTTTTTATCTCGCTTGTGGGTTTATATGCAGCACGCTAAGGGGAGTATTCTACCTTTGTTGTCCATTTACTCAAAAAGTATTGGACATATCGATTTCCTGAAAGAACCACAATAAAGTGCGTAAAATTCTACATACTGTATGTACATGAAATAACAATGTAACATTTATGGCCAAAATTCGTTGTTACATAGGCAGGAATATAACAGGTACTGTGCGCCCATGACGAATGTACAGCAGTTGCATGGGTACTCAGTAGTTTTATGCGATTTACTCGAAAACTATGAGGCACATGAAAAATCTGCAGATACCTTGAGAAAGCCCATGATATTCTATATAAGATGATGAAATGAAAACAACCTCTGCAAGAAAACTTTTGCACTCGAGCACCTTGAACAAAAAAATCAGTTCCCTGTAGGAAATTACTTTTATTTTTTAGCTATTTTCTCGAAAATTAAAAATCGTATCAAAAAGCCGCAAACTTTATTAGAAAGTTGATGAAATTCTCTTTCTAAACATGTAATAACAATTTGAGATATGATGGAAAACATTTGAGCTATGATGTGAGAGGTGAGTTCCAAAACATATACAGTATATTTTTAATGTGTCCGACTCTGGGCATAGGCTTAACAGCCTGCTCCCAAGGCCCAGTAGTCCTCCTACATTCCATACACCTCTACATGCCACCACTTCGGCGCTAACACCCACCATCCATATTGAATACATGCTAGGCCTGTCCCATACAGGACTGGTGTATTGGTATTAGCGGTGGTATATTTACGACATGGGGGGGGGGTTGGTAGATCAGTAAAGTCTGATATAATGAAATTCAAATCCTTAAACTGTTCCTGCCGCAGCTGGGATTTGAATCTGGGTCTGGCAGGACTGCAGGCCACTTCTCTACTGATTGAGCGACCACCTAATGCACTTCTGTTCGTATTTTTTTTTTTTTTTTTTTTTTTTTTTTTTTTTCCGGCCAGAAGAAACATCGGCAAATAAGATGACGTAGTTTTTATGGCAATATATATATGTTTGGGTGGTGAAAATAAGGTGAGAATACATGGTTTCATGGCATGTGGGAGGGGTTGGCATGAAGGCGGGTGAAATAAGATCATGAGCCAGAAAACTTACCGAAACTTATCTTGCTCAAGAGGGTTAAATTGGTCTCAGTAAGCCTGCACATGTCAACTTTGCATCCACAAGCACCAGAAGAATCTACTTTTTGTTTTTTTTCCCCACCTCATCAGTTGCATCCCCCACAATCCATGTTGGCATCCTTAATGTGTCCCTTTACCAGTTTTAGGTCATCAGCTGTTAAACCATGCAGGTCCGAGGCATATTTATAGTATAGTAAGACCTCACTATAATGGAATAATTGGGGCCCAAGCCATTCTGAAAAATGCGAAATTCCGATAAAAGCGACATCTGCACTTGCCTTTGCTAACCCGGACTTTTTCCGATATATCAGACATTAGTCCGGATCGTACTAATGGTTTTTAAACTTTTGACTACCATTGCGGTACTGCATTGTGTCATAACTTCACAACATTAATCAGATGTTATAACATGTAGACACTCAATCCTCGTAAATCGCGTGTTTATAAATCACAGATTCGTAAATCATGGCTAAGTGGCTGTCAGACTGCCGGCACCCTTAAATCGCTGTTAAGTCACGAAAATCACTGACCTAGCCACCAAAGTGGGCCTTTTCCGAGGAGAATCGTAAACCGCGGCATTCAATTTGAAAATCGCAACCCAACAACCAATCACCACCCGTCCCTGGTGGCAAGTGTGCATGCTAATGCTGCCACGTTGTTGTTGTTCTTCCTGCCAGTCCACACACTACAGACCATCGCCGTGGAGTACGAGAGCTACCTGCCTTTTTTTGTGCACCTTCCCCCCTGCCTCCTACCTTCCATGGCCCCTCCCGAACCCCCGATGAAGCTCTCTAAGCAGTGTGGCATCAAGAAGCAGCCGCCGTTGTCGTACAGTCAACGTTTGGAGCTCATTTGTCGTGTTGAGAAGGGAGCACTCCCACCTCATGCTGAGAGGTTCAAAGTTCTTCCCAACACCACCCCACTCCATTCGCTTAAGCAACATCGTCATAGGATTAAGGCGAGATCCCTTAACATTGCTTATTTCTGTTAAATACATGCACTGAATACTGTATTCCTAAATTTGTATGTTTGTGTTTGATGGTGCCTAGATAGGTGTAGGTAGGGTGCCGTGGGGGGTGGTTGGCCAAATAACACATAAGAGTTATTATTTATAAACCGTGGAATTTGTAAATCGCGGCAGTGGTCCAGACCCAAATTGCCGCAATTTACGAGGATTGAGTGTAATTATACTGTACTGTACACTGATAAACATGAGTTTTATTGACCTCATTGTGGTGAACACAGTTGAAATGGTCAGGCAGTCCGAACAGCTTCTGGCTTTATCGGACCTTTTCCGATATATAGGAATTTTGTCCGGTAGCTCCTTGAACCCTCATTATACGATGCCTCTTTGTACGATATTCGCTTATACAACGTCAAAATTTTAGTACCCTATGCCCACTATACAATGGGAACGATTTGCTACAACGATGGATCATCCGCAGGTCAGTGAACAGCAAATGTGGAAACGCAACAAAAACGTCCTCACACTGTCAGCATTAGACCACACACACACTTGTCCACCGGTCCAGCCAGGCAGTTCTGACATTGATGAGTGAGGGCTGTGACTGTGAGGCCAAGTCGGTACAATTCCCTGTCAGGACGATTCCCCATCATTTATTTACGTATCAGTTTATTTAGCAAGTATACTAGTTTTTTAATTATGTAAGTTATAAAAGTGATGGTGGTTTATTGTTTATATAGTAAATGTAAAATATGGCATCAAATCATGGGCATTAAATGAAAAATAATAATATATTGAAACGTGAATCAGCTGATTTATGATCGATCCTTCATCTTAGCATAAGGCTACATATGAGACATTGGCATTTATATAAATGCCTAATTACCTTAACCCGCCCCGTCCCGTCGACGTATGGGTACGTTGCAACGATTTGCATTTGCCAGTCCCGGCGATGTACCGGTACGTCGTGCAATTGCAAAGTGCATAATTTCGACAATTTTCAAATTTCGCGCTTGATTTGCGGTACATATCCTCGCATGACCTTCCCCTACCTGCCACCAGGCAGGGACACTCGGCGACCCCTCGTGACCCGTGCTAACCCGCGGCTCGTCCACTCATCTGGTAGCAACGGTCCTGCTCAGACATGGCTACGAGAGGTCTCTCAGAGGTCGAAATTTAAGCTGCCCTGGAAGCCTTTACAGGCGACAGTGATTCCCCACTGGACAACGAGGTTGTTGATAAAGATTATGTGCAGCCAGAGGAGGAGGAAACCACCAGCAGTGATGAAGAAGTCCCGTCCCCCAGGAAGAGGCAGTACATGACTTACCGTGCTGCCAGAGAGTGGCAGCCGGCCAAGAAACCACGTGCAACATCCTATGCCCAGCCCCAACGTGATGTGGAACCAGAATTCGAAGACGAAGACGAGGACGGAGTCGTGGGACGTGCTGCCACGTTGTATGGACGTGAGGTAATAACTCATCGTGGCCCCAAGCGCACACCATGTCGGACGAGCAGCTATGGGCCTAGTATTTTGTTTGGGGAGTTAGGAAGTGCCGTGGAGGGAGTGAGGAGTGAAAGGGTAAGTGCAGGGAGGAGTATGGAAAGTGAGAGTGACGTGAGTCATTGCTCTCCCTAGGTAGTGTGAGGCGGCGGGGTGTATCATGTGGGCGAGTGCGGGTGTGTTCTGTATCACGTGGGGTTGTGATAGAGGGGGAAGGTGGGGAGGAACCACTCCCAAGCACGTCTTATGCTCCCCAATATCCCCTAACACGTGGTTGAGCTAGGGTGCGTGAAAAATCACGTGGTGTTGTCATGGAGGGGGAAGGTGGGGAGGAACCACTCCCCAGCATGTCTTATGCTCCCCAAATTTCCCCTACTTCATCCCCACAGCCCCCTAATGTTCCTCAAGGCCATAAGGGTAAGGGAAAGGGAAAGGCAGGGAAGAGGAGTGACAGTGGGGAAGCCCTCCGTACTCCTTCTCCCCAACCTCCCCCACCTCCCCCACCAGGATCTCCTCCCCCACCAGGATCTCCTCCCCACCCAGACGAAGGCGGTGATGGGGATGATGGGGATGAGGGATTTGTGGGATGGAATTGGGAGGATGGGAGTGATTTTTCTCCCCTCATTCGCCCTTTCACTGAGCAGGGGCGATCTGGCTGCATTGCTCCCGGAATTCACCGTAATTCCACCAGGTTGGATTTTTTCCACCTGTTTTTTAGTGAGGCATTCGTGGAGCAGATTGTTTACCAAACCAACCTTTTTGCAAGCACCCAGCACCTTGAGAGTGAATGATTGGGAACAAGGAGTAGGCATTCTATCATATATGATTACCCTCTCTCCCTTTCAGAAATGCTCCTATTTTTTGCCCTGGTCCTTTTGATGGGTATTATACGAAAGAACAGAATTCCGGCTTACTGGACAAGGGACCCTCTTATGTTTACCCCAATATTTGGGCAAGTGATGAGCCGTAATCGGTTTCAACAAATTCAAAGTCGCCTCCATTTCTATGATGCTCATGATCCTGCAGATGCGAACGACACAGATAAGATGAGGCGAATTAGGTTGGTCTTTGATCACCTGAGGCAAACCTTTCGTTCGTCATATTATCCCTATAGAGACCTCGTCATAGACGAGAGTCTCGTGTTGTGGAGAGGTAATATTTCATTTAGGCAGTATATACCCAGCAAAAGGCACCGTTTTGGGTTCAAGATCTTTGTTATGTGCGACTGTAGGACTGGATACGTGCAAGACATAGTCTTGTACACCGGTGCACAGACAGACATAATAGAAGATCGGAGTATTGGACTGTCGGGAGCAGTGGTAAAGACAATGATAGAAGACTACCTTCATCGTGGTCACGTCCTCTACCTGGACAACTGGTACACTAGCCCTCTTCTCGCTCGTTATCTTCACATGCATGAAACGGGAGTGTGTGGAACCGTGAAGGTGAACCAGCGTCACATGGCCAAGGTAGGACAGAAACTTGCCAGGAATGAGGTTGTCTTCTTCAAAGCCAACAACATCCTTGCAAATGTGTGGAACCATAATAGAGAAGTAAGCCTCTTGTCAACGGTTCACTGCCCCTTGATGCACCGTACTGATTCCGTTGATTACCGGAGCGAGAACAGGCGTCACATTTGGAAACCTGAGTGTGTCATGGACTATAACATAAACATACGCCTGGTGGACCAGTCAGACTCCGTGATATCGACGGTAGAGTGTGCCAGGACCACGATGAAGTGGTATTAGAAACTGTTCTTTCACTTGCTAGACATCACTGTTTTGAATTGCCACCACCTTCACGCCATGACAACAGGAGTTCAGGAAACCTTTGAAGGGTTTGTGAGGGAGGTCACAAGAGAGATGTTTGCACGTTATGCTGTTGAAAGGCCCCAACATCGCACCCGCACTGCCCCTATTGCCCAAGCTCCCCTGAGAATATCCGGCCGCCATTTCCCCACTCCTATCCCTCCCCAGCCAAACAGACCTAGGCCTCAACGCAGGTGTCACGTGTGTAGCAATTCCCGGGTGAGACTCACCACACATAGGAAGGACACCCGCTATGAGTGCGTTGAGTGTGACGTGGGTCTCTGTATTCACCCATGCTTCAGTGAATATCACACGTTGATGCCATTCTGATGTGGTGTGAATGCGGTAGAATGCTGAAACTATGAAGTAAATGCGACAAACAGGCGCTCAGTGAAATTATCAGTCATGTTGATCTGAAAATATTAGTATAAAGTGCATACGGGTATAGCATAAGTCCAAAAATTGTATGTAAGTGTATAAATATGCTGTAAGTGGAAACATACCTAGCGAGGGTTTTATGATGCGATATTCTGTCGCTCAGTGCAATAAATAAGGCCCGTAAATATGTAATTATTATTATTGGAAACGCTAACGGGTATAATATAAGTTCAAATTATTGTAAGTGCTGAAATATATTCTAAGTCAAAATATTCCTGGCGTGTGTATAGAGATGCGATATCCTGACGCTCAGTTGAATGAATAAGGCCCGTAATAGTGAAAATAGAAGTCAACAAGTGGGAAAGTGTGTAATATATGTGAAGAATTAGTATATAAGTGTTTGATTATTATGTTGGTCGAAACATTCATTGCGAGGGTATTTTCATGTGATATTCTGACGCTCACTTGAATAAATAATGCCAGTAAGTACAGTGCTAGTCAGAAGTATCGAGCGCCCTGCGTCCCTCCTACGAAACAAACCTTTCAACATGAAAAAACATGTAAATAATGCATTTTATTTACCTTTAGTGCTTCGTAGGGTATCCTTTATGCTTCTTCACGGACCTGAGATGTCTTGGAAGTGAAAGGGTGAGGTTCCTGAGGTGCTGGAGGGGTATTTTGTCCCAGGAGTCACGAATGGCGGCTTCCAGCTTAGGCAGAGAGCTCACGTCCTTCCCTTGGAGATTCTTCTTTACGAGGTACCAGAGGTTTTCTGTCGGGTTGAGGTCTGGGCTATTGCCTGGTCAGTCTTTCATGAATGATACCTCGCAGTCATGAAGCCAATTGGTGACCGATTTGGCCTTATGAGCAGGTGCACCATCCTGCTGAAACACTCGTGCACCTGTGAGCTCGAAGGACTCTGGTAAATGATCACACAGAAGCTCCAGATAAACGTCCTGATTCACTCTGCAGTTTTTGGGAAGCACAAGCTTCCCCAAACCTTTACCAGAAAAACAACCCCACACCATGAGTGAATCAGGGTGTTTAACTGTGCTTTCCACATAACGTGGGTCAAGTGGGTCACTACCTTTGCACCAGTACACACTTGCTCCTCGATTACAGGTAACACTAACCGTTGCCTCATCAGACCACAACACTGACAACCATTGCTCCTCACCCCAGTTAAGGTATTTGTTAGCAAAGGCAAGGCTACGAAGTCGCTGGTAACGTGTGAGAAGAGGCTTTCTCACAGGCCTGTGACTTGTGTAACCAAGTTCATGGACCCTTCGAGACACTGTGCGCACAGAAACCTCACCAAACACTTCCGGGTTGCTCTCCTTTTTTTTCCCTTGCACTCACACAAGGATTAGACTCCACTGCACATTTTAAAACATTAACAGGCCTCAGGGAAGTTTTCCTAGGCCTACCAGACCACGGTTTCTTTGTGGGAACGTCACCACTTTTTTCCACTCGAAAATGGGCGCACCACCTACGAACTGTCGATCGAGCCATGCCAACCAATTCATTAATTTCCTTCGTTTGGTGGCCTGCCTCCTTTAGAGCAATGATCTGGGATATGATTTCACTCGATAGTTCACGGGTAGGCGCCATAACAAAGTGGCGAAAGCCAAAACACTCTGGGACACTCGGTAAAAAATGGCACAGTAAGAGAGGGAGATGCGGTGGAGTTCCTCTCTCTCAGGCAGCCTGTAGGCAACTGAGACGGGAACCAACCAGCGCGTAGTAAGGCCTCAGGCTACCGTAACGTCATGCTAGCGCTGCAAACATCTGGCTCAATTTTTAGTACCAAAAACGGGTGATTCTTTTTTGGCCACAAGTATTGCGCACCCTACCGTAGGCGCTCTATACTTCTGACGAGCACTGTATGTACAGTGCAGTATAGGGGTGTAAACGTGTGTAATGTAAGTGGGGAAGTATAATTGGAGTGAATAAATAAAGTAGAAGATGAAACACGTGTGTTTGAGATTGTGCTTGCTACGTGAATATGCGCTAGGATATCGCTAAATGCCCTCGTAATGAATGTAATCAATTGAAAACATTTACAGTGGTGGAGGAAAGGTTCTATGTAAAGGGAAAAATAATTGGAAAGTGATAAAACAATTGGGTATGTTGAAATACGAGTCATAGCGAGTGCACTTAGTAAGCCGATGTGCCCTAAACTTATGCTGCATGTCATCATAATGAATGAAAACATCTGAAAACATTTAGAAACAGTAGAAATTGGTAAAATGTCATTGAAACAGAAGTATACAAGTAGAAAAAATGATATGTTGACTGATACAAGAAACTTAGCATATAGCATGTTACGACTCGGACCTAACTCGCTATGCTCGCGCGATGGTACAATGCTTATTTTTCATATATATGTGTCTGAAATCCATTATATTGCTACTGTTATTGTTTATCAGTTCAAATTCAATAAATATAGAGGTGTTGTGTGTTGTTTCTCCCAGTATTCCCTACCATAGAAAACGTGAGTGCCTCACACGTCAATGATAGAATACGATACCTGGCGCGGGGGACCTCACCTGTTCCGACCACTTATAGACCACGGTAAGCCCTTTCTTGGTGATTTTCCTTCGTTTCTCAACCAAAGTGGAAGTTTTAGCCAAAAAAAAAATTTTCCAAAATAGCTCGGGACTGGGGGATGTTGGAGGTGCGGAAAACCTCGGGACGTGACGGGTTAAGTGAACAATCGACATACTTTGGAATTTTACAAATAATCTTCATGTTACGTCTATATAAATGTTTCGGGATATTTCGCTATCAAGTCAATTCACCATCACAACAATAACAAGACAGTTCGCCATCGGGACTTTTCGTCGTCAGGATGATTCCCCGTTGTTTATTTTCATATCAGTTTATTTAGGAAGTACACTAGTTTTTTAGTACTGTACTTGTACCTCTTCAAAGTCGTTTTAAAATATACCCAGGATGTTGTAGTACCAATGGAAATTAATGAAAACAGCTGTGGATGATGCTAGAACATAATTCAAAGTCAACTACAGCAAGGTAGAAACAAGTTAAATATTGTCTAAAAGTGCAACTTACAAATGATATCCAAAGCCAATGCTATTGAATGAAAATAGACTTTGATAGATCCCCCTGAGAATTAGTTATTAAAGTATCATTTAATCAGTAATAAGTCTATTTATTGAATGACGGGGATCTGTCCTGACGGGGAATGTCCATATTATGACAACGAATTGTCGACTTCATGGTGAATTGTCTAGGAACCACATAAACAACCATTGCTTGCTTCAGTAAAGGTAAGATCTACTGTATACTGTAGTTTTCATGCTTTTTTCTCTTTATTCACTATTAATGTGTTACTCTAAATGTTTAAACATAAGGATATTTCATGTATGTGAGTGCTAAGGTGTGTGTATGTGAGAGTTTAGGCATGTCTGGGAACGTATCCCCATTGACTCCCTGTTATAATGGGATTGCTATATGATGGATTGCTTTACGATGGGGTTTTCAGGAACGGAACCCCATCGTATAATGAGGGTTTACTGTAAAAGCAAATTCCGGTCTATTGAATTCCATTATATTGAGGTTTTACTGTACCAGTATTTTTAATGTGCTGTTTTGCAGGGCTGGATGCTAGACCTCCACTAACCCACTTTATTAACCCGGAGGAAACTCTTGTGGTTTGGTTATGTGGTTACCACCCAGCATAGTAAATGATTTTCTGGCATACAGGTAATCATTTGGCATGTCACTCATTGTAGAGTCACCTGATGGTAGCCCTACATCTAGTGACTGGATGATTGTATTTCATGTAATTTGAACACAAGCCATTGTATCTCAACTACTATTTATTAAGTTTTCACTACTGGAAAATAAAGTATGCCATTTGCTTCTTTATTTTCCCAGATTTTGCATCCTAATGTAAACAGTGATTTATTGACATCACAGGCTTTATTATTTCGTCATGTTACATAAGACATACGCTTGTTCATGCCTGCTTGCTTAATTATCATGTATCGTTTACAAATAGGGAGGTGAGTATGGAAGTTAAGAAGTCACTGCATGATGGTATTGTGATCCCTACCCTGACGTATGGAAGCGAGGCGTGGACCTTGCAAGAGGGGAACAAGTCAAGAGTGAGAGCAGTGGAAATGAGTTACAGGTCTCCCTCACTATTCGATTGGGTTACGTTCCTGAAAACTAGATCGAATAGTGAACGATCGAATAACGAACTTAAGGTTTAATAGGATTTAATTTAATGCGGACCGCTACATTAATATTTACCAATAAAGAGATGGAGAACACTTTTCCACGTCACCCAAGGAGGTAGTGTAATAGACACGTTATTTTTTTTTATACAGTGGTTTCCCCAGGAGGCTTATATCCACTGGAAAGATCAGAAAAATCAAAATCACAAACGCGCTAGGCTAAGTCCTGCACGTAACGTACCTTTCATGGCTGCGGTACACTCTCAACTCAGAGACTCTTTAGTCTTCATTAAATCACTGGAAGAAAACTTGCTCCTCATCGTCAGCAGTGGCAGGGCTTAATGAATCCTGGATGTCAGTGATGGATGATGACACAGTGGCAGAAGTGGATGGAAGAAATGCAGCATCAGAGCTTAGCCTAGACGGGACAAGGCGGGAATGAGCGCGAGAATGAGCGGGCTTGGGTACGATCGCTCAGCCAGAAAAACAAGCGCGTGATGCGATGCGTTTGTTTACAATGCGTACATTTACTTTTATTTAAGCGATCAGATAATCGAGCGTTCTCAATCGATTAATGAGGGATTGGTATCAATAAATATCGATCGTATAAGCGAAATATCGAATAGTGAGGGAGACCTGTACTTGAGAGGAGCATGTGGAGTGACGTGGAGGGACAGGTTGACGAATGAAGAAGTGAAGGAACGTTGTGGGGTAGATGTGGATGTGGTTGAAAAGATTAAGAGAAATACACTGAGGTGGTTTGGACATGTGGAGAGAATGGAGAATGAAAGACTGACTAAGAGGGTGTATGTAGGTGAGGTGGAGGGAGGGAGAGGGATGGAGTTGAGAGGTATATGAGGGAGGGGGGGGGTGAGTTGGGGGGAGGGGAGTCAAATGGTGGGTGACAGAGTGACTTGGAGGCGTTTTGTCTGCGGCCACCCTTTGCGGGATTAGGGCATCGGGCTATAGATAGATAGATAGATAGTTTACAAAAGCTCCAACATGCTTGCATGCGTCAGTCTTGGTCACCTAATGGCGCCTTTCCTTGCTGCTTGATCTTTGGCAGATTCCCTATTCAGTCCCTTAGCCCTGAAGTCACATTCTATAACCTCATCCTAGATCTCTTTTGGTATGCCTCTTGCAACCCCACCCCCTGATGTTCACACTTTTCATCCTCCGCACCCTGTTGCCATCCTCCGTCCTCTCAACTTGCCCAGACCATCTCACTCTACCCCTCCTCATCACAACAGCTAGACCCAGACACCCAAGTCCCGGACACCCGAAGTCCTGGACATTTTGGGCTCAGGCCTTCGGGGGGGGGGGGGAATCCAACATGTTTTCAACCGTACTTTGAACATGGCGCACGGCGCCGAACAGCTGTGTGTTCACTTGTAGTAGAGCCCCTCACCCCCTGCATCCTCCCCTCCCAAGTTCCTGCCTAACTACCGTTGAGACTAGACTCGTCGCAGTGGCTGCCCCACATGCTTGTTTTTGTGAATAAACTGCAATACCTCGCCGCTAGACCACATGGGAATTTACAGTGTTGTGCAGCGCTAAGAAATTATAATTCAAAGTGCAAAGGATTAAGTTCAGAGTGCAAACTGGTGTGTTGCAACTGGCTTGATGCAAGTAAGAACAGAATGTGCTGTGTTAAACAATTATATTTCACAGTGCAAAGGATTAAGTGCAGCACAACACTGGATTACTGTATGTGCTTCATGAGCATTTTCACCACTTTAAGATCCTTAGAGGAGGCGGGTTAATCTTCGTGACGGCCACGGACGTGTTTAAGTATCCTGTACACTGCTATATATTTCCCATACTCACTTCTAATTCCTCATTCTCTGGTTCTTTTTCATTTATTTCATGCTTTCTGTCCCTTATTGTGTGAATAGGGACTTAAATAGGTGCTGTGCATGTCTGGTAGGAAGTTATTTAGGTGGTTTTCAGAGTTAGGCTGGGTTAGGGTCCATAAGTACCTGTCCAGGAGGCACTTTCCCAAGTTCCGGACATGCCTTTGGCTCTATTACGTTGGGTCTTGGAGGGATTACTGTGCATTCTACTCCCATTCTTCCTCTCAACTCTCCAGTTGCAATCTTAGCCTTCTCCCCCCAGTCCTCACATTCAAGGATGCACTACACATCCGTGTAATTATTGTCAGTTCTGTACATTTGAGCCTACGAACACCCTCTTCCTTTACTGTGTTTGTCTTGCTACCATACCACTTCTGACACATGCTGCATACAAAGATCCCTTAGCATGGAAGGAGAGTGCTCTCAATGTTAGGAGAGGCAACAGATCCCAGAACTTCCTCCAGCCACTCCCTACCCTAATAACAGAGCTAGCTCCAGCCCCACCTGCAGCACAGAACGTGTCCCCCAAATAACAAAACTCCTCCACACACGCAAGAGATACACCAGTAAGATGATCACTCCTTTCATGCCTGACTGTCTGTATGTGCTCTCCCCAACACACTGCACACGTGAAGTCAGCATTATTTCACAGCCTACCTCGTATACCACCACATCTCATGTGGACTCACTAATCACAAACTGCACAAGATAGAGTCACTTTGTACACCCTTGCGACAAATTGCACATGGCCACACTCCCTCTGCTTTGGCAGTATCACCACTTTGGTTTAATCCTCATTTATTCACAGACTCTTGTACCCCATTCCATCTCCACATTTCCAAAATCTTTCTTCTGTTTCCCTTTCATTTTTTGTAATCAACACCAAGTAATCAGCATACAGCCTCTCCCCTGGGAGTCCATCTCTGAAGTCACGTGAGAGATCTTCAGGCACCATGACAAAACAATGAGGAGCTCAAGACTGACCCCTGATGCATGCCAATGTTCACGGAGAACTCATCACTCAAATTTCCATTTTCTCTCACATGGGTGCAAGCACCCATGTAGTAGTACAGGTAGTAGTAGTAGTGGTAGTAGTTGTTCCCTAGGCAGTTTGGTCGAACAGCCCCGAGTCCCTAAGGAAGGCCACGGCTGAGACTGGGCCTTCCCACAGAGCTCTCAAGGACTGTATGTTGTGTTGTTGGCACAGGTGATTGTGTGCAATGCATCAGCAGTGGAGTCATCCAGTCTCTTCTGATAACTCAAGAGGGCTGGATGATCACATCTCAGCCTAGCCAGGTGGACCCTGTCCACGAGGGAGATAGGATTCAGAAGGGTGGATATCAGGAGGCCGTGCATGCAGCTGTGTTGTCTTTAAGTGACTAAATGGAGCGGCGAGTGATTTGAGTATGGATATGCATCTGGAAGCTGGTTTGAAGCAGGCAGAGGGGGAGAGATGACAGTATTTGTGTATGATATCATGTGCTGGGTGCTGTTTTGATGTTCCTTGGTGTGTGTGGATGTGCTTCCATGTAGTGTAGTGGATGGTGTGGGTTTGTGGAGGCTGTGGCGAGAATTTGTGTTGACCACTCATGTCTAGATGATCCCTGACTTTGAGGACTTTGGTTTCTTGGTGTAGGTGGTCTATGGGTGTGGTAGCTGTGCAGCCTGTGATTATTTTTAGGGCCTTGTTCTGTATGGCCTGTAGAGTGTTGTAGTGTGTTTTAGTGAGGTTAGAAGCCCAAGCAGGGCTTGCATAATTCATCACTGAGCTTATATATTGTTTGTATACTGTGGTGGTGGTTTCTTTTTTGTGTCCAAATGTGGTATGGGCAAGTGACCTTAAGGAGTTGAGTCTTGGTGTTAATTTATCTTTAATGTTTGTGATTTGTTGTTTAAATGACATTGATGTATTGTATGTTACACCAAGGTTTGTGTGTGTGTGTGTGTGTGTGTGTGTGTGGTAGGGGAGTATTGTTTATGGTGAGGTGTGGAATGTGACTGTGTTCTGCTGTCCAGTTTATGAGTAGGGTCACTGTAGATTTGGCTGGGACTATTTTGAGCATGTTTGTGGTGAACCATTCATGTAGTGTGTTGAATTAAGGTTAGAGGATGTGTGCGGCTGCATTTGCGTTTTGGTGTGTACAGGCATACCCCGGTTTAATGATGTAATTGGTTAGGTAAAACCCCATCGTTAGGTGGGGTATTGTATATCAGGGTACTTTTAACATGTAAAGTAATGTGGAGCATTTACCAGCCTTGGGTTTCCCCCCAAACCAAGCCCAAAACCCACCCAAATGAGTCCAGAAACAAGTTTAAAGCCAATCTGAATGACCTAACAGGTGTCAACCAAGCTAACCTAATCCTAACACCTGTAAATAACTCACTAAAACCAACAAATAAAGCCTGAAGATCATAAGGAATAGATTTAGAAAATATCAAGCACCTCTCATCACTTACTTCTTGTAAGTCCGTGTCTGGTCCTGGTCATCATGCTTGCTATCCCCCCCTGAGCCTGAGGGATGTGTGGTGCTCCCTAACGCTCAATCCTCCTCCTCAAAGCCCTCAAACTCTATCTCTAGGAAAGGGTCATAGGTGGGGGAAGCCTGGCAAGGTGGGGTGATCATAGTGAGAGACTGATGCACTGGTTCTGGGGATGGCGATGGAGTGCAATGAGATGTCTCAGGTGGTGATGATGAGGTGCGATGTGATGGCTCTGGGGTTACAGTGGAGTGCAATGCGATGACAGAGGTGGTGAGGGAGACAGCTGCGATGACCAGCGAGGTGGCTAGGGAGACCACTGCGATGACTGATGAGGTAGCAATGGAGTCAGATGCTGTGACTCATGTCATGGCGAGGGAGACAGAGAAAGTGGCTGATGTGGTGAGGGAGATGGAGGCTGGGGCGAGGAAAGCAGCGAGGGAGTGGCAGAGTGCCTCAGTGGAGACACAGGTGACACGGGAGATGGGGATCAGTTGGAGGTTAGGTCCAGCACTAGGGGCCGAGCACGTCCTCGGCAGGAGGAGACCCTGGGTATTTCACTGCTGGTCAATGGCGGGGGAGATGCTCTGCTGGTTGAAAGTTGGGAAGATGCTCTGCTGGTTGAAGGCTGGGGAGATGCTCTGCTGGTTGAAGGCTGGGGAGATGCTCTGCTGGTTGAAGGCTGGGGAGATGCTCGGCTGGTTGAAGGCTGGGGAGATGCTCTGCTAGTTGAAGGCTGGGGAGATGCTCTGCTGGTTGAAGGTTGGGGAGATGCTCTGCTGGTTGAAGGCTGGGGAGATGCTGTGCTGGTTGAAGGCTGGGGAGATGCTCTGCTGGTTGAAGGTTTGGGGGGAGATGCTCTGCTGGTTGAAGGTTTGGGGGGAGATGCTTTGCTGGTTGAAGGTTTGGGGGGAGATGCTCTGCTGGTTGAAGGCTGGGGAGATGCTCTGCTGGTTGAAGTCTGGGGAGATGCTCTACTGGTTGAAGGTTGAGGAGATGCTCTGCTGGTTGAAGGCTGGGGAGATGCTCTGCTTGTTGAGGGCTGGGGAGATCCTTTGTGGCATGCTGGAGTGGCAGGGGCCTGTTTGAAGAAGGCAGTGATTGCTGTCTGCCTGACCACCCTCTTCTTTTCCTCCAGCATCGTCGTGTACACCTTCATCCTTTCCTTCAACCAATTAGCGATGTCCCTGCTTCATCCTCGCAGAGGGTCGTGTGTGCGCATCAGCGCAATGATTTTGTCCAGCATGGTCAGCATCTCCCTCAGAATTGCTATATTGAGGCCTCCCACTTCGGGGACGACCTCCTCCTACTGTGCCCCCTGGTGCATCCGCTGAATCTCCCTATTGAAGAGCTCCTCGTTGCTGAGCTCCTCCCTTTGGCTTTCGAGAACTTCCTCCACATCCTCCTCATTGACCTTCCCAAAGTCTGCTTTGTGCTACAAATCCACTATGCCCTGCCACATACACTGCACTGGAAGCTTGCACACCCTCGGGGAAGCCGGTGAAGGTCTGGCCACAGCTTCCACCACACACTGTTCATGGTGGGCTGGGTAACTTCACGCCACGCTGCAGTCATGTTCTCTATAGCGTGGCGTATATTGTAACCCTTCCAGAACTGCTGCACTGTTGTTCCTATCATCATTGTCACAAGCCCTCACCAATTGCCGCATAGTGTGGCTGAGGTAGTATACTTTAAACGCAGCGATCATCCCTTTGTCCGTGGGTTGCAACAAGGATGTGATGCTAGGGAGCAGGAACACCACTTCTATGTCACTGGCTTCATCACGGGAGGGTGGCTAGACGTGTTGTCTATCACCACGAGAAATCTTTTCTCCAAATTCTCCCTGGAGGCATACCTCTTCAGGACACAAGAGAGGTCAATCTATCTATCTATTGCCAGGTGCTCCAATCTCGTAAGGGGTGGTCACAGACAGATTGCCTCCATGTTGCCCTGTTCCCCGCCACTGCACTGCCCTGCTCCCAGCTCACACCTCCCTCTTTCATATATCTCTCCATTCCATCCCTCCATCTCGTCCTTGGCCTCCCCTTCCCTCTCCCTCCCTCCACCTCATTCACATACACTTTCCTCATCAGTCTCTCACTCTCCATCCTCTCCACATGGCCAACCACCTCATTGTGTTTCTCCTAATGCTTCCTATCACATCCACATCCACAATACAACGTTCCTTCACTTATTTGTCAGTCTGTCTCTCCATGTGACGCCACATGCTACTCTCACATAACTCATTTCCACTACTCTCACTCTTGACTTCTGTCTCTCCAACAAGGTCCAAGCTTCACTTCCATATGTAAGAGTTCGTATCACAATACAGTCATGTATTAACTTTTTCACTTCCATGCTCACTTCCCTGTTTCTTATCACTGCTTTCAATGAACCAACAACTTTCCTTCCTTGTTGTACCCATTCAAGCACTTCATCCTCTACACTTTCATCCTTACTCCTCACACTACCCAAGTACTTAAACACATTCACATTTTCCATTTCCTCCTCATCCAACCTCACTGTACATTCACTTACTTCACTTCTTTCAAAGACCATAACTTTACTCTTCCATACATTCATCTTTAGAGTCCATTTCTTACACACTCTCCCAAACTCATCCACCACGCCTTGCAGCAATAGGTACGAGTAGAAATGTGATGAACAGGTATTGGAAGTCAGCCAGGCCTTCTTGTTTGACTTCCAAATCACCCCAAGGTTTTCTTTAACATACCCCACCAGAGCCTTGGGGTTCTTGGAGTGGTAGACATGGAGTGGCTTCAACCTGAGGTCACGCTCAGCATTGCCCCCCCCCAGCTTGAGTGTAAGGCTGTCCTTCGAGGCCTTGAACCCTGGCTCTACTTTTCCTTTGTTGCAAGATATGTCTTGGAGGATGTTCTCTTCCAGAAGAGCCCAGTCTCGTCAAAATTCAAGACCTGCTTTGCACTGTAGCCATCCTCCTTGAGAATGCATTTCAACTCGTCAGGAAACACTGCTGCCGCCACCGTATCTGCACTCGCCGCCTCACCATGTATCTTCACGTGGTGGAGATTAGCTTGTCTTCTGAACCGGTCAGACCACCTATGGCTAGCCGTGAAGGTCTCGCTAGCATCAAGATCCCACCTCACGATGATTTCCTCCCATAGTGAGAGAGCCTTGGTGCAGATAATTGCCTGGCCTATGGTTGCCTTCTGCCAGTTCTGATCCTCCACCCATGTGCGCAGCATCCTCTCCAGCTCCTCCATTGCAGGCCCTCTTTGGCGGGTGATTTGGGAGGCAGCTAAGGTTGCAGGCTCCCCAGCAGCAGCCTAATGGCCTCCCCCATCTTGATGATGGTGGAAACAAGAGACTGGGCCAGGTGGAGAGCCAAGGCGATAGCACACGCACCTTCACCGTTTTTGTAGCGCTAAAGAATATCTAGCTTGACTTCTAGAGAGACAGTTTTATGCACACGCTTCGCAGGAACATCTCCAGCACCAACACTAGCAGGCCGCTTACCTCCCTGAATAGGGCATCCACTAGCATCACCACTAGCCCCACCATGTGCAGCACCCTTACCAGATATGATCACACTTATTTAGGCTAAAATTCACACAAAATCACCACACATGATTGGTATCACTGCTCGTACTCAGGTACGATGCACTGCGATAGCGTCTTGGTTAACATTGGTGATGCAACACGATGCGTGGTGGGCGAGCATAAGAGAGTTCCTCACTCTGAGATGGCTGGCGCGAAAAGAACAACATGGGTGAGTGTGGGGAAAGCGATGGCTGTGGGACCTGTGCGAGCGTTTCTGCACATCCTGGGAGCCGGGCAGGCTCATCTGGCCGGGGAACGCGCATGAGTCAAAATTTCAGCCTATCACCTGTGGATGTGATGTCAGAGGGTCCATCATTAAACCGGGCTGCGCTATCGTATAATGGGGCTTGGTGATATTTGTACCCCCATCACTAAGCTGGGGTATCGCATCTAGGGGTATTATATATTGGAGTATTACTGTACATGTAAGTGTGATGTTGTCTGCATAGGAAATTATGTGTATTTGTGGTGTGTGGGGTGTGGATATGTCGTGCATGTATAGGTTAAAGAGAGTTGGGGACTAAACAGATCAATGGGGGACGCTGTTTGTGAAGTTTCTGATGTTCGATGACTGATGGGCAAATGTTACATGTGCACATCTGCTTGCTGAATAGTTTGCCAGTCAACTTTTTGTGTTATTGTGCATGTTTGTGTTGAATATTTTGTTTGTGAGGTTGTGGCGAGGGATGGCATCAAAAGCTTTGCTAATGTCAAGTGTGACTAGGAGTGTTCAGTGTGGTGGCCTAGCTGAATTGATGCCATCAAACACTCTGTGTGTAAGGTCTGTAAGAAGAGTGTTTGTGGAGTGTTGCAGCCTAAAACCATGTTGTGATGGGGCTTGGAGGATGTGAGGCGTAACTAGTTGTAATACCATTCGTTCAGTGACTTTGGAGAAGGTGAAGAGGAGTGTGATGGGGCAGTGTGAAGAAGGTAGTGTGGGGTCTTTGTTGAGTTTGAGGATAGTGATGATAGTGTCATGCTTCCAGGTGTTGGATATTATGTTGTATTAGTAGCTGTAGTTTGATATGTTGGTGAGTGCTTGTATGCCTTGTGGTCCAAGGTGTTTAAGGTATATGTTGCTTGCATTGTCTTGTCCACAGGCAGATGAGTGCTTAAGGTTGCTAATGATGTGCTTCGTCTGGTTGTAAGTGAAAGGTGCGAAGTCTGGGTCTGTGGGGAACTGTCTCTTGCGTCGTATGACATGTCAGTCGCCGTGATGGAAATTTAGATGGCTGACATGTGAAAAGTAATTGTTTGAGGGTATGGCGTCTGTTGTTGTGATGGCAGTGTGTGATTGTGTAGTGTTGCTGTTGGAGAGAGTGATGCTGTTTAGTGTTTTGTAGAGTTTGCTGGTGTTCGTTATGTGATCAAGTGTTTGGAGATAATTATTCCTATTTAGTGTTTGCTTTTCTGATATTTTATTGTTTATTTGAGTGCTGAGTTCTTGTATTTGTTGTATGGTGTCTTGTGTATGGGGTGTTGGAGAGTGTTGTAGTATGTCGCATTGACTGATGTCATGAATTTCTGATGTGAAGTTGGTGTTGTCTCTCTTTCTTTTGCCTCTAGGCATGTGTCTTGTCTGCATTTTGAGTAATTGTATTGAAAGTGTGCACAGCGGTGTTGATGTTTGTGATGGGTGTACTGTTGAATGTTTTAAAATGTTGTTGTTTTTCAGTTGTGAAGGCCTCCCAGTTGGCTCTCGTATAATTAACGTGTGTGTCTGTGGCCAGCTGGGGTGATTCTGGTTTTGGTAGTGATGATGATTGGGAGGTGGTCAGAGCCAAGGGTTTTGAGCACTCTCCAGGATGTTGTAGGGGCTAGTTTTGGGGAGATAAGGTGATGCCTGGGGATGATGGGAGGACAGTGCCGGTCCTAGCTTTTCTGAGGCCCTACGCTGGATCCCCTTTGGAGGCCCCCCCCCAACTCTTATTTACATTTCTCCCCCTACCCTTATATTCACCAGAGTTATACCCCTATCCTGAGCAATGTAAAGTAAAAAACTAGCACTGCATAATCTTGTATTCTCTGAATAAAAAAATAATGATACTTTGTGTGAAACTATAAATACAATTTAGTATGCATAATTTAATGTCCTAACTCCAATATTACGTGCCACGACGCCACCATGGAGGTTTTTGTTTACTCGTATTCGTCATACCACGTTGAGTACACCGCTTCCCGTCCGATCAGCGAAGTTAAGCAACGTTGGGTGCAATTTGCAGTACTGCAACTTGCTAGACATTGCACGCATGTGCGTTATGACCATGGTGTGTGTTTACAAGGCAGTTTTTCAGGCGGAATCTCTTAGTGTAACCCCTAATGTGACTGGTGAGTACCTGAACTGTATTTACTGCTGTGATAGCCTTTGTATAGATTTGACTTGAAAATCAGAAATACGGGAAAAATCTGTAACCGGGAAGGTAAATTCCCCAAGCCACCCGGTTAACTGGGATTGTACTGTACAGTATTTAGATTTTCCATTAAATGTCTTTGTGACTCAGAACTTGCTCCATATACCTCTTTTCTAGCCCTATGCCTGGCAGCCAAGTATTCCTCTCTGTTATCACCCAGTTACCATTCCTGGAAGAGTTTTCTCCTTTACTGCGGCTTCTGTAACGTCATCCCACCGCCACGTTACCTTACATCTTGGAGGACTCTTGTCCATCCACACACCGAATTTTTAACTCAAGGGATTTGTCACGGGTTTTTAAAATAAATGCAATATTAAAGGATAATTCTCAATAATACTGAACAGCAGGAACAAGAATTGTCTTGCTAAATCAAGCAATGATTATGCCGGCTCGCTTCACCGATTCTCTCAGAACAAGAATTTATAAACTCTCTCAACAGTACACAGCAGAGACTAATTACTCACAATTGCTGTTTATTAGTACTGTTAGCCTCTGGAGAAAGTGGCTTCACCCCTGACAATAAATAACTAATACTATTAATGATATCAGCTTCTTTCTGATGCGTTAACTCCTAGAAGGCACAACGGATTTTAAGCTTCATACAACGAGACTGGCCTAAGTACCAGTTATGAATAGCAAGGCGTTTATGCAAGCTAGGAGCTATAAGGGAAATAAGCTTAATTATGGAGAAATGAAACACAAGTTTACATTACATTAAGCTCAAAGAAAAAGAACTGTTAAATTTATTAATTACAAAGGAACAAATTCAACGTTACATCTCAAAGTGAATTCAAAATAATGAGATCGCACTCACTCGCTCACTCAGAAGCTAACCTCTTAAACCTAGGAAAATACGAAAAGGAAATACTGGTCAATGTAGCGTATCACCAAGGAAGGGTGGGAGCCTGGAGAACTGTTGTCTAGTGGAGTCTGGGTGCTAGAAGACCTCTCTCACTCTCACTACTGGAGCACAGAACCACACTCCGTCGCGACAGACAAAAGACTGATTCAGATACGATGTGTGGGGTAGGAATATGCCCAGGCCAGCTGGAAGAAGGCGTGGCCAATGGTTGAGGCAAGCAGGGGCGAACTATATAGAAACAATAATATCGCTCAGTAGAGCACTTAATGATGTGCATTAGAACGGTCACTTTTGAAACAGTGACAAATGTTTTGAAAAAAGTATACCATCGAAATGGAGAGAGAAACGGTTAACTGAATGATACACGTGATACAGTGAGTTTTCCACTAAAGTTCGTGGTTTCTCACAAAAGGAAAATGTCGCGAATTTGATTCATGACAGGATTGCTCTTGAGAGCTCTGTACTGCTCATTAACACTTCTGTGAACAGTTCTTAGTTCAGTCATCACTCAACTCATCTTGCTATAGAATGCTTCTTTTTTACTACTTGGCTTTTTAACTTTTATATTTTCCCCTTGGTGCATAGGTCCTCTTCATCACCCTCTCCTTGGGCACCGTGTCACATATCAGTAATTTGTGTTGCTGCACCCATTTTTTGCCTCATATAGCTTTAACAGTTTAGTTCTAGTGAGTAGGGTAGACAAGATCTCCATTAATCCTTTCAATACTGTGTCTTCCCACATTTAGCTACAACCAGACATTCATAATAAAACTAGGAAAATCTTTCATTGGGAAAAGGTGTAAGTTATCATCTTCTTAACACTACTTTTCATGTTATTTATCTGATCCTCTTCCCAATTTCCTTTTTGACTGCATCTTGCTTCCAATTAGCTGCAGGGCTACACAGTCATCCAAACACCACCCACAGTTTTATTTATCTGATTCTCCTTGCAATTTCCTTTTTGATCATATCTTGCTTCATGTTAGCTGCAGGGCAACACAGACTGTTTCAGCATGTGTTCTGATGCCACCTGAAGCCAAAGAAGCAGCATGAAGTTGCACCGACCCCCTATCAGCCCTCTTGATCAGGAAGTAGTCAATCTGGCAAACATTAACCCCAGACTTAATTATAGTACAGTGAACTCTCACATTTGGCGAGTTTTTATTTGATGGATTCACTTTTGGTGATGGGATGAGATTGTACACAACACTCTAATTTGGCAACAGAAATATCATATTTGGTGACTTGTTTATAATAAAAATATACTGTAACTGTATTCTGTAATTTTATGCCAATTAATTTGAAATTTTTTTTTATTAATCTGAATTAATTTCAACAAAATTTAGTTTGTATTGTGAAATTCAAGTCTCGTCTTCTCGACAGCGAACAAGAAGATAAACCTGCGCAGACTCCCAAGCAACTGACAGCGACAAAACTCTCACATATCAAGTAACTGTTCCCATCTCCAAGAAGAAATAGAGACTGTTGCAGCCAGTGAGAGTGATTGAGTTCAGCTGGTACAGAAAATGAATGAAATACCATCTTTTTTCTTGATGGAATACAATAAGAAAATAAATGAACAACAACAAGCGTTCATCACTCGTTACCTGGGCTGACGACAGAGTGAAGATACTGCACAAGCTGAAGCTTCCCTCTCCAGTGATCCTGGCCCAGTTGATGACAACATAGACATTGCAAGCATTCCAGATGACTTCGTTTTTGGAGGATTTGGTTCAGATGAAGATCCAGAGGAGGAAGGGACAACAGAAGCTACAGGGAGTGAGGCTTCAGGGCCCGTATTAACAATGATTCTCAAAATGTTTCTTAATTCAGTACTTAGCTTGTCATCTTCACTTAGCTGAGAAAAGAGCGTAAGAATATTTCACAAAGGACTTAAGTCATATTCCAAGCTAAGGTTAAATGAAATCTTGTGACAAATAACCCGAGTTTGAAACACTTCACATAGCAAAATTTACAGTATGAAATTACACTCAACCCTAGGCTATCACGGGTTCCGCTATAGCGTATCTCGCTATCACGCCTATATAAAAAACTACCCGAATACCTTTATCACGCACTAAATGCCTGCTATCGCGCACCACAAATGTTTGAAAATTTCAAAAAGGCCAGGCTCCAGTGCTCCACCCAGCCAACAAACGCTTCACTCCATGATTGGTCATGTGACATCGGCGTCAGCCGAGCACTGATTGGCCGCCTGACCGAATCTCCTGCCCACCAAACCATTCAAGTGCGCACCCTCAGACTGTGAACAGTGATAGCGAGAACAATAACCTTTTTTATGATATGACCATGGCCAACCGTACCCCCTCCCCGTCCCCCTACCATCACCCAACATAATGCTGCGGCACCTGGCAGGGAAATAAAGAAGAGGAAGAACCTATGTTATGCAGATAAACTGGAAATGTGAAACTTATAGAGAATGGTGAGACCAAGCGAAGTGTGGGGAAGAAACATAACATCCATGAATCGACTGTGAGGGGTATTTATAAGAATCGTGATCACATCATAAAACATGCTCATTTTTAGACTATCATATATTAATATGTGGTACAGAAAAGGTATCTTAGGGGTAAATATTGAGGTCATGGCACCGATTAGAATTATTACCATAAGTTCTTCAGTTTGGCTATCACGGTTTCGGCTATAGCGCAGCCATAGCGGGACCAATTGGGAGTGATAGCCGAGGGTTGAGTGTATATGGTTTAAAAGCAATAACATCCATAATACAAAAGGAAAATATTACTAAAATTTAAGTTTATTATTCTACTGACTCTCCTGTGATGAAATGTAATACAATTTTATTTTCATCAATTATCTATTTTCCAATATCAAAAAAGGTGCAGACAAATCCTCAGTGACTTGTATGTAAACAGTCACACCAACTAAGGCATCCACGCACAATACACCACGTATACATCAAGCCCATTATTTTCTTTTCGTATGTGAGTTTTTCTGTTTTGTATTGTTTCTTTGCTAAAATATATTAAATTGAATCACGTTATGTCTGTTTATCACATGATTTTTTTTTTTTTTTTTTTTTTTTTATGCGAGGAAGAAGGAACCAAAGGCCATGGCCCGCAGTAACAGTTCCCTCCAAGAGAAAAACAAAATACAATAGAGAGCCAAATTCAAGATCCGATCATTTTGAGATGCCTGGACACACTGCGTTTGAAAGACTGGAGATCATAGGCAGCAGGAAATACAGATAGAGGGAGACAGTTCCAGAGCTGACCTGTTGCATAAATGAAAGACTGGGAGTAACGGTTAACTCTTGCATTAGAGAGTTGGACAGAAAAGGGATGAGAGTTTGCTGCCAGACGGGTGCTACGCGCCCGTCGTAGAGGTGGAGGAATGCAAGCAGACAGTTCAGAGGAGCAGTGACCATTAAAGTAGCGATAGAAAAGAGATAAAGATGCAACAGTGCGGCGAAGAGACAGAGGTTGAAGGGAGTCAGTAAGAGGAGGAGAGTTAATGAGACGAAAAGCCTTTGACTCCACCCTATTGAGAAGAGCTGTATGTGGGGAGCCTCCCCACACATGAGAGTTGTACTCCACACAGGGGCGGATAAAACCTCTGTATAGAGTCAACAGTTGTGCAGGGGTAAAGAAAGAGCGGAGTCGGCTTAGCACACCCAATCTCTTGGAAGCAGATTTTACAAGAGATGTAATATGGTCTTTCCAAGATAAGTCCCGAATAAATGAAACCCCAAGCATGTTCAAGGATGATGCAGGATTAAGCTGAATATTATTAAACATTAATGGGTATACCTGTGGAAGATTTTGTCGGGTTGATAGGTGTAAGAACTGAGTCTTAGATGCATTAAAGACAACCATATTATTTTTACCCCAGTCAGCGATACGAGCCAAGTCAGACATTAGGTGTGCCATAGCCTCATCCCTTGTTTCTTGAAGTAACTGTTGAGATGGGCGTTGCGGGAACCGAATGGAAAGGTGAAGGGTGGAGTCATCAGCGTATGAGTGGATAGGATTAGATGTACAGCTTAGAAGATCATTGATGAATAAAAGGAAGAGAGTTGGTGATAGGACAGAGCCCTGAGGAACACCACTGTTGATAGATCTAGGAGAAGAACGATGGCCGTCTACAACAGCGGCTATAGAACGACCAGAAAGGAAGCTAGCGATGAAGGCACAGATAGAAGGATAGAAACCATAGGAGGGCAGTTTGGAAATTAAAGATTTATGCCAGACTCGATCGAAAGCCTTTGAGATGTCAAGTGCAATGGCAAAGCTTTCGCCAAAGTCCCGAAAGGAGGATGACCAGGAGTCTGAAAGGTAGGTGAGAAGATCGCCAGTGGAGCGTCCCTGACGGAACCCATACTGACAATCGGAAAGAAGGTTGTGATAGGAAAGATGCCTTAAAATTTTTCTATTAAGAATTGACTCGAAAACTTTTGAAATACAAGACGTTAATGTTATAATACAGGTGGAGAATCAGTCCAGTCATGCATTCCCAGAACCAATTTATTTTTTTCCCATTAGTTATTCAGTTCAGATTTGGTGAATTTCAGTTTAGCAAGTTTTTTTTTTTTTTTTGCACCTGTTCCTCACCAAATGTGAGAGTTCACTGTACTGTAATTTTATCGCATACAGTACATCATCATAGTAACCGTAAATATACTATTCATTGCAAAATATTTTAACCATTTTTGGTACTCGGTTTGATTGGCAGGTATTCCAGCAGTGAGACCCAACCTTGCCAAAGTTTTTCTCAATGGAAAACATTATCCTCAGGGAAATTACTTTTGTTTTTTTGGCAAACCTGATATGAGGTACCTTACTGGTATTAGTTTGATAGCCCCTTTAACTTCGTCAGTAATAAAACATTTTTTTTTTCTTTGTTCTAGCTGTTGCTAAATGGTTTTATCTAGCTAATGAGAGATCCCTCAGGCTCAAATAATTGGAAATAATCTGTTGCCTGGTAATCCTTTTAATGTTCCAACGACTTATTACTCTGCTTAGGCTACTCCCAGAATTTCATCTAGCCTTAAGAACACATGGAGTGAATAGGTTTAAGGCAAATATGCTGCTCCTTAACCTGTAACCACCGGGTGTTGGTATGGACCGACGCAGAAGAGGTGGGTGAGGCCGCCGGGGGTCGGTAGAAACCGCACTTGTTTTCCCGGCAAAGTTTGAAGCGGCTACCACTTTATCTCATCATTAAAAGCTAGGGAGGGACTCCCACCAGGTGAGCCAACCATGCCTCAATCGTCTCTATGACTTTGGCAGGTGTAAGACGATATTTTCTTAATCCTTCTCGTCCGATTCCGTTCCCGCCTCACATGGACTTTTGCCTCATCCACCCCTGCCAAGCTTTTTTCCAAGGATTTTAGGAAAGGACTCTGTGATAGCGCCATAGGGCATGCCTTGGACACCACTGTGTCTAGTTTATCTAGTAATGGAGAAGTTATCACATTGAGAGTGAAACGAAAATTGGGACCGTGTGCAAATGCCCAAATACAGCCTATCTCTTGCACCAAAAGGTACTCTTCTCCATCACGTCATTACTCATCGACGCAGTGACCTGTAGACATGGGGATACTTTCATTTGCAAGAGGAGTAGGTGAGTAATATGGTCTTTAACCCTCCTCAGGTAATGTGGGGTCTGTGGGACCCCACGCTATTTTTCTTAGTATTTTTCATATATTACTATAAGGTCTTGGGATCTGGTTTTCCCTCTACCTTCCTGACTAGTAGACTAGTTTAGGGAGGTGATGGGATCAGTTCGGGATCTGGCTCTGTTTTCGCGATAAAGGGCCTTTGGGGTCCAGTGGACCCCACTTTACCTAACCTGTGATTATTTTCCCATATATATTTGTTCCATACAAATTTTTTTTTTTTTATGACGTGCTTCTCTTACTGCTTACAGAAACATTGGCCATTATTGTACAGCATGCAATGATAGAATACTGGTGGAACATATCAGTGTTGGTATGGCAGCCACCAATTTCAGATGGTATAAAATTTGTCATTGTTTTTCATTTAATTTTCCATAAAATATTTCGTCACTTATATTTCCATACATTTTGCACTAAATTGAAGGAGAAGGCCTACAGAAGCTGTGTAAAAGCGATTGTTTCAATAAAGTTGTTGTAAGTATTTTTGACTATTTTTTAAAGATTGGGGTCTGACAGACCCCACATTACCTAGGTAAGGATAAAATTATAGGTTTACCTAAGAAGGGTTAATTTGTTTCCCTAAATGCTATAGTTTCCGAGAAACAGTACAGGTATTAAGGTTTGAAAAGAGGCGTTTTTGGGAAAAATTTTCTTAGTGAGAGACCAATGATGCTATAAAAAGCCTGATGTGGAGGAGTTAAAGCTTTATTAGACTTCTGTCAACCCTTTGGTATACCAACAACTTATTACTTTATGCAGACTACTCCCAGAATTTTAGTCTGCTTAAAAAGACCCCATGTTGTGAATGGTTTTAAGGTAAATACAGTAAGAGTCCTCCAGTCCGACCACCAATAATCTGAATACAGTAAAACCTTGATATAACGGACTTCAGTAGAACGGAATTCGCTTTTATTGGACTCCAGGAGCTACCGGACTAAATTCCTATATATAGGAAAAAGTCTCAAAGCCAGAAGCAGTCCGGGTTGCCTGACCACTTTAGCTGTGTTCACCACAATAAGATAAAAGACATTTATCAGTGTACAGTACTGTATTATTATTTTTATAATACCATTTGATTAATGTAGTGAAGTTATAACACAGTACAATGCTGCAATGGTAGTCAAAACAGTTTAAAAACCATTCATGCAATCCGGACTAATGTCTGATATATTGGAAAAAGTCCGGATTAGCAGGGGGAGGTCCGGATGTCGCTTTTATTGGAATTTCTCATTTTTCGGAATGGTCTGGATCCCAATTAATCCGTTATAGTGAGGTCTTCCTGTATATCAATACTCTGAATTTTTAAGGGCAAAATTTTTCGAATTTTCTGATCCTTTTTCAAATTTTCTGAGCTTTTTTCAAAATTTTCTGAGCTTTATCTAAGGATCTATCTGGCTTGGACTTGCTCTTTGACTTGGATATACCTGCCTGCAACTATTCATTTACAGTTCTTTGCAGTTCCGGTGAATAAAACAATAACCTATATCATTTTTAAGTGTTTATTTATGATCATGCACATATTTCTAATGTTTTCAGAGGTCCCTTCCAATAGTCCAAAAAAAACAGTAGTCCAAAGGACCCTCGGTCCCACTCTTGTTCCTACAAGTTTTGAAACTTCTTTTAGTCAGAAGTTTACCTTTTGTCTTTGTTTATGTAGTATTGATTAATGTCTGAAGTGATGACTGAAGATGAGCTGGTTATTTTTTTCTTTTCTAATGAGTGCAAGTACTGTACAAGTATTTTTGGAGTAAATTTCCTGCTTTTTGTGTTTTAAGATATTATGAGGCTATTACTAAATAATGACAAGAGAGGATTGATACAGAAGGAGTGGAAGGCAGGGTTTTAAGGAACAAATATTAGAAAATGAGTTTTGATGAAAGAACAGAACCTTGTCGGATGCTGTTAGGAAGAATTTTAACATTTATGTTTTCCCAGGGTAAGGACAAGCTTTACTTGTTGAGAGCAAGATCTATCTATCTATCTATTACCAGATGCCTCAATCCCATTCGGGGTGGCCACAAACAAATCGCCTCCACGTCGCCCTGTCCCCCACCATTTCACTGCCCCGCTTCCAACTCACACCCCTTCTCTCATATACCTCTCCACCCCATCCCTCCATCTCATCCTCGGCCTCCCTCTCCCTCTTCTCCCCTCCACCTCACTCACATACACTCTTTTCGTCAGTCTTTCACCCTCCATCCTCTCCACATGGCCAAACCACCTCAGTGTGTTCCTCATAACGCTTCCTATCACATCCACATCCACACCACAACGCTCCTTTATAGCCTCGTTTGTCAGCCTGTCTCTCCATGTGACTCCACAGGCCCCTCTTAAATAACTCATTTCCACTGCTCTCACTCTTGACTTGTGGCCTTCCAGCAACGTCCAAGCTTCACTTCCATACTTTAGAGTTGGTATCACAATACTGTCATGTAGTAACTTTTTCACTTCCATGCTCACTTCCCTGCTTCTTATCACTGCTTTCAAGGAACCAGCAACCTTTCTTCCCTGCTGTACCCTTTCAAGCACTTCACCCTCCAAACCTCCATCCTTACTCATCACACTACCCAAGTACTTAAACATACTCACATTTTCCAATTCCTCGCCATCCAACCTTGCTGTACATTCACTGACTTCACCTCTCTCAAAGACCATCACTTTACTCTTCCCTACATTCACTTTAGATTCCGTTTCTTACACACACTCCCAAACTCATCCACCAAGCCTTGCAGCTCTCCTTTGTCTTCACTCAACAGTATCATCTGCAAACAACAGTACCGGGAGTTTCCAAACACTACCCTCTGTCACCAGGGCCACTCCAACATCCACTGCCCTACCTTGTACCTCTTATATTACCCATTTTATGTGACTATTGCCCAACTAGGTGTTAACCCCTGCTGGACTGATTTTTTGCAAGTTTACCTCCCCTGAGTCACTGCTTTATAATCAGTGCAAACTGTACCTCTATGAGGCTCATAACTTGGCCCATGCTGACCTCCATTGTGCTTCATATGAGGTATGAAGCTCAGCATGGGTTAAATACTGAATCACACACGGTCATAAACTCATACGCATCTAGATTTTTAACCCATTTATGCAGATATGCTTTAATTTTGGTGCCAGGAGATAATTGCAGTGTATATTTATCTTCAGTGAGACCCTTCTAGTGAGTAGGGTAGACATGATCTCCATTAATCCTGTCAGTACAGCGTCTTTCTGTGTTTATATATGCGAGAACCAGACATTCATAATCAGGAAAATTTTTTGTTGGGAAAAGGTTTTGGATATCATCTTCCTAACACCACTCATATTATTTATCAGATCCTCCTTCCAGTTTCCTTTTTGACTGCATCTTGCTTCCTGTTATTTACAGGGCAGCACAATCTTCCAAATACCATATTTATCTGATCCTCCTCAGTTTCCTTTTTGATCATATCTTGCTTCCTATCAGCTGCAGGGCAACACAAACTGCTTCAGCATGTGTTCCGGCGCCACCTGAAGCCAAAGAAGCAGCATGAAGTTGCACGGCTGGCCTTGGTAGCTGGTAAAGTTTGCCGCTTGGCAGGCTTGGCTATGGCTGTGGATGTAGGGGCAGGACAGGGGCATCTCTCTCGGCTCCTGGCATACGGACACAGTATCAGGGTTGTCTGTCTAGAGGCAGAGGATGAATTCATTGCTGGAGCAAGGTAAGTTGGAGGAGATCTTGGTTGTGATTATCATTGAGAGAGAGGGAGTATTTCTTGAATATCAATTCCTGTATTTACTTTCATTTACTGCACAGTACTGAAAGAATGCACAAACTGTAGATTGGGTATTGAGGAAAATCTTTGATTGAGGTTGAGGGTGGTATCAGAAAGAAATACTATATTATGTGGTATGGAAAATGGATGTGGTGTGGTTTAAAACTGTATATCAGCGAAAATAAAGGAAAAAGAAGAGTAAGGATGGAAGGAGTAATTGTGTGTGTATCCAATTTTTGACATAGACTGCATGGTACACAGTTGTTGTTTGTTGCTGAGTAACCTTGGTCTGTCTGGCTGAGCAGACCCATCATCCACAGACCCACATGCCCCATAAGGGCATTCTGTGCAGTAAAGTGATGTTCCCATGTTGGTTCTTGGATGGTGGTTGGTTCTTGGATGGAAGTCGCATTTATGTCACACTGCCCAGTTAATAGAGGCACCATAGTAGGCTCCACATCACCCTGTTATTTAGGTATATGATTACCACCCATTATTTTAAATGGTATATTCATACAGTACCAGTTTTTATTGTATGATAATTTTGTCCTATCCATTTATTACCAAATTACTTTTTGTTAGTCAGTGGTAAAGATTCTTAGATACTAGTAATCAAGGTGATTCACTGTGAATCTGACTGAAGTTTAATTTGAGGTGTCAGATGGATTTGAAATTTTCTTTTTCACAATTAGGTATCTTTGAGTTGAGTGGCCACCACCTACCGTACTTGGGTGGTACTATGTGTGATTGTGAAATGAGGCTATAGTTTTCGTAACTTGCGCTGCAAATGCTCACTTTTCTTTAGTGGACATAGCCATAAGTAAATTAAATCAGTATCCAAGCAGAGATTCATAAACACACACATGTCATAAATATTACTTACTCCTTTGCTATGAGTAGTGGTCTAAGAGGCATACCTGGGGATGAAGGTGAAAGAGTACTGGCCAAGTTAATACAGAGAGGGTGGTGTGGACCAGGAATCCTCTAACCCTTAGAATAACTACCCCCCAAATTATTCCGACTTATGATTTGGGTCCTAAACCTCCTCAGGACCCAGTTTCTCAGCAGGCTCAGATGTCTGTGAAGAATGTTGGAGGTGGGAATAAAGAACAAACATGAAAGGAAGTACAGTAGTAGAGGTGTTTAGGGAAGGAAGGTGTGATATGATGGCTTTGCATGAGAGGATGAGAGGGAGTAATTGGATGATCTGGGCACTGTGGCATATATAAGGTCAAGTGTAAGCACTCGTAGACAGAATCAAGAGAGACTTAGTGTATTGTTGAAAGATGATTTATGTGCAGGAATGTGGGATTATGGTTTTAACTTGCACATAGGACAAGTTTAGGTTTAAGATGTTGAAAGTGATTCTGATTATTGCATATGCACTGTGTGATGACATTGTTGTGGAAGAGAAGTTTTGGAGTCAATTAGGTAGAGTGTTTGGAAATGATGATCTTAATGGAAAATTTTATGCAGACCCTGTAGATGTTAAAAATTGTTTTGGTGTAGTGGGAGAAAATGATACTGTACACATCCATGGTGCTTGTTGCCTGTACAGGGTATTGTGCAGTTTTAGGTGCTTATTGTATGGTAGAAAATGATGCTGTATTTTCCATGATGTTTATTGCTTGGACAGGATATTTTGAAGCTTTAGGTGCTCATTGTATGACTTTTGAATGAGGTATTGTGCTGCAGTGTGTAGTGAGTGTATTATGATCTGATATATTCTTGATGGGGATGACTAAATTCATCCAAGATTAAACCTCTGAGGCCACTTACTGTGGCCACTTAACATCATCCCAAATAACCATGTTATGACTACGGTACCTCTGTATTCGAAAAAATCACTATTTGCTGTGACTATAGTTAACCTAACCCTTTCAAAAGCAGGTGGTTGTCTATAACGGACATTTGTCGTATGATGTGTTCTGTCTATCTATCTATTGTCAGATGCTTTAATCCCGTAAAGGGTGGCCACAAGCAAATCGCCTCCATGTCGCTCTGTCCACTGCCATTTCACTGCCTTGCTCCCAGTTCACACACCCCTCTCTCATATACCTCTCCACTCCATCCCTCCATCTCATCCTTGGCCTTCCCCTCCACCCCCCCCCCTCCATTGCACTCACATACATTCTCCTCATCAGTCTCTCATTCTCCATCCTCTCCACATGGCCAAACCACCTCAGTGTGTTTCTCCTAATGCTTCCTATCACATCCACATCCACACCACAACACTCCTTCACTTCACCATTTGTCAGTCTGTCTCTCCATGTGACTGCACATGCTCCACTCAAATAACTCATTTCCACTGCTCTCACTCTAGACTTCTGTCCCTCCAGTAAGGTCCAAGCGTCACTTCCAAACGTTATAGTTGGTATCACAGTACTGTCATGCAGTAACTTTTTCACTTCCATGCTCACTTCCATGTTTCTTATCACTGCTTTCAAGGAACCAGCAACCTTTCTTCCTTGATGTACTCTTTCAAGCACTTCACCCTCTAAACTTCCATCCTTACTCATCACACCACCCAAGGATGAGTTAAGGGGGAAAATAACTTGTACATTTTTTAAATACAGACATGCATAAATTAAATTCACATGTGTGGAGGGACTAGAGTGAATATTGGTAAAAGCCTGACTGATTATGTCCTTGCATGATGAAAGAGGCTCGGTTGTATGCCATCAGTATGTCAGTTGAGAGAGGGTGTGAGGAGGAGTTTTTTATTATATGACACTGACTGTAGTGTGCAAGGTGAAACTGAGAGGCACATGGAAGAAAAAGAGTGAGAGGGATATTGAGAGTGATAGAATGAAAATGAAGAAGCTGAAGAAAAGAGTAATGGCATTTGAATGAGCAAAAGATAGAGTTAGATTTAGTGAATTGGAAATGAATTTTGAAAATTTGTGAAGAACTTTGCAAAAGTTTGTGGAGAGAGTTGCTAAAAGTGGTTGAGAGGATGTCAGCTAGTAAGAAAGAAAGTTTGTTGAGATGTAGGTGTAGATGAAGGAACTTTAATGAAGGAGAAAGGAAGTGCATGCAGGAAAGGAATTCCCACAAAGAAAAAGCTGGGATTAAGGTGAGAGCAAGAAACGTATGAAGAGATGAGAATGCAAGTGGAGAGTTTGGAAGAAATATTAATACAAACTTTTCTGAGAATAACTTTTTGAAAAGGGACACAAAAATGTAGGAGTGTAATGCTGTATGTTAGTGAGATATGGGCAGTAAAGGAAGAGGATATTCATAGGCACCAATGATTAGGTGGATGTGTAGTGCATCCTTGAATGTGAGGCCAGGGGAGACTAGGTTTACGAATGATGAGTTGAGAGGAAGGATGGGAATGGAGTGTATTGGCGCTTTGATGAGGAGGGGCAGATTGAGAAGGTTTGGGCATGTGGAGAAGATGACAGTGATTAGATGGATGTGTAGTGTGCCCTTAAATGCAAGGCCTATGGGGGGAGAGAGAAGGCAAGGTTTACAATTGAAGAGTTGAGAGGAAGGATGGGAGTGGAGTGTATTGGTGCTGTGATGAGGAGGGACAGATTGAAATGGTTTGGGCATGTCAAGAGGATGGAGGATGACAGTCAGATGTGGATAGTGAGGAGTGTGAACGTCAGGGGTGGGTTTGTGAGAGGCAGACCAACAAAGATCTGGGAGGAGGTCATAGAATGTAATCCAAAGGATGAGGGACTGAATAGGGAGGCTGCCAGAGATCAAGCAGCGTGGAGAACTGCCATTAGGTGACCAAGCCAATGCATGCAAGCATGTTGGAGCCTTTATAAACAATATGATGTTATGCAAATGAATATGAGGAAAAAAGTGAAAAATGTAGCTAAAGGATGAATACTGGAGTAAAGCCAACAATTGATGTGAAGTAGGGAACAAACAAAAAGCTGTCTTGAAAAACTGATAAATAAAAATGGTTGTTGTTTTGACCCAGTGTTCAACTGAAATGTGAATCCAGTGGACTTCAGGCTTAAGTTGTCCTCCTCCTGCAGTCCAAATAGGGAGTAGTGGTAAACAGGATTGGATTGGGTGGTGCATAAGAAACACATTTGGCACCTGAGAATTTATCAGCAGTAGAATTGAAGAATGCTGCAAAAACGGTTGAAGAAAGGAAGCCAAGAGGTGTTGATGAGATATTTGCAGAAATTTAAAAATTTAGTGGAGAGATGACAAAGAACTGTTTGTGGAAAATATGTCCAGAAGCTTAGGTGAATGGAGTTGTACTAGTTAAGTGGAAGAAGGCTCTGTATAAAACTGAAGGAAACCACAGTGAGTGTAAAATGTATCTTAATAAGTCTGCAGAGTATTTTAGGTAAGTGATGGGGAAGAACAGAAACAGAAGTGAAAACTGGTGTCAGAATATCTGATGAGTGGTGAACATGATGGTTTGAAAGTGGTAAGAGATGTGCAATTCAGATAATGGGTAAAGTACATGAGAAGTATTAGAAATTATGTATGACCTTTTGAATCAAGGAAAAATATTACATTGAACAGGTAGGGATTTTGAAGAGGCTTAATTATGTCTAGTGTGGAAGGAAATTTGCTCAATGATGTACAAATTTTTAATAATGGCAGCAAAGCGTGTGTAACAGTACAGTGATCCCTCAGTTATCTGGACGTGTTCAATATCCAGACGCTGGACCTTGGCTCTGTTAAACCATATCCAAATTTACTTGCTATTACCCGGACTTAAAAGTGTCCGAGAACTTCAGCCGGCCAGCTGACATGTCCAAACATTTGGTATCGTGGCCGCTGGGCTCAAGCTGTGAGCAGGAAGTAGACTGTAACCCACAACCAGAGCTAAAATGTTTGTCAGCCCCTGTACTGAATGGTCAAAATCACACACTCATCCTATCACTCCCAGCGAACCTCCAGCACCCGAGTAATATGACTGTAACCTGCAAGCGGTGTCAAAACGTCTGTGCGCATTCCTCATTGAACATCTAATATTGCACAGCCATGGGGTTAAGTCTTTCCCAGCCGCCACCTTCATTGAACACAGACCACAAGCCACGAGTATATGTTCGGCGACAGCAGCTGTCCGCCTCTCTATCGAAGGTCAAAAGTCCCCTGGTCACGGTGAGTTGTGTTTCTGCATGGCACTTGGCATCTAACAGACCGCAAGCCACGAGTAAATGTATGACAAAAGTGCCTGTCTGCCTGTTGACAGAACGGGAAGAATCCTGCCCACAGCCTTGCCCCCCCCCCCGTCCCTCCTCCATATCCTCCTGGCTCCCCCCTCACTCCCTCAGTCCATACCCTCTTCCGTGGTGATAGCATTGACTTGTGGGTTTTCAAAGTTTTTTGCGATTTATTCGAGTACTATTGGTCGTATCGAAATTTCACAGTAACCAACGAGAAAGCTCATGAAATTCTACATCTAGACATATGCTTAACTCTTGGAAGATGGCAAAATTTTGAACCAGGATGGTGGGAAGTTATATGAAGTTTTCCTCTTGAACAATTTATTCATGCTTGAATTTCTCTACTCTTATTTGTTAGTTTTATATGTTTTTATTAGCTTATCTTATAGTATAAATACCAATGAAGATGTTTGTATACTATTTATACCAATATAACCAATTTCCGGTGGCCTATTTGGCCGTGAAATATTTTTGAGCCCCGTGAGCAATCAGTCCTCACAGACAACAGATTTTCAAACCGTCGTCAGTTTTTTTTGTGTGTGGATTTTTATTGTTTATGCATTGTTTTCATGATGTTTGGCATTAATATGGATAATCCTAGGTGTGTTTTGATGTCTCGGTATGACAGAATGACTGAATAACTGCCAAAATTTGGAGGGGTACTGTATATGCAGTAGTTATAGGTCGGGTGTTTTTTGGTTTTCAGATTTTTTTTTTCCATTGTTTTCTTGGTGTTTAGCATTACTTTGGATATTTGTATGTTTGTTTTGATGTCTAAATATGACAGATTGACCTGTAAACAGTGCCAAAATTAGGAGGGGTTCTGTACATTCACTCATGTATAGGTTGGGTGTTTTTTGTTTTTCAGTGTTTTTTCCCATGGTTTTCTTGATGTTTAGCATTACTTTGGATATTCCTGTGTGTGTTTTGATGTCTAAATATGGCAGATTGACCTGAAAACAGTACCAAAATTAGGAGGGGTACTGTACATACAGTCGTATATACTGTAGATCGGGTGTTTTTTTTTGCTCTACAGTGATTTTTTCATGGTTTTCTTGGTGTTTAGTATTGTTTTGGATATTCCTATGTGTGTTTTGATGTCTAAATATGGCAGATTGACCTGAAAACTGTGCCAAAATTAGGAGGGGGTACTGTACGTACAGTGGTGTGGCAGGGTGTTTTTTCCATGGTTTTCTTGGTATTGAAAATTATTTTGCATAATCCAATGTATGTTTTGATGTCAGAATATGGCAAACTGACAGGAAAACACTGCCAAAATAAGGAGGGGTCCTGTACCTACAGTAGTGTTTAGGTAGGTTGTTTTTTGGTTTTCACTGGTTTTTGTGCATGGTTTTCTTGATGTTTAGCCTTACTTTGGATATTCCTGTGTGTTTTGATGTCTAAATATGCCTGAATGACTGGAACACACTGCCAAATTAAGCATAGGTACTATACAAATAGGTTAGGTGTAGGTTGGAGGTGGGTATAGGTAGGGTCTTGGTATGGTAGGGGAATAGGGTTCATTATCCATATGTTACCTCACCCGGACTTGCCTTTGGCTCTTATTATGTCTGGATAAATGAGGGATTACTGTATATGGATGTTCCATTAAGTGGTTCAGTATCAGTACTAGAATGAGACATGGGTGTTTGATGTCCCTGTGGCTGTTTGATTGTTGTTGAGTAATGTAGGTCTGTCTGGCTGAGCAGACTCGACCACAGGATAGCAGTTAACCCATGGACTGCGCCATACCTCATATGGGGGTGTACTGGTGAGCTGTGGCATACCTCTTATGAGCGAGGTTTTCAACAATGCACCACTAAGGTTCTAAAAGGATCAGCATGACACAAAATTTATGAGGTATATGGGTAACTGGTAGCTCGCATTCCCACTCCCTATCTTGATCCCAGTTGCTAAGTAGCACCAGCAAAAATGACCCAAAAGTACGCACTTCGTAACGCATTTCCCGCAATGTTATCACCCCTGGAAAGGCAGTCATGGGTCAAAATTGTTTATTTATTTATTCATTCATCATCCAACCTTACATTGCCCCATGAGGAGTGTAGGAGCCTGGGGCTAGGCAAGTTGGTCCAGACATTTAAGATGAGAGTGACCAGCCTCACTCATCCAAGTGGCATTACGTGTGCAGTAAACCCCAACCGCCCCGTGGATATAAACCTTCACCGACGCAATCCGATTGGAGCACCATAATTACCCACTAAACCACCAGGGCCAAAATTTGGTTATATTTCCTGGTGTACAGGAAACCATTTGGCTTGTCCCTCAGTGTAGAGTGACCCACAGGCAGAAGGAAGAGGAAAGAATGAAGGAACGAAAGACAAAAGAGGGAGTGTAAAGTCACCCATGTCTAGAATAACATAAAATCTAGTGTAAGGTCAGTAGGAGGTAATGGAACAGATTTAGGGTGGTAAGTAATGGGTGTAAAAGTAGCATGCTAAGCTCGTATTGGAGCATGCAGAGCGAGCTGGCAGCCCATCTGATCTTCTTGTCAGAGCATAGTTTTCATGTTCCTGGTGGCTTTATTGGTAAAGATAGGTAAATACTATGGTCATCACATCATTAGCAATAGTATACCAATTCACTTGTATGATTACATTCAGCCAAGGTACAGTACAGTACTATATTTATGGTGGAAAAACATTCGTAATGAAAACTGACCTTCTCCTCAAAGCATGGTTTTCATGTTCCTGCCAGAAATGTAATTTCTGACAATTATTTCTCCAAACCTATGCTGATTAAAAAAATAATAATAATCCGTGGGTAGTTCGTTTCGTTTCGTTTTTTAAAGGCTCCAACATGCTTGCATGTGTCGGCCTTGGTCACCTAATGGCGGCTCTCCACGCTGCACGATCCATTGCAGCCTCCCTGTTCAGTCCCTTAACCCTAAGGTCACACTTAATGACCTCGTCCCATGTCTTTCTCGGTCTACCCCTCATAACCCCACCCCCAATATTAACACTTCCCACCTTCCTCACCCAATTATCATCCCCCATCCTCTCCACATGTCCAAACCACCCTCAATCTACCTCTCCTCATCACAACACCAATACATTCCAGTCCCATCCTACCTCTCAACTCTTCCATTGTAAACCCAGCCCCTCCAGGCCTTGGACGCAGGGACGCACTGCACATCCACCTAATCATTGTCATTTCTGTACGTCTGAGCCAGCGAATATCTTCCTCCTGCACTGCCCAGGTCTCACTGCCATACAGTGTACATTACACTGCTAACACATGCTGCATACAAAGACCCCTTAGCACGTAGGGAGAGCCCTCTCAATGTCAGGAGAGGCAAGAGCTCCCTGAACTTCTTCCAACCACTTCTCACCCTACCCACAGAGCTAGCTGCAGCCCCACCTCCAGCACACAACATGTCTCCCAAATAACAAAAGTTGAGCATTGCAAGTTCCTAGCCACTGATATACATTTCATGGATATCTGTAACAGTGACCAAAGTTGCCATTTTGCTGCATCATGAGGGATGTTTGCACAACCCCTCACCGCAGCCCACAGGTTAAGGAATGTATAGGGTTGTTTTTATTGTTGTTGATCAACCAAAGTTTGTCTGGCCGAGCAGACCATCAACCAGAAGTAAGCAACCGCCCCTGTATGACCATCTTATACAGTAAACTGATGTTTCCTTGTGGCTGACAGTGTCTCACCATAGTGAGTTGCGGGGAATAGTGTGGAGGTTTAGTTCCTTGATAGATGCAGCATTTACATTTCCACCCAGTTAACACGGGCATCATAGCAGGCTCTACTTCACCCCATAATTTGGTTATATGGTTACCAGTTGGCACTAAATAATTTCCTAGGTTACAGGAAACCACTAGGCTTGCCACTCATTGTAGAACCATGAAGGGGAAAGATGAGTAATAAAATGTGACAGAAAGGAAAAGATGAAGTAAAGAGGAGAGGAGGTCAAACACAGAGATAGAACAAGAAAGAAGAAGGAAAATGGGTTGTAAACAGTTAAATAGGCTAAGAAATATTGATTCTTGAAGGATTTGGGTTAAGAAAGTTTGTTTAACTTGTTAACTGCGCATGGTGTTTTTTTGGAGGTGTCAGTGGTGCGCAGACATAGGGGTAAAAATGAAATTTCCAAAAGGCCAAATTTTGTCTTAGGAATTGAGAAAACACATGCCAAAGTATATAGTAACGAAATACAGTAATCCCTCTACTTTCCAGACGCCCACTTTCCGGACATCCCCACTTACCGGACATCCCCACTTACCGGACATAATCGTCCTGGGATCCAGTATTCCAAAATGGTCCGAAAACCGCAAAAAAATTGAAAAAAATTCAACTTTTTCCCGCCCGTAATTTGAACTTGGCGCGCGCGGCATGGGACAGCTTTGTTGTGATGCGTCATTCCTCCGATGTCCGCTAGAGCGCCCCTGCATCCTCCCCACTTTCCGCCCGTCTCTTGTCGTGAGTGAACACTCGTCGTCATGGCTGCCCTCGTGCTCGCTTTTGTGGTGGTGCCTTACCTGCTGCAGGCACTCCTGCTGCTCTCATGCCTCTCCTTCGTGTGTGTGATGATGGCCCCGCCGCCTGAGAAGAGGAAGAGAGTGGTTTTGACTCTGGAGAAGAAGAGGGAGATATTGGAGAGAGTAGATGCAGGATGGTCATCGTCACGCATCCTCCGTGAGTTCAACCTAGCCCGATCTACTTTGTTTGATATCAAGAGATCCCGAGACAAACTCATGCAGTACACGGCTGAATTCTCGTCGAAAAGCAAATGCAATGTGGAGAGGAAGATGATGTTTACTCCCAAGTTTGCTGAAGTCGACCGCTCCATGTTGATTTGGTATCGACAGCAACGTGCTGCTGGTGTGATGGTACGTGGTACGGAGCTGAAGGCTGTTGCTGAGAAGTTTGCAAGGCTTCACGATGCCCTAGACTTCAAGGCATCCGAGGGTTGGCTGTTCACATTCAAGTTATGACATGGCCTTACCAACCGTAAGTCTCATGGCGAAGCTTTGGACGCTAACGAGGATGGAGTAGAGGAGTTTCGGCACAAGGTGAAGGGCTTGATCGACAGGGAGGGCCTCACTCTCGGTCAAGTCTACAACGTTGACGAAACTGGTTTATTCTATCGCTCTTTGCCTACGAACACTCTAGCCGAAGAGACGGAGAAGCGTGTACCTGGCCGCAAGCTCTCCAAGCAAAGGCTATCTGCTTTGTGTTGTGCCAATGCTATCGGCATGCACCAGCTTAAGCCCGTTATTGTTGGCCGTGCAAAGCAGCCTCGGTGTCTTCGTGGGGTGATGGATGTCCTTCTGGTACCATTCCTTGAAGGCATGGTTCACAGCCCAGATCTTCAAAGACTGGTTCCACTGCCATTTCGTCAAGGAGGTCATACATTACCAGACGGAGAAACTGGGAATCCCACACGACCAGGTAAAGGCCCTCCTTCTCCTCGACAATGCACCTGCCCACCCGTGCGACAAGGACTTGGTGGCTGAGAATGGCCGCATTAGGTGCATGTTTCTGCCACCTAATACTACTGCTCTCATCCAACCAATGGACCAAGGAGTGATCCTGGCAACGAAGCGGCTATACCGATGGATGTTCCTGGACGAGGTGATGGTTGTTCTCGAGGATGAGGATGAGCACAGGGAGGGACGGGACACGCGAGGCCAGCAGACTTTGGAAAACCTTCGCCGCTACAACATCAAGTCTGCCATTTACAACTGGGCTAGTGCATGGAAGGAAATCCCTGTCAAGACTATAGAAAATGGTTGGTCTCGTCTGCTTCTCGGAACGGATGTGGAGCACGATTTCCTAGGTTTCAACGTGGATGACTTCCATGCACGTCTACGTGCGCATGGAGACGATGTTGATGTGGACGAAGTGCGTGAGTGGTTGGATGACGACGAGGGCGATCCTGGGTATCAGACCTTGTCTGATGTCGAGATCGCATCTTCAGTTGCAGGTGTCAGTACTCAGCTTGAAGATTCCGACGAGGACGACAACAATGATGTGGGCTCCTCTCGGCATGACACAACTCCAGCCATCCCCAAGCTGAGCGCACTCCGGGCACACCTAGAGTTTGTTCTGGACTACCTGGAACACCCGGACTGCGACAGGGAGATGGGGCCCTTGGGACTTGTGGAGGAAGTGCGTGCTTTTAGGCAGCGCATCATAAATCGTCAAAATCATCGTTCCTTGCGTCAATCAACGATTGACAGCTTTTTCAGGCCCGTGACCCCTTCTGTGCCCAGCCCTGGCTCCACTCCGTTGCCTCCCCAAGACAGGCCCTCATGCTCCAAGCCACAGCCCAGCACATCAGCCACGGTGGAGTCACCGCTCGACGTGAGTTTGTGTCTATCTTCTGAGTTGTCTGCAGTGGGTACGCCATCACCATGGCCCAACGACGCAGCCCTAGGTCACCTGCCAGCGATACTGTCAGACTCTGACGGTGATTAAACGGCAAGAACTTCTCCACTAGACCACAAGGGAATTTAGCATTGTGCAGTGAAAGAAAAACAGTGCATACAGTATTGTTAAGAAATTAGAAATTTGAGTGAAAAGACAAACAATTTTTGGACTAAATTTAACGTAAATTAACTTGTGTGTTTTGTTTTGAAGTTGGTTTTATGAGTGGAAAGACTTAAAGTGCAGAGTGCAACACTTATTAAGTTACAACGGAGCATAAGTAAGACAAGAGTGCGCAGTGTGAAGAGAATGGACTTCTGAGTGCGAATGACTAAGTTCAGTGCAAGACTTCATGAACAGTGTACTGCAAGTGCTTCAGGAAATCCTTCTTACTGTCAGAGTCTGAGAGGAGGCGGTTATTCATTGAGATGGCCATGGACTTGCTGTAAGTAGGCAGAATGTTTCATACTTTACTGTACTGTATTTTCCATACTGTACTTACCTCAAACACCTCATTTCACTTTTATGTCCCTTATTGGTGTGAATATGTAGTGTCTTAGGTGCTATGGATGTGCAGTAGGGAGGTGTTTTTCTGAGTTAGGCTAAGTTAGGGTCCATAACTACCAGTCCAGGAGCCAGGGACTTGTAAGTACCCAGAATGTCTAATATTGCATAAACCTACCTCAAAAATCTCATTTTATGGTTCTTTTGCATTTATTTCAGTCTTTTATGTCCCTTATTGGTGTGATTTGGGTCTTAAATAGGTGCTATGCATGTCCAGAGGGAGTTGTATAGGTGTTTTTCTGAGTTAGGGTCCATAAGTACAAGTCCAGGAGGCTGGTGCCCACTATCTAGACAGGACCACTTTCCGGACTTGCCTTTGGCTCTGTTATGTCAGATAGTGGAGGGATTACTGTATTAGCTCAATATTTACCTTGGTAAAGCCATGGATGAACATCGTAGTGTCTGAGTCCCTATTGGAATGTATGGTTTTCGCTTTCTTTTTCGGTTTCGATTTTGAAGGCTCACACATGCTTGCATGGGTCGGCCTTGGTCACCATGGCACTATATTCGAAATTCACCTGCGCAGCCAGGGCTGTATTGAGCATTCGCACTTGGAACAGCCCAGGCTATATAGAGCAGTTAATGGGTTAAAGGTTAGAAGAGTGTGTGCTTAGGTAGTATAATCACATCAAAGGGATGGATGTGAATAAGCTGGTGAAAAGGGTATGCTGTACTGTATATATGAGGGAGCTTGAGGGTAGGGGACAACATGGAAAACCAAAAAGAAGGTGGATGGATATGGTAAAAGAATGTGTGAATAAATGAGGTATGGAAGTTGAAGAAGCAAAGTCACAAAGGATAGCAAACATGGATGAGATAAGTATGCTGTGCATGACCTGGCAGTCACCTTAAGGTCTTCATCCCACTGGCATTGTGAACCACATTTTCATGTGGATTGTCTTGCCTCTCACTTAAAACCAGTGTTTTTGAAGGATTGAATGAATGAATGACCACATGTATTTAACTGGTTACATTACACAGGATTTGAGCTAACCCTGTGTTTTCATTTTGTTGTGTGTACTTTTACCTAAGCTATTTTTAAACATGGATGTTCTTTGGTTACACCACCACCTAAACTGTTCCAAATACTGTACCTATATTTTTGTTTCGGAAAATACATGCATATTTTTTATACCATAAGGACATTTATGTTCCCCCAGTTTATGTGCATGTGCTCTTGTCCTTCTATCATCTTCATGAAAAGATCCTCTCTGTTCATATTTTCCAGTCTTCATGCTCCTTTAAACATTATGATCAATTGTCATCCCTCTCTCTCTCCTCTTACATAAGGGTGATAACTAACATCTCCAACTTCACCACATAAAACTGCTCTCTCAAGCTTGGTATCAACCTTGTGGTCATGCATTGTACTTTTCCATTGTTTTTTTATGTTGATATACTTTTCTAGCGATGGGTCATATCTTATTGTCACTCATAGGTCTTTCTCTGTTACTGATCTTCATTCTTCTCAGTTTACATTTCCAACTAGGCCTTTTAGTCATCAGCTCCCATTAGTAAGCCATGGTTTTTTTTTTTTTTAGCTATATTCCAATTGTGACTCCATTTTGTGCAGTATTTCAGAGTCATCATTTAACTCAGTACAACTCTCTTTGTCTTTGATGCATTGCCTAATAATATTTGCATCACCTGCAAGCATTCTTATATTGCTGCTGGACCCCATCTGGGGCACTTACATGTACCAAAAACATAATTTGGGTCAGCACTTAACTCTTTGGCAATCCACTACTCACACTCTTCCTTTGGGAAAATGTATCCCTTATGCCAGTTCACATCTGTCTTCCCACCAAATACAGTACAGTACTGTAATTCTTTATCCACATCAGCAATTCCCCAGTCACTTCTCTGGTAGTTTTCAGTTTCCATCATAACCTTTTGTGTTACACCTTACTTAATGCCTTTCCAGGTCTAGTTAGGTACAGTTAACCTACCCTTTCTTGTATAATCTCCACCACTCTGCAGTAGAAACTCAGTAGGTTAGTAACAGAAGGTGAGCCCTTCTTGAATCCCAGCAATTATGCTGCATTTACTTAAAAAAAGCTTCAATCTTTTCATATTGTAAGTTTCCACATGCAATTGACCCTCTTTTTGCTGAGTTAATATATCATTGAAAATTACCACACAAAAACAATTGCTCAAAATTTACTTTTGAAACCATTGTTATTTGGCTAATGTTTTGAAGGAAATCTAATAATTTTCCTAAGTTCCTCTTTCGAACGTCTTGAAAATTTTTTGATTCCCCAGATCAGTCTAGTAAATGCACAACCTCCAGTAATATCATTAGGCATGAAAATGGTTAATTAGAATGTACACAATTGCTAATAACCAAGATTTTTTCCTTATGTAAGTAGTGGGATGGAACATTGCTTGGATGTTTGGGAAGGGGGGTTCTGAGACTGAGGGGCTAGAGGAGAGGGAATGAGCAGTGCCTCTAACCCCTCAAGGTCTGAGACTAGACCATGAAGCCCTCAAAGTTGCCCCTCCCCCCCCCTCCACTTGTCATCAGAGGCTGGTCTTGGCAAGGTTGGTGCTGTGGATGTTCTAGGCTGGGGGACTGAGATGGCAGGGCTGGCATCTAGTGCAAAGCAGGAGGAAATGTAGATGATGATGAAATTTTGTGACAACTCATTAATCATCTTGACAGGCTGTTCCTTCTGCTTCCGTAAGAGACAGTCAGTTTCACATTGCAGATTATGTAGCTTGACAGTGTGTGGCATTACAAGAGTGAGAGATTGCTTCAGTTTATCCACATATGCCACGTCTTCACTTAGCTCCTGATGCATGGACCCCACCACCCTATGCTGCCTAGGTACACTTCTTTCCCCCCCCTGTCTTTTCTGCATTACTTGGTGTCTTCCTCCTCAGTTTCCTTGATAAGCATGTCCACCATCATGTCTGAAAGGATGTCGATGAGTCTCATGATATCATATTGGGTTATGGCGTTGACCCCTTCTCCAGGCAGTGTATGCCACCTCTATTGCCACAGCTTGTCAACAATAGGAGTCGCCAAGACTGCCAAGAAGATGTGCAACATGAGTTTCTGCTGTCCGTATTGAACCGTTTCCTTCATAACTCCCTTACATACCCCCATAATGTGCAAAATAGCATCCTTGATGTTGAAATCCCTCCAGAACTGCTTGAGAGTGTGAGCATGAGGCTAGGCACTGGCTGTGACTCCAAATTCACCTAGGTGTCACCCCAGGCTTCTGGTGCAGGATCTGCCTTGTCAGTCCCTAGGTCACTGGCCTGTTACATCACTCCATAGGCTCAAACCTTTGATGGTGGTGATCGCTTCCTGGTCAAGGGCCTGGATAACATTAGATGTGTTTGCTGGGAGGAAAACAACCTGTATAGAGGAGTTGCAATTTACAAGGTAAGCTTGGTAACCTGGACAGTTGTCTAAGACAAGCACCACCTTTAAATGACAGATACTTTTCCCAGCAAAATTTATCTTCAGTCATAACAGAGGTTCAGTTGAATCACCCAAGAGTACTCACTGATGTTGCCCACTCCTTCAGATTGTGCATCCAGTTAATCCCCAAACATGTAACATTTTCATATTGCAGGGTCATTGGCTTTTCATACTTCTGGATTGCCAAGGGCTTTACCTTGTATTCACCTGTTCCAGTAACAGCAGATAGCAAGGTACGGCCTTCTTGGAGATCATGAACTGATCACTAAGGTTTCCTCCTATTTCAGGAAGATGAAAGCACATCCAAAATAGACTACCAGTAGTCTCTGCCATGTTGAAGAATTGAGCTGTAGTGTATTCCCCCTTCTGTACTATCTTCCTGAAGAAGCAGGAAAATTCTTGGTGGCAGCAGCATCAACACCCCCAGCCTTGTCAGTGACACTAGTATGACAAAGCTCCCTGTGAGTGCATAACTCAGAATACCAGTCTCTGCCAGGGATGAGTGGTGGAGGATTATCCACGCGCATAATCCTAGTAACCTTTTTGTAAATCTTTAGAGCCTTGTGTCGGATACCAGCACTGTCTGCGGCAATGTCCAGCTCTTGTTGGGCCTAAACAAACATGTACTTTACACTACCTTCTCCATATTAATTAGCACTTGTTTTCTTCCATACCTCTGTTTTGATACATCAGCACATCCAAAGATGTGCACTGCCTGCTTGATTTTTTCCCTTTTCTTTGTCACTGTCCCTATCATGGATTCATTAATACTAAAACTCTTTGCATTGTTGGTCACACATTCCTCTGCATCCAGCTGCCGCGGATTTTTTTTTTTTTTTTTTTTTTTTTTCCCCCCAAGTGTGAGTGGCACACATTATCCTCTAAACATAGCTGCACCAGAAACTTGCAAGGAGGTCTGGGAAGCCTTGGTGGACCAATTAACCCCAAATTTAGCACACTGGACTAGGTGCATACAGGATAACAATACAGTACGGCTGGCAGCAGATCAAAAACACTTCAGAGAATGTAGATGAGGAGGCCATTGAGTGTCAGTGGTCAGGATTGGGGGTTGTCGCCTGTGAGTGAAGTTTAGGTTGGGAGTAATAAAACTAATTTTATTGAGACTGATTTTACCACTAATAATGTGAATCATGCAAAAGGCTCCTCTGTAAAACAAGGGCCCACTGTATTACACATAGTGGTGATGGGGAACACAGTTCTGGCCTATAATGAAAAGGATTTCTCTCTCTCTCTCTCTCTCTGACACACTATATTTACTTGTTTTTTCCAGTTTCTTGGTAAGTCTATTTTGTCCAACAAGCAGTTAATAACATCATCAATTGTCTGCACTAAGTGATTATGTTAGTCCTCTCTGTTCCGAGACTGGTGTTCCAAGACTGGCAGTTTGTCCACATCGGATCCCAAGGGTGGGTTCATGGCTGCTCCCACATGTGACATTTTGTAGGAAAGTTGTTGAAAAAAAGGGCTCACATCCCTCACAGGTGTCCCTTTCTCTCTTTTTAGAACTTGCCTCCACTCATAAGGGCTCTGTCCTCGTCCATACTGATGGGTCTATGATTGATGCTGGAGTAGGATTTGGTGTTGTCTTCCCTTCCTTTAGTACGGTAGGGGCGGGAGCCTTCCTGGCATTACTTCATTGTATATGGCGGAACTGACCTGCAATTTAATATGCTCTTAAAATCATGTTTTTACTCTCCCCCAATCCGTTTTTGTGATTTTTGGTGACTTGCTTAGTGCTCTGCCTGCACTGGAGTCTTTTAATGCATCCTATCCATTGGTTTTATCATTTTTAGAGTGGCATTTTCTTCTCGGCCATTGTGGCCACCATGTGGACTTCTGTTGGGTTCCCGCACATGTTGGTGTGGTGGACAGTGAGAAGGCAGATACAGTACCCTCACGTCCAGTGCGGTATTTTTGTCAGACACTACTGCCGTACTGGACTAAATTCGTACTGGACAAACAACAGATCTTATGGGAAAAATAATAATGTCAGACAAGCCTTGAAAAAGTCCTCCCAAAATTCAGCTTAACTACATTTTGACACGACTAAGATTTTACCAACCTTTAAGGTGAGTGGTAATGGGCTTGGGAGGAAGGGGAAGAGGTTTCCAAGGCTGTAAGAGGTCTTTCTGACCCCCTGGAGGAGGGCGTTCAGGATCCTGAGGAGGCCTATCTGCCTGAACCTCCTTCATAAATCCGTCATAGCCACACACTGACACATCGTCATCGGGGTGCATTCACATGACAGCAATACTGGAATTTGATTGGCACACATCACAAATCATGAGGAAGGCATACTGGACTGGTGCGGTAGTACTAGGGAAACATTCCTCAGTGTTGACCATCTCCCGTGCACGCACGGGTGGTAGTACTGGATGCAGCACATCAGTACAAGAGAAGAACGCCTCAGCTTTGGCTTATTTTGCATGGCTGATCCATACAAGCCCAGCAAAATCTGTACTACAGTAATAAATTATTTTATTTTTTTGCTGACCGTATTGGCCGTGAATAGTACTGGACAGATGCGGATTGGACGTGAAGGTATGTACATTAGCTAAAGCTGTGTCTTATCAACAGCCCCCAACCGACTACCCACTTCCTGCTTCTGATGTAACAACTTACTTGTGGTATGCAGTTCATACGTGTTGGCAGAGGCACTGGGATGGTACTGATTGCTCATGATAAACTAAAAGAAATCTTTCAGAGAGTGGTTGTGCCAGGGGTTCTCCCCTCCATGTCTCGGCAATTGGAGGCGGCCCTTGCTAGGCTTCGCATTGGGTACTCTCAGCTTACACATGGGTTCCTCATAAGTGATGAGACTCAGGCATACTGTGATGACTGCCTTTTTCCCCTTACTGTCCGTCACTTGCTGGTCAAGTGCCCGAGTTTGGGGGACCTATGTCAGAGATTCCATCATAGGCATAAGGGAGCAGATGATGCCTACTGTTTGTCCTTAATGTTTGGTGAAGCCTCTAGTGATTTTACTGATGTTTTTAGTTTTCTGCAGGAGGCAGGCCTCCTTCCACTTTTATAAGTAATTAATATTTTATAAACCATTCTTTTATTATTTTCAGTGTTTTATTCCTGCTATCAGATATTTACTTTATTTTGAATATGCACTTTTTATTTTCCTGCGTCTTTTACCTTGTTGTCCAACGGCATATGACCCTGGCAGTTGCGCCGCCAGATTTGAATACAATCAGTCAATCAGTCTCACTAAGGGATCACTGAGAGATCTGCACATTCTTTCAAAATCTGTCCAACCACCCTATATGGTCCCATCACCTTCCTGTCATTCAAATCATCATCTATAATATCTTGTTTTTCTCATCTGCCTTATTGGCCCTGTGCCAGGTTCTCATTTCTTCATCAGGATTCATTAATTCATTTTCCCTTACTAACACTTAGTTTTAACTTATTATTTTTTATATCACACATCCCCCTTCCTTCTTATATATTGCTTCCTTATCTCCTAGTCTGAATATGGTGCCCCTTATTTTTCTTTTACCATTAAGAAAACTTTAGAACAACTTAATTTTGTAGCTATGGTAGGGGATCAGTGGATCAAATATTCACAGTGAGACATAGTGCAGAAAGCTTGCGAATAAGACTAAAGTACAGCGGACCCTCATTTTATGATGAACCAGTATGCAGTTAATCGCCTATGCGGTGACTAAAATGTCAGGACCCTTTTCTGTTCTCTGATTGCATATTTGCTTGTACAGTCATTATGATCCTATACGAAGCCATACTGGTCGGTGTACAATCACCGTTTTCACCTATACAGTTGCCAGCATGCAAGCTTAGAGTCATTTGTTTGTTTCAAGATTGAACTCAGTCTCTGTTGATTGTGTTAGTGATTGGGGGAGGTTGTGGCCAAATCAGTAGAGAGGCAGCCTGCAGTCCTAATGGACCCAGGATCAAATTCCAGTTGGAGCAGGGAACAGTTTAAGGATCTGAATTTCATAAAAAGCAGACTTTACTGATCTACCAGACGACTCGCTGACATGCTGTAAAAATACCCCTGCTAATACCAGTACACCAGTCCTTTATGAGACGGCCCAAGCACGTATTCATTATGGACGATGGGTGTTAGCCCTGAAGTGGTGACATGGGGTGGTGTGTACAAGGACTACTGGGCCTTGGGATAGGGCCTGAAGCCTTTGCCCAGAGTTGAACACAGAAAAAAAAAAAAAACAAAGTTGTGTGGTGTGGAGTTCAGCAAGCCAGTACAGTTGGCCCCAAACTTCCATAGAACAAGCACCTGCCTCCCTGGCTTATTTTGCGAATCGGTCCTGGAACAAACCAAGTGTTGAAAATGATGCACTTATAGAAGCAAGGGGAGGGGGGGAAATGGCTGTGGGGTGTTGTTGTGGAGGTATGTGAGTGGTCATTGAGCCCTGACCTTTTTGACATTAAAAATACACCATAAATAAACAGTAAACTAAGCATTGTGTGGGTTAGATGTGCACACACATGGAGCATGGAGTGATTGCACCACACCAAAAACAGTGGTTGATTGTAAACAAAGTCAAGGTTTTGAGGAGTAGAGATGGGGCTCTTGAGATCCTGTATATGTGTGGAATGTGAAGAGTGGATAGGCTGTAGCAGCAACCAATCAGGATGGTACTTCCAAGGGGAACGAGAATGCCGGTGATAGGGAGAGCTGGACCTCCTGTTTCACTAGCTACCTAATTATCCTTCTTTTGCTGACCTTTTCAGTGTGACACTAACATGGAGAGTAGACTGTCATACTCTCCCAAACACTTCCTCTATCTCATACACTACATAACATGCGTTTTTCGTATCACACAACATACCCCACTGCGTCACTCGGGTTGACGTCAGCAAGGGCATGCGGCCAGAAAACTTAGCCCCAGCTACCTAGTGGCGAACCTTTTGAGGGGAGGCGTGACGAGGGCTCCGCCAGCCTAGATCATGGGGCTCGAACCTGTGCTAGAGGGTACAGGGCATTGCGGTTTCCAGGCTGCAGCTTCGGCCAAATAGAGAGGGGCCCAAAACTGGGAGTAGCTTCCCGGGAGGCTGCCCTATCAATGGGTGTACAGTGAGTCCTTGAAATATGAAAACTTGAAGTATGAATTTCCGATGGTACGAAAGCGATAAATGTAGGACAGTTTCCACAGTACAGTAATCCCGCATGTTTCGCGGTAGTTACGTTCTTGTAACCCCCGCGAAAATTTAAATCCGCGAATACTCTATTAACAATTGAATCTTGCACTTGTGTCCACCATGCTGCCCATCACACAGTCCATGTCCATACTGATTGCGAGACAATTCGCCGTCAGACAATTCCCCGTCAAAACATGGACGATTCCCCTTCAGAACAATTCTCACCCTGGACGATTCCCCGCCATTTTATAAATATACTAATCAATACTTTTATAAATATACTTATTATTAATTAATCAATACTTTAATAACTATATTTCAGGGGGATCTGGGATCCAGCAAAGTCTATGTTCAGTAGCGTAGGTTCTGGATATTATTTACTAGTTGCACCTTTAGTCAATAATTAACTTGTTTCTTCCTCGCTGTAGTCGCCTTTGAATTATATTCTAGCGTCACCCATAGCTATCTTCATTAATGAAGGCGAATTATCTTGTGTTTGTTGTGACTGCGAATTGTCCCGAAACCTCCATACTCATCCCGAAATACCTTCTTACAAGATTGAAAGCACATACTCCATTATGAAGGAAAAACGTAAACACCGTACTGTAATACACAATTATCTACACATTTATTCACAAAACAGTACAAAATGAAAAGATGCATTAACTGGTGATAGCAAACACTCGCACGGTCGCTTCTTAGCTTGTCCAGTAACACAATTTTCTTTGCTGTCATAACTTTTCTTGATCATTTTGTCACTTTGGAGTGTTTACTAATTGTATTATTAGCCTTTGGTGAGGCTGGCTTACGTCCTGGGGCCATGTGGAAAGCAAGTGGGAGGCAAGAGGCTCGTATCATAGTGCAGTTACAAGAACACCAAACACGTGAGGCAGTCGGGCGTTGACTGAAGAATGTGGGGCAGAGAGCAGTGTTGCCATATCCAAACAACGAAATTATGCTAGGGCAGTGAAAAAATTATGCTAGATTGAGCAAATTTGTTCCAAGTAAAAAATGAATTATGCTAACTTGAAGCTAAATAATAAAATTCTATACATATTCATGCTACATATTAATTATGTACTGTTTACTATGAAAATATTAAAATGAACCTACATACAGTAAGAGGGTAAATATCGGTTTTCTGCCCATACTGCTTTTTCCCACGAAACTTACGTTTTTCTGATGGATTTTGATGTGATTCATTCGATTTTGAGCATCATTTCCGTCGGAAATAACCAGATTTTGAGATATGACCCCCCCCATCCCCCTGCAACAATGGGGGAGCTTTGGGGAATCGGGGGTTATAGGGAGGGGGGGAAACACAGAAAATGGTCATTTCCGACTGAAATGAAGCTGAAAATCGAATGAATCATACCAAAATCCATCGGAAAAACCTAGGTTTCATGGGTAAAATACAAAGCTCAAACTTATCCTAACCAAACCTAACCGAACCTAACCTAAAACCTAACCTAACCTAAAACCTAACCTAACCTAATCCAACCCAACCTAATCCAACCCAACCAAGCCCAAACTGAAAGTAACCAACTATTCAAACCTTACATCTTCTTACCTTATTCGTCTCTCTCTCTCTCTCTCTCTCTCTCTGATTTGTAGCTTTTATAAAATTATTCCAAAAATATTCCATTCCATTCTAAATTATACTAGAATGATGCTAAAACTTCTAATATGCTAAAAAATATTCCAGACTCGAAAATTTTATCAAAATTATGCTAAAAGAATAAAATTATGCTAGATATGGTAACACTGGCAGAGGGGCCGCGGGAAAGGGACAGAGGGTGGCGTGAGTTTACCGCACTACAATTGGAAGTTGCGGGAATTTCAATTTTTTTTTTTTTTCTGTATATTCAAGGATATTTTAGTTGAACTTATTAATGCTAAGAAAATCCGCGAGAGGGCAAAACCGTAGACAAAAAATCCGCAAAAAATGCGGGATTACTGTACTAAAGTATCTGACTCGATGGTACGAAAAATGATACGAGAGGAAATACGAAAAATTCAAAATGGGCATGCTGCATAGCGCCGCGCTCGCTTGCGGCGAGAAAACAAACTAACCCCTTTCTGGTAAACACATTTTCGTGCGCTTCCCAGTCGAGTCACGTCCATCCTCTCCTCTCAGCTTCGCTGTAAGTTACGCTGTTTTTCGCTGTTCTTCACCTTTTCGTGTTTTCACCATGCCTCCCCAGCGCCCTGCATCATCTCCAGCATCAGGGGAACCAGGTGCAAAGAAGAAACAGCATCGTACTGTCACTCTTGAGAGGAAATTGGAAATACAGTAGTTATATTGATTTATTTACCGGTAAATGTACAATGAAAGACAACTATCTTCCCAGTTCAGTCTGAAGAAAATTTACACCAGGCGAAATACAATGAAAACCCTGTTTCTACTGGTGCGTGTTTCAAATGGTTCGATTTTTCCACGCTGTATTCGTCAGACTTTGGGAAGATACCTGTGTCTTTCATTGTACACTTGAAGCAGCAGAAAGACCTTATCAATTCAATGCATAATCCTTCAGCTTGTTTCTGTAATTTTCTGACAACTTTCAGCTCGGCAAATTACTTTTTCTTGCTGAAAAATTTCCTCCCTGTTATTATCATCACTTTTCCGTACGATCGTTTCCAGTGCAGTGGAAGAAACTCAACATACTCAAAGGTGGATATCGTTTCCCAATTTCCCAACTGGAGGTTAGGTTAGGTTAAAATTATTAGGTACAGATAAGCTCGGTTAGGCCAGGTTTAGTTAAACACTTAGGGAAGAACAGTCCTTGCCGCCATTATGTTAACGAAATAAACGAGTTGTCTCACCAGAACAGCTAAAAATGACGGGGAAACAGATTTAATAAGAAACGTTTACTGTATTTGCCAACCCAGAAATAATCTGAAAAATATAACAGACTATCAGGAAGAACTGATTTGGTAAGATGCTTTTACTGCTTAAAGTAAAACAGATGTCTAGCCCCCTCAGTGGCAGTGGGTTCAGATATTTGTGTGCACCTGTGGTTGGCCTTGGGACCATTTTTTCAGTTCTGAGATCAATCTCATTTCTTACTTATGTTAAAAGACTCGTCTGGCACACCTGGCCTTCTTTCCCCCCCCCCCCCAAACCCATCCTGAGATTTGCTATGATTCGTGTAAGAATTAATAAAATTAGGATGATTGTTACATCAGCATGTATACATTGACTGAAAACATCTGGGACGAAGTGAACTGTGAACGCCAGACTGCTTGAGGTGGTAGAGTAGGGTCGTGTAAACACACCAGTGACCCTCATTCCCTTCCCATAATTGCTCGCAGCTTATTTTTTTTTAGCTCACCCTAAATCAATGTCACTGACACCAGTACAGTAAGGCACTGTGCAGGGCCAGAAGTTATGAAAGCGATAATGGAATACATTATTGTTTGTATCAGTCCTCTCTCTATCACTCATACACATAAGAACAAACAAAAGAATGAGCAGTAAATGTACACTAACTCTAAGGAGCAGAAATAACTGTGCTCAGTCGGTCCGAAATATATTGGGAAGAGTGATACCGAACGAAGAATGTGGAAATGAATGCTAACCTTCGAGAATACTGTATGTGGGACGAAAGAGTAATTTTTTTTCTGATTAGCAAATACTTTTGTTCCATATCGTCTCTTAAAATTGTAAAACCCATAATCTTTCGTGTAAGCATACAGCCTAAAGACCATGCCAATTCAGTTTATATTCCTCTAGTTTGTCATCTATATTTTTCTGACTATTTTGAGGGTGGTAAATTATGTTCTCTTGCTGAAAGAAACTTACTCAAAATTAGGGCGCATGTAACATAAGCATGTAAACATCGGCGAATACATCTGGAGTGAAGAGAACGCCTGACTGATGGGATGGTAGAGTAGGGTCATATACACACACCAGTGACCTTCGTTCCCTTCCCGTAATTGTTCGCAGTTTTTTACAATGCCCTAACTCAGCATCATTCACACCGAAACAGCGAATTGTTGTTCAAGGCCGGCAACTACGAAGGGGTTAATGGAACTCTGTATAAAAAATTCAAAATGGGCGCAGTGCATAGTGCCTCACTCGCTCACCGAGAGAAAACGAACTAACCCCTCTCTGGTAAACATTTTCGCGCGCTTCTCGGTTGAGTCCACGTCCCTCCTCTCCTCATAGCCTCACTGTACGTGAGGATATTTTCGCAGTCCTTCACCTTTTCGTATTGTTTCGCCATGCCTCCCAAGCGCCCTGCATCATCTCCAGCATTGGGGGAGCCCGCTGCAAAGCAGCAGCAGCACCGTACCCTAATTCTAAAAAGGAAATTGGAAACTATAAGACCCCATGAGGAGGGGCAGGGAGTCTTGGAGATTGGGCGTGCTTTAGGCCTTGCTGTTTCCACCATTGGAACTGTGACGAAGTAAAAGGAAATGTACAAGAATATGGCCACCTTCTCTACAGTTGTATACAAGTATTGCTTACTTCTTAATAGGGGGGGATGAAGTTTAGGTGGGGGTCCGAGGGGGTCCTGGGACACATCCCCCCATTTATATGTTTATTTCAGTGGGGAAAATCGTTCCGATATATGAAATTTCGAATTACGAAAGGTTTTTTTTTGGTCCCTATCCCTTTCGTATATCAAGGACTCACTGTATAATGGCGGGGTAGTTACAGTGACAAGGCGTGCTTGGAGGGTGTCCCTGAGGGTGTCCCTGAGGGTGTTCTAAGGCCACTACCACAACCACTGGTCAAAGCTGGTGGGCTAGGTGTCATACATCCATTGCCTGGGCCTGGGACTGCAGTGGGTGGGGCCTATGGTATGTCTCTCCCCTTCTGATTTTATTGATTATGACTAAGTTAAAGAATATAATTTAAAGCAAGCCTGAGGACATTAAATTATCCAGGGGAATCAGAGTGGCTTCGTGGATTGTGGGAGTTTGAGGGGTAGAGTGGGGAAAGTGGTTGAGGTAATGAGTAGGAGGTGGGTGGATGTGGGATGTGTGCAAGAATCTGGTATAGGGGTGGATCAGCCAGAAAGATTGCTGGAAGGAATTGTTGGCAGGGTAGGATAGATGGATATGGGGATGTGGGGGTGTTGGTTAGGGAGAAGTGGTTGGAGTATGTCATGAATGTTTGAGAGTAAGTGATAGGATACTAGTAACGAAAATATCGTTCAGTGAGATGGTGTTTGCTGTCATATTGTCATATGCTCCACAGGCAGGCTTGGATGAGGTAAAGGATAGAGTTTGGGTTGACTTAATACGTGTAGTAAGTTTTATGGGGGATGATGAGATTGTAGTATTATGGGGGGGATTTAAATGTTCATGTAAGTGAAGCAGCTCAAGGATATGAAGGAGTACATGGGGGATGTGCATATGGTACAAGAAATGAGGAAGGGAAAAGGATACTCAAATTTGTGGAGGCAATGAACATGATTGTGTACAACACACATTTTAGGAAAAGAGAGAGTAGGTTGATTACATACGAGAGCAGCCAGATAGACATTTCCTGGTCAGGAGAGCTGATACGAGGTTAGTCTATCTATCTATCTATAGCCCGACGCCCTAATCCCGCAAAGGGTGGCCGCAGACAAAACGCCTCCAAGTCACTCTGTCACCCACCATTTGACTACCCTCCCCCCAACTCACCCCCCCCTCCCTCATATACCTCTCAACTCCATCCCTCCACCTCATCCTCGGTCTACCCCTCCCTCTCCCTCCCTCCACCTCACCTACATACACCCTCTTAGTCAGTCTTTCATTCTCCATCCTCTCCACATGTCCAAACCACCTCAGTGTATTTCTCCTAATCTTTTCAACCACATCCACATCTACCCCACAACGTTCCTTCACTTCATCATTCGTCAACCTGTCCCTCCATGTCACTCCACATGCTCCTCTCAAGTAACTCATTTCCACTGCTCTCACTCTTGACTTGTTCCCCTCTTGCAAGGTCCACGCCTCGCTTCCATACGTCAGGGTAGGGATCACAATACCATCATGCAGTGACTTCTTAACTTCCATACTCACCTCCCTATTTCTCATCACTGTTTTCAGTGTGCCAACAACCTTCCTTCCCTGCTGTACCCTTTCACGTACTTCATCCCCCAAAGTTCCATCCTTACTCATCACACTACCCAAGTACTTGAATGCACTCACATTCTCCATATCCTCACCATCCAACCTCACTGCACACTCTGTGACTTCATTCCTCTCAAACACCATAACTTTACTTTTGTTTACATTAACTTTCAGCTTCCTCCTCCTACACACTGTCCCAAATTCATTCACCAAACCTTGCAACTCCCATTCATCTTCACTCAACAATACTGTATCATCAGCAAACAGCAACACCGGAAGCTTCCAAATCTCACCCTCATTCATTAGGGCCACCCCCACATCCACTGCCCTACCTTGTACCTCCTTTACGACCCCATCCATATATATATTAAACAGCCATGGAGACATTACACACCCCTGTTTCAGTCCCACCTTGAGATCAAAGAACTCACTCAGCTCACCATCCACTCGCACCGTAGCCCTAGCTCCCTCGTACATACTCTTCACAGCACTCAACAATTTCCCCTCCACTCCATATATTCTTAATACCTTCCACATACCTTTCCTATCTATTCTGTCATAAGCTTTCTCCAAGTCCATGAAGGCAGCGTACACTTTCCTTCCCTTCTCTAGATACTTCTCCACTAAACATCTTAGAACAAATATCTGATCTACACACCCTTTTCCCTTCCTAAATCCCCCTTGTTCTTCTCCAACTAGCTCCTCTGTCATATGCCTAACCCTATCAATGAGTATTCTACCATATATTTTACCAGTCACACTAAGAAGGCAAATACCCCTATGGTTACCACATACTTCTCTCTCCCCTTTTCCTTTGTACAGAGGAACAATTATACCTGACTTCCAATCCTCTGGAACCCTTCCCTCTTCCCAAGCCAATCTACACAACTTCCATATCCACTCCACAACAATCTCACCCCCATACCTAAGCATTTCACCACACACTCCATCAATTCCTGGGGCCTTTCCCAGCTTAATCTTCTTCATCGCTTCCACTACATAGTGAAGGCCTTTTGTAAATATTTTCATGTAAGTGTAAGTTTTAAATATTTTCTTGTAAGTGTAAGGACTATATAGTAAAGTCAAGTTGTAAATACCTATTGTAAGTGCCAGGACTGTACCTAATTGAAGTCAGGTTGTACATGTCTTCAAGTAAGTGTAAGATAATGCATTCACAGTGAGAAAGACATGCAAATTGTGATAGATGCTGAAGTAATAAGTAATCAGAAAGTGTACTGAACATTGCTGTACCTTCCCAACATAAATACCTGAGTATACCTTACATAGAAAACGGCTTTCTCACGTACGTGGTGAACCTGAGAGAGTGGCTATACCTGTAAACGAGTATGCAGGACTCAATAAAACTCATTTCCAAGCCTCAGTGAGCATTTTAATGGTGAAATTCGTTGTTTCCACATCAAAATCTGTCATTGTAGCCAAAAAAAAAAAAGGTCAAAAAATGGCCGACACTGGGGTGACCCAGAGAGCTAAAAATAGCCGGCACGTGGCGGGTTAAATAAAGTGATATCGTATCTTTTTTGTAGAGTGATTGTCCAGGTCCATCAACTCTCCCACCCTGGAGTGGGGGGGGGACCCTTGGTGATGACTCATACCGGCAGGCATAGGTCAAACTTCAGGTGGATGGGAGAGTTTCTTTTTAGGTCATTTTAGGCATCGCGGCCGAAGTCACCCTCTCTAACCCCATTGAACCCATGTAATATCATTCTTGTTTTTGCAATACTCCTTCACTTGAGGCAACCTTCTCGTATACCGAGGCTGCACTGTATATAGAAAGTAAGAAATGAAGGTTGATGAGGTTAGGAACTGATGAGGGATTGAGCTCGTTGGATGAATTTTGTATGGAAGAGTTCATGATGAGGGTTTGGTATCCCATTTTTAACCTGAAACTGATTGGATTGACTGGCTAATGGGTATTGATGAACCACATAAGTGTGGAAAGCTTTTCCTGTGAGACAGAGTCAAGATTCTGGGAGCTTGAATGATGACTGAATGAGACCCATATCCTTTGGAATGCTGTTGGTTAGTTCTCCCACTATTAATTTTCATTTTTTTTTTTTTTTGCCTTTATGACCCCACCTCATACCACTTGTTGGTGAGACAGGGAGGCATAATGATTCTGATGATGATAATCTTTACATTTGTATTTGCTTTCAGTATCCTTCTCATATTTTATTTTTTCCTGCCTTTGTATTTCAGTACATATGTGTGACCCATTTCAAAAGATTCTTTATTGATATTCTTTATGCTTTTGTCCTTTGCTGTTCATGTATCTGGATTCCTCCCAGATGTAGTGGATATTGGGGTCATGATAATATTGGCAGCAATGTAAATATAATTATTCTGTAAGAAAAATTGTGAAGAGAGCTTGTCTCAAACCTTGTTATCCCTCAAGTGTACAGGTTGGTCCATATATTAATCATCCAAGTTCTCATGTGTTTCTGGGACAGCTGAGTTATCATGTCCAATGTCTACTTTGCATTAGAGTAATCTCTTTAATATCCGGACGCCCATTAACCAGACACCCCAATGTCCGCACAGTTTGGGCCTGGACCTTCGGAACCTAAAAAAAAAAAAAAAAAAAAAAAAAAAAAAAAAAAAATCCAACAATAATTTGAACTTGATGCACGGCACCAACCAGCTGAGTTTATGTGCAGCTCCTTCACCCCTTGCTTCCTCCCCTCCCCATTTACCGCCTAACTACCATTGTGAGTAGACGCTTATCGCAATGGATGCCGCACGTGTTCATTTTTGTGAGTAAAAAGTGAATAAACTGCAATACCTCGCCACTAGACCACATGGGAATTTGCAGTTTTGTGCAGTGTTAAGAAATTAGAATTCAGAGTGCAAAGGATTAAGTGTAGAGTGCAGACTGGCAGTTGTAACTGGCATGGCACAAGTAAGAACAGAATATGCAGTGTTAAACAATTATAATTCACAGTGCAAAGGATTAAGTGCAGCACAACACTGGATTACTGTATGTGCATCAAGAGCATTTTCACCACTGCCAGAATCTTAGAGGAGGTGGGTTAATCTTCTTAACAGCCATGGACGTGTTGGAAGTACCCTGTACTCTGCTAAATATTTTCTATACTCACTTCTAATTCTTCATTCTGTGGTTCCTTTTCATTTATTTCATGCTTTCTTTCCCTTATTTGTGTGAATAGGGTCTTAAATAGGTGTTATGCATGTCTGGTAGGGAGTTATTTAGGTGGTTTTCTGAATTAGGCTGGGTTAGGGTCCATAAGTACCAGTCCAGGAGGCAGGGTCCCAGTATCTGGACGATCCCACTTCCCAGACATGCTTTTGGCTGTATTACATCAGATATTGGTGAGATTACTGTATTTTGTTTCTTGTATCCCGTTTCATTCTTTGTAGTTTAACCTGCCCCGTCCCGTCGACGTATGGGTACGTTGCAACGATTTGCATTTGCCAGTCCCGGCGACGTACCAGTACGTCGTGCAATTGCAAGGTCCCTAATTTGCACAATTTTTAATTTTCGCGCGTGATTTTTCGTATGTATACATGGGACACCTTCCTCTATTCCTCTACAAGATGCCAAGCAGGGACAATGCCTTACACTGCATAACCTCCCCCCTCCCCCCCTCATGCCATTGTCTTGGCAAAGGACCTGTTACCAGTGACCTGGCTAGTAAAGATATTCAGGGCCAGAGTGATTCCTCAATCGATGACAATGTGGAGGACAATGTTTACATAGCATTAGAAGAAGAAACAGCCAGAAATAATGATCAGGTAATGTGGCAAAAAAAGGTCAGGTATGGTGATTAGTTAGTGAGTGAAACAGTGCTTATAATGCCTTTATTACTGCTTGAAAACCAGTATACTCTCATACTACATATACATTCGTACCAAGTAAATAAATAAATACCGTTTATGAGTGGATAAAATAGTTACCCTCCCATAGAACTCGTTTTCTTTGGTGCCAGCATGTTAGAAAACCCAGTCAGGTAAGGAGGAACTCCTACCTGGATTGGGTATTTTAAACCTCAGGTGAGCGATTTCTCTATGAATTTTCGATGTTTCTCACCAAAAGCAAAGGTTTTAGCCAAAAAAAAATTTTTCGAAAATACCTCGGGACTGGGGGATGTCGGAGGTGCAGAAAACCTCGGGACATGACGGGTTAAGATTCTTTATGTTCACTAATTGCACAGTTGATTAATCGTTTCATTAAGTACTGTGAATGTTAGCTTTCCTATCACCTGCAGCTGAGAGCCCCCGCAGCATACGAGAATGGGGATGTGGCGTAATACATGGGTCACCTTGTATAGCAGTAACATATGTACATGAGAGCTGGAATACAACTTTATAGATTTTTTTTTCTTTCTTTCTTTTTTTTCTTTTTTTTAATGCAAGGAATAAGGAACCAAAGGCCATGAGCCCACAATAAGAGTTCTCTCCAAGAGAAAAACAAAATACAAGAGAGAGCCAAATTCAAGATCCATTCATTTCGAGATGCCTGGACATACTTCGTTTGAAAGATTGGAGATCATAGGCAGCAGGAAATACAGACAGAGGGAGACAGTTCTAGAGTTGACCTGTTGCATAAATGAAGGGCTGGGAGTAACGGTTAATTCTTGCATTAGAGAGTTGGACAGAAAAGGGATGAGAGTTTGCTGCTAGATGGGTGCTACGCGCCCGTCGTAGAGGTGGAGGAATGCATGCAGACAGTTCAGAGGAGCAGTGACCATTAAAGTAGCGATAGAAAAGAGATAAAGATGCAACAATGCGATGAAGAGAGAGAGGTTGAAGGGAGTCAGTAAGAGGAGGAGAGTTAATGAGACAAAAAGCCTTTGACTCCACCCTATTGAGGAGAGCTGTATGTGGGAAGCCTTCCCACACATGAGAGTTGTATTCCACACAGGGGTGGGTAAAACCCCTGTATAGAGTCAACAATTCTGCAGGGGTAAGGAAAGAACGGAGTTGGCTTAGCACACCCAATCTCTTGGAAGCAGATTTTACAAGAGATGTAATATGATCTTTCCAAGATAAGTCCCGAGTAAATGAAACCCCAAGCATGTTCAAGGATGATGCAGGATTAACCTGAATATTATTAAACCTTAGTGGGTATACCTGTGAAAGATTGTGATGGGTTGATAGATGTAAGAACTGAGTCTTAGATGCATTAAAAACAACCAGATTATTTTTACCCCAGTTAGAGATATGAGCCAAGTCAGACATTAAGTGTGCCATAGCACTTGCCTGATAAATAAAATGCTCTTAGGTTATAATTTACTGTTGTACTCTACTGATTATTTTTCTTCTCCCCTCTTTCACAGAGATTGGCATTCAGACAGACCCTATTACTGAACATGAGTACCTATCTTGTGCTGAGAAGTGGCTGAAAAGCTGTTTTTTTCAAGTACCATTTCTTATGCTATAGACATATTCTTTTGGTGAAAAATTGGCATTTGATATCAGAGGCTGTAGCAAATCACGTACAACTGCGGACAGATGACTCGAGGCCACCCACTCCACCACATTCGTGGTGGGGTGCTCATCTCACCTGGCAACAGTGGCGTGACAGAGGCAGGGGTTCAGGTTGCTGCCTGTTTGAAGCAGACTTCTCTAGGTTTGCAGCCGAGAATGGTTTCCGCTTTATTATATATGTATCACAATAAGTTATTAATGAAAGATGCATCTGTGCATTATGACATGTTATATCAGATATAAATCCAGAGGATATTTAGGTGTAATCCTCAAAAGTATATTGCTAGGGCTGAAGCGCTGCTATGTCTCCTAGGACAGCGGGAATATGGGTATATTTTGGAATTCAATATTGCTTAGTACTACACTAGCAAGTCGCTATGGAGTATCTTTACAGTGCCAATGGAAAATCTTTTGTTAGAAAAGACCTAACAGCTTAGGCAGGTTAGCTAGCTTTACATTAATCCCAGCTCCCTCTGTACAAACTCACAGTGAGGGCAAAATTCATGGCACGTAATTGAAACCTAGTCCTGTTTACTGGAACGAATGATATGAGTGTCAGAGAATACTCCCCAATTCCACTTCAAGTCCCCTATGATTATCCCACCTAGTGACTCTTGTGTTGATCTTTAACATAAAATCTGCTTAGGTCTTTACGGGTCTGATTCAGGCTGCCTTACTCTCATCTGAATGTAATTATTCCTAAAAACTATACAACTGCATTCTGAAATAATATACATGTTGTCATTCTCCAATTATATCCCAGGTTATGGTAATGTCTGTAATGGGCGTTAAGAATGGGCATATGAAGTGGACTGTTATCCTCATGCCAGATACTGAGTTCGTTAATTAATTTTAATTTGTGGATATTGCTCTCACTTATGTGAATTATCAAAATATAAGGTTATTGCCCTTATCAGCTGTTACGAGGAAGGTGGTTGGAGGTGATAGTGAATCGTCAGAAGGCTGGAGTCCCCTTTTTCCAGCTGCACTGCTTTATGTAGGGGAGGGGCAATACTGATGTTGGACTGTAGCCTACTACTGTTGAGAATTACATTAACATGACAGATATTTGTATCTGACATATTTTGTCAGACATCAGTAACAGCAAATAAAATACTGTACTGATAACAGGGTATGTGGTCGGTTATCCTAATGACAGGGAAGTTTGATGAACGGATCGTGAACACAAGTGAAATTAACTGCAGTTTGATATAAGATTTCAAGACCCTTTGTCACACTGTATGACATAATAAAATGTGAATGTAGGGGGATGATACAAGTGTATAATGGCAGTTACTATGGAAGTAGGGAATTAGGCACATGTTTTTGATCGGGTTCACTAAGATGCCGGGACGAGACAATTCCTACACCTGTCTCATGCAGCTAATGGGTTCATCTGTTACAAAACCGAAGTGGTAACGGAGCTGCGATCCTGGAAATTGGCCTAAACACCACCAAGAAGGACCATGAACCGCACCCAAGAACACATTACCCTGAGAGCCAGGATTGTTGGTTTACGGGAAGCTGGATTGTCCGTTTGAGCGATAAGTAATCAATTAGGAATTGCAAGATCAACTGTGCAAAGATGGATCCATAGATGGGAAGAGAGTGGAAATCTTTCAGGCCGTGGAAGAGGACGACCTCCTAGGGCTACAACACTTGAACAAGACCAATTGATTTTACTGACTGCCGCAGATCAGCCCCTAACTAATGCTGTCAGGATATGGGAAGAGCTGCATTTACATGTGTCAGATCGCACCGTCAGGCGACGCCTTCATGAAGGAGGCCTTCATCACCGAACACCAGCAATAAAGCTGGTTTTGACGGATGACCATCGTGCCATGAGAGTACAGTTTGCACAGCAGTATGTCGATAGAGACCTAGATATTTGGGGACGTGTCATCTTCACTGATGAGAAGACCTTCCGATCGACATCACATGGCAGACGTCATTGTTGGAGGAGAAATGATACCAGGTATTAATGTTTCAATTGTGGGGCTAGATGCTATAGAAAATTATGAAGACTGAAATGAAATACATGAAATACTGTATGAAATAACTAGAAATTTATTATTAATTACTATAAAAACATTATACCAGTCCTTAGCACCTGTGCTGAAGTTTCCACGGCTCACCGAGAGATATGTGTTAAGTAATCTCTTACTGTGTAGCATCCAGCAAGCTGACACTTCATTCCCTCATTAAGCCTCATAGTCACCACCACCTTGCCATTATCAATATAGGGAACTTACCCTTTTCTCAGTACTAATAGATATGTATTGCTTGATCTTTGTTTTATCGATTAGAATGGAAAAATATGTAGTGAGCAAACTACTCGGTAGGTTCAAAAGCACCTTGTCACTAAGCTGCATTCAACATGTAGCATGAAGTGTGGTTTTGTGATTTGCATAACAACAAATTAACTATTAGGAAACAAATTATTAACATAGGTTGCTACTATTCTAATTGAAACAGTGGGCCTGATTATTAGTAAATGAAAATATTATTTTCTCCCAGGTATGCCAAACAAAATATATATGAGGAAGCAGGCCATGTAACCTGCAATGTTTGGGGCTGGATCTGTCTTCATGGTGCGGGAAACCTAACCCCTATTGAAGGACTCTTTACAGCTGCCAAGTATATAGAGATTTTGGAACAGAGCTATCTGCCTTCTCTCCAGGAAAATAACTTCCCTTTTACTGGTGCGACACTTTTCGTTCATGACAGAAGTCCCATCCATATGGGCTGCGTAGTTCAGCAATGGTTTGCCAATCATCCTAACATACAGCTGCTTGAATGGCCCAGTAAGGGTTGTGATTTAAATCCAGTTGAGGGCTTATGGGCAAACATGGTGAACTCGTGGGAGCCAGCACAAGACAGGACAACACGACAACTTGTGCAGCACACACAGGAGCAGTGGCGATTGTCTGTGGCCAATCCTCGTCTTGTGTATAACTATGGGACTGCAGTGGGTGGGGCCTTTGGTATGTCTCTCCCCTTCTGATTTTATTGATTATGACCAAGTTAAAGAATATAATTTAAAGCAAGCCTGAGGACATTAAATTACCCAGGGGAATCAGAGTGGCTTCGTGGAATGTGGGAGTTTGAGGGGTAGAGTGGGGAAAGAGGTTGAGGTAATGAGTAGGAGGTGGGTGGATGTGGGATGTGTGCAAGAAGTCTGGTATAGGGGTGGATCAGCCAGAAAGATTGCTGGATTAATGTAAAGCTAGCTAACCTGCCTAAGCTGTTAGGGCTTTTCTAACAAGATTTTCCCTTGGCACTGTAAAGATACTCCATAGCGAATTGCTAGTGTAGTACTAAGCAATATTGAATTCCAAAATATACCCATATTCCCACTGTCCTAGGAGACATAGCAGTGCTTCAGCCCTAGCAATATACTTTTGAGGATTACACCTAAATATCCTCTGGATTTATATCTGATATAACATGTCATAATGCACAGATGCATCTTTGATTCATAACTTATTGTGATACATATATATTATAGCGAAAACCATTCTCAGCTGCAAACCTAGAGAAGTCTGCCTTGAACCAGCAGCAACCTGAACCCCTGCCTCTGTCACGCCACTGTTGCCAGATGAGATGAGCATCCCACCACGATGTGGTGAAGTGGGTGGCATCGAGTCATCTGCCCGCAATTGTACATTCTGTCAAAAGTTAACCAATAATCCTCTACAGATATTCAAATCACAACAATTCATCAGTCCCTTCCGAATGTTAGAGTGTATACTAGTGTATGCATGTTGTTGTATACTTCATATTGCCATCTATCTTATACAGCATTTTTATGTAACTCCTTGTAGCGCCATAGCAGGCATGGAAATGTTGGTAAACTTTTGATTCTGATAATACAGCACATTCCTCTGAAGATAAGAAATACTGTATAATTATGTGTTAAAATTGCTAGTTTATATCAGCATTTTTTTAATGCCATTTTAGTTTTAGTTGTATATGTTATAGGACTTTATTTTTTTTTTTACGCTTACCTGCAAATATCTGTATGTGCAGAAAGTTTGATAAACAGCTGGAGGCAGCAGTGGAGAAGATGAAGCGGTGTCAGATAAATCTACCTCCATTGCCTGCTGCCCCCTGCCACACTGTGTGTCATCTGCATCCTGACACCAGCCCTGAGATCTTTACACAGGTGTGACATTTTGCATGATGTTCATGTCTGATATAGTATTCAGACCTTTGCTGTGAGGGTGTACTTGGATATTTTCTTCAGGCAGACACCAGAAAGAGAATTCTTAGAAGTCATAGGCTTTTTGTTAAATCAGGCACAGTATTATTTTGCTGTTACTGATACTCTAAGGAGCTTTATTTAGGCTAACCCCAAATTATTTTGTGTAATTGAAGGAGATCGTGTGGTAGATGGAGGTGCCCACAATCTACTCAGTCATTTAAGTCCAAGCTTCAGGTAACTCTTCACGTAGTAGATAAAGCAAATGGTTTCCTGTGACACAGGAAGCCATTTACCAGTAGTTGCTGGCATTAAGATGCACATTTGAGCCAAGAAAAATGCCTTGAAATATTCCCATGCATCCATTGGGCAGAGGTGATGAGTTCAGGTAGAGCTTAACCTGGCTCAGTTAAAAAAAAAAAAGTTTTATACGGATACTTATCATTCTTTTGTCAGTCACTTGTCATTTCTACAGTAAAATATTTATAATACTGTTGATATATTGTGAAAATAGCGTGCTTTTAAGTATTTACTCAGCATATTTTAGAAGCACCTCAACATCACCAACCTAACACTGGTGTTTGTTTATGTCTGATGGTGGTACATTTCTACTAGTGGTGTATAAATTTCCTTGTTACTAATCGAACAGAATTGGATAGCTCCAAGCAAAAAAATGCAATAGACTTTCATTGTTTATTATTTTTAGATTTGATGTGTGTCATATCAGTGCTGATACCTTATATCCAAGCATTTGATTTGATGATCTGCTATACCATACCTCTACTTCATTAGCCATTATTATTTCTGAAACACTATATCAAATGGACCTCACTCAATTCACCTAATGTATTTTTCAACTCTGCACAGGAAAAAAATATATACACTGTCATAGTGCATCCCTCCTCTCTCTAAGTAAATGGGATCATTATATAAGATTCCACTTACATCATCATTATCATTACTCTTCAACCTCAGAAAAACTTATGGCAGAGCTCACATTTATCCAGAATTTTTTTTTTCCACGTGTCTCCACTATTGGACCGAACGAGAGAGAGAGAGAGAGATACTCATGGCAGACTCATAAAGGCCAAAATTGTCTGCATGGGCTCATGTAAACATCATCTCACTCTCTCTGATAAGAGGATGAAGGATGCATCTAACTTTTGTACATCCTCTTTTATTGAATTATATTGTTTTCATTTATAACATTTGGATGTGACAGTAAAATTAATAAGAGAGGGGGGGGTAGCTCACCATTCACTCACTCGATGTAGTGCTGCATTGGGTGTCTGCCTTCCGCCCTTTCCTCTCTTCCTTCCTTCCTCTTCTCTCTTTCCTTCATTCTTTCCTCCTCCTCCTGTTTACAGATGACTTAACACTCCCTCTTCTGTCTTTCTTTCCTTCATTCTTTCCTTTTCCTTCTGCTTGTAGGTGACTCAACACTGAGTGACAAGCCAAATGGTTTCCTGTACACCAGGAAGCTATTTACTACGCTGGGTGGTAACCACATAACCAAATTATGGCGCCTGGTGGTTTAGTGGGTAATTAAGGTGCTCCAATCAGATATGGCCTTGGTATGTTTGTATCCAAAGGGTGGTTGGGGTTTATTGCTCACATAATGCCACTCAGGGATGAGTGAGTCTGATCACTCTGATCTTATATGTCAGGACCAACTTGCCTAACTCTAGGCTCCTATGCACCTCTTGGGGCAACATGAGATTGGACGATGGATGGATGGGGTAGAAGTAACTGAATAAGGAAATGAAAGAGGAAAGGAGAAAATGAATATATATTGGGAAAGTGGGTGAAAAATAAAGAGAGAGAGAGAACAGAGACAAATAAAGTCACAGTGTGTTGGGATGAGATTTCTCCCACTTAGTTTTGCCTTTAAGCCACTTCAGCATCCTTGTTTTCTGTATGGCAGCTTCCTGTGCATTTAGGAATCATAATTATCTGTAGTTGGGGTCATAGAGGGATTTATAGTAGGCAAGTGATGGGGATCAGGATTATGGATTAGTTAACAGATATGTTTTAAATACAGTAAAACCTCACTATATTGGACTAACAGGGGCCCAAGCCAGTCCAAAAAAAGCAAAAGTCTGATAAAAGCAACATCTGGACTCCCCTCTGGACTTCCTCCTCCTTTTGTTATGCACAAAGGGACATATGGACTCACCCCTGGACTTCATCCTTCTCTTGTTATGCACAGAGGCTTGCTTGTTTTCATGCATTTATTCTCTCTCTCTCTCTCTCTCTCTCTCTCTCTCTCTCTCTCCCCTCATAGTGGGCACTTCCATTTTACTTCACATATTTTTGTCTTCGTCGTCACCTTCATCTTCACCTTCCCGTTCATTTTTACCTTCATCTTCAGTTCGCTCTAACATTCACATTCACTTTCATATTCACTTCCATGCTCACTTTCATATTCACCTTCACCTTCACACTCATTTTCACTATCACTCATTTTGAATTTCCATTTCACTGTCACTTCCAACCTTACTTTCTCACTTTCACATTTACCTTTACAATTACTTTCACTCACCTTCACTTCTGCCCTCCCATCTTTTACTATCAAAATCACCTCCACCTTCACCCACACCTTCACTTTCACATTCACTTTCACATTCACCTTCACTTTCAGCTTTTCTTTCACTTTCACTCACCTTCATCTTCACTTTCACCTTCATTTCTCCTTGGCCTTTACTTTCACCATCTTCACTTTACATTCATTTTCACCTTCACTTTCACCTTCATCTTCATTTTCACCTTCACTTTCACTTTTGACTTTCACCTTCACCTTCACTTTCATGTTTACTTTCACTTTCACCTTCACCTTGACTTTCATCCTCACTTCCACCTTCCATCTTCACTTTCACTTTTGCCTTCACCTTCACATCCACTTTTACTTTCATCTTCATTTTCACCTTCACATTCACCCTCACTTTCACCTTCCACTTTCACTCACTTTTGACTTCACTTTCACCTTCACCTTCACTTCCCCTTCCACCTTCACTTTCACTTTTAGTTTTGACTTCACCTTCACTTTTGCCATCACTTTTACTTTCACCCTCATTTTCACTTTCACACTACCTTCACTTTCACCTTCACAATGCCTTCACAAACCTTCACTTTTACATTCACTTTCACTATTCTCTTCCAGAGAGAGAGAGAGAGAGAGAGGTAGGGACTGTAGAAGGAGAAAGAGGAGGGACCAAGGTTATGCCTCTCTCCCTCATTTGTTTATGCCAAGGGGACACCTCTTGTCATTCCTGCATTTATTCTCTCTCTCTCTCTCTCTCTCTTTGTTGACTTTGATGTTCTATATTCAATTCCTTGCTCTAATTCACCTTCACTTTTACACTCATTTTCACAGTTACTTTAATTTTCATATTCAATTTCACCTCTCTCTCTCTCTCTCTCTCTCTCTCTCACCAGGGAGAGAGACAGGGAGAAAGGGAAGGAATGGAGGAGGAGAGAGAGAGAGAGGAGGGACCGTTGTTATGGTATCTCCTCCATTTGTTTGTTTATTCATGTATTCCAAGAGATGGACTGCTTCTGGCTTTATTGGACTTTTCCTGATGCATAAGAATTTAGTCCACTTGGCTCATCAAGTTCGATAAAAGCAAATTCTGCTATATTGAAGTCCGTTATATTGAGATTTTACTGTAATGTCATAACATATTCCCACTCACACAGAACTGGCTTGCTGGGTACCCCTAGATTAACAAATGACTACATAATATGCTTGTATATACAAACTCATTTGTTTCTGTACAGACAGAATTGGACAGATGCAGGCATCGTATTTTGTGATAAATGCTTTACACTCTCACTGTACTTGACATTTTGTTTTGTAATTAAACATTGTTATATTATCAGATCTGTTAATATACAGGCATTTATTTGATTTGAGGATAACTCTATCTATCTATCTATTGCCAGATGCCATAATCCCGTACGGTGTGGCCATTTGACTCTGAGTTATTTGTTTTACAGGGAGGGGAATAAGACTTATTATTCCTTTTATTGTCCTGTACTTCTTTTTCTGAAAAAAAAAAAAAAAAAAAAAAAAAAAAAAAAAAAAAAATCATCATTGCCTTGATCAGTGGCAGTATCATACCCAATGAGGCCCTGCCTAAGTGACGTATTTGCTGCTGCCATAAAGCTCAAATTGGGAAAAGTTGTAAAATACCATCTCAGCACTTTTGCAGCACCTCGGTTCGGGTTTCCTTTCCTTGAAGAGTAAAGTAGTACCCCACCTGCTCATGGTGACCTCGCTGACACCCAGTTATTTAATTTCTGTTCTCTATTTGTGCTTTTTTTTGGTTTTCTTTTTTTTTCCCCGTCCCTAAATTAGGGGATAGAAGTAATGCGAGTATAAGTGGCTGGGGAATGGCTGGGAGGAGGGAGGTGAGAAGACAGGAAGAAATCAGTAGGATAGAAGTTGTGGAAGCAATGAAGAAAGTTAAATCGGGGAAAGCCCCAGGATTTGATGGAGTGTGTGGTGAAATGCTGAAGCATGGGGGAGAGATAGTAGTAGAATGGATGTGGAAGATGTGCAGATTGGCCTGGGAGGAAGGTAGAGTCCCGGAGGATTGGAAGTTAGGTATAAATATTCCCTTGTACAAAGGAAAAGGGGAAAAAGAAGTGTGTGGTAATCATAGGGGCATTTGTCTTCTTAATATAATAGGAAAAGTGTATGGTAGGATACTTATTGACAGAGTTAGAGAAAGAACAGAGAAATTAGTTGGAGAAGAACAGGGAGGCTTTAGGAAGGGAAGAGGTTGTGTAGATCAGATATTCATTCTTAGATCTTTAGTGGAAAAGTTTCTAGAGAAGGGAAAGAGGTTGTATGCGGCTTTCATGGATTTGGAGAAAGCATATGACAGGGTGGATAGACAAGGATTGTGGAAAGTGTTAAGAATATATGGAGTAGATGGGAAGTTGTTGAATGCTGTGAAGAGTATGTACGATGGTGCGAAGGCTGCAGTGCGTGTGGATGGTGAACTAAGTGAATTTATCTCTTTGAAAGTTGGGTTGAAACAGGGATGTGTCATGTCTCCATGGTTGTTCAATCTGTACATGGATGGGGTAATAAAAGAGGTACAAGGTAGGGTAGTGGATGTTGGAGTGGCCCTGGTGAGAGAGGATAGTGTTTGGAAACTCCCGGTACTGTTGTTTGCAGATGATACTGTGTTGTTGAGTGAAGACGAAGAGGAGCTGCAAGGCTTGGTGGATGAGTTTGGGAGATTGTGTAAGAAACGGAATCTAAAGGTGAATGTAGGGAAGAGTAAAGTGATGGTCTTTGAGAGAGGTGAAGTCAGTGAATGTAGAGCGAGGTTGGATGGTGAGGAATTGGAAAATGTGAGTACATTTAAGTACTTGGTAGTGTGATGAGTAAGGATGGAGGTTTGGAGGGTGAAGTGCTTGAAAGGGTACAGCAGGGAAGAAAGGTTGCTGGTTCTTTGAAAGCAGTGATAAGAAACAGGGAAGTGAGCATGGAAGTGAAAAAGTTACTACACGACAGTATTGTGATACCAACTCTAACGTACGGAAGTGAAGCTTGGACGTTGTTGGAAGGACACAAGTCAAGAGTGAGAGCAGTGGAAATGAGTTATTTAAGAGGAGCCTGTGGAGTCACATGGAGAGACAGGCTGACGAATGAGGATATAAAGGAGCGTTGTGGTGTGGATGTGGATGTGATAGCAAGCGTTATGAGGAACACACTGAGGTGGTTTGGCCATGTGGAGAGGATGGAGGGTGAAAGACTGACGAAGAGAGTGTATGTGAGTAAGGTGGAGGGGGGAAGAGGGAGGGGGAGGCCGAGGATGAGATGGAGGGATGGGGTGGAGAGATATATGAGAGAGAGGGGTGTGAGTTGGGAGCAAGGCAGTGAGATGGCGGGGGACAGGGCGACTTGGAGGTGATTTGTTTGTGGCCACCCCAAACGGGATTGAGGCGTCTGGCAATTGATAGATAGATAGATAGATAGATAAATTAGGGTGACACAAATGTGGGCTTCACTACCTGGGTTTATCTCAGGTAGATTTGTATATACTGTACTTTTTGCTGTTGTTATTGTCACTGCTTGTTTTTCTTTTGTTCTTTTTTTTATTACCAACCATGAGCAAAGAAGAAAGTCAAAATGGGGAAAGCCCCAGGAATTGATGGAGTTTGTGGTGAAATGCTGAAGCATGGGGGAGAGATAGTAGTAGAATGGATGTGGAAGATGTGCAGATTGGCGTGGGAGGAAGGTAGAGTCCCGGAGGATTGGAAGTCAGGTATAAGTATTCCCTTGTACAAAGGAAAAGAAGGAGTGTGTATTGTTGCGAGTAACTGATGGAAGGAGAATATAAGAGTTGGTTCAAGGATTGTGTGGGTAAGACTGAAAGCAGGACTATGAATTTGGGCGATTGTGTGCTTGTATGCGCCAACGCAAGATCATGCAAGCTGAGTGAGAGAAGAGTTCTGGACAGGTGTGGAAGTGTGCATGGAAAAGTTTGAAAGGAATGAGAGAGTGTTTTTGATTGGTGATATGAATGGTAAAGTAGGGAATGTGAAGGTGGATGGAGAAGTTAGTGATTGGGGTGTGCCTGCTGAGACAGATGAGAATGGCAGTGCTTTAGTGGACATTTGTGCCGAGAGGGAGTTGGTGATAGCCAATACCCTCTTCAGGCACAAAATGATCCACAGGTATATATGGCGAGTGATGAGAAGGGTGGTTGGTGAACTGAATGAAAGGAAGGCAATGATTGATTATGTGTGTGTGGATGAAAGGATGCGAAAATGTGTAATAGATGGAGCACATAGACTTTTGGGGATGTGGACTTTCTGACCACCACTTGGTGGTGGTCAGAGTCAAGGTCCAAGTAAAATGGAGAAACAGAAGAAGGGAAGGACGAGAGTAAGGAGTAGATGTAAGGAGATTGGAATGGTTACAAGAGGATGAGAAAAAGGCAGAATATAAGAGAGAAGTGGAGAAACGATTGAGTAAATATGAATTGGAGCAGATGCGTGACGTGGAAGATATTCACAGAGGAAATCTGTGCAGCATGTGAGTGGTGTGTGGGATGAAGAGAAGACGAAAGGGGGTGCAAGGAACAGCATGGTGGAATGAAGAGATAAGACAGGCTGTGGCACAAAAGAAAAAAGCATATAATGAATGAATGAGAACTGGGGGCATGGAAGAAATTGAGCGACAGAAGAGAGAGTTATATGTAGAAAAGAAGAGAGATGTGAAAAGATTAGTAAGAGAGAGTAAGTAGAGAGTGGATGAGGAATTTGGAAGGAATTTGAGTGTCAAGTGGAGGGAATGTAAGAAAATGTTCTGGAAGGAGGTGAAGAGTCAAACAGGGTGGCAGTGAAGTTAGTAGGGGAGTGAAAGATAAAAATGGTAGATTACTAGTTAAGAAGGGAGAAAAAGTGAACAAATGGAGAGAACACTTTAAGGAATTGTTGAACATAGAGGATGGAAGTAATGCGAGCATAAGTGGCTGAGGAATGGCTGGGTGAAGGAGGGAGGTGAGAAGACAGGAAGAAATCAGTAGGATAGAAGTTGTGGAAGCAATGAAGAAAGTTGAAATGGGGATAGCCCCAGGAATTGATGGAGTGTGTGGTGAAATGCTGAAGCATGGGGGAGAGATAGTAGTAGAATGGATGTGGAAGATGTGCAGATTGGTCTGGGTGGAAGGTAGAGTCTCGGAGGATTGGAAGTTAGGTATAATTATTTCCTTATACAAAGGGAAAGGGGAAAAAGAAGTGTGTGGTAATCATAGGGGCATTTGTCTTCTTTGTGTAATAGGAAAAGTATACGGTAAGATACTTATTGACAGAGTTAGGGAAATAACAGAGGAATTAATTGGAGAAGAACAGGGAAGCTTTAGGAAGGGAAGAGGTTGTGTAAATCAGATATTCATTCTTAGATCTTTAGTGGAGAAGTTTTTAGGGAAGGGAAGAGGTTGTGTAGATCAGATATTCATTCTTAGATCTGTAGTGGAGAAGTTTCTAGAGAAGGGAAAGAAGTTGTTTGCAGCCTTCATGGATTTGAGGAAAACATGTGAGAGGGTGGATAGACAACTATTATGGAAAATATTAAGAATATATGGAGTAGATGGGAAGTTGCTGAATCCTGTGAAGAGTATGTATGAGGGTTCTAAGGCTGCAGTGCATGTGGATGGTGAACTGAGTTAGTTTTTCTCTTTGAAGGTTGGGTTGAAACAGGGATGTGTCATGTCTCCATGGTTGTTCAATCTGTATATGGATGGGGTTATAAAAGAGATACAAGGTATGGCAGTGGATGTTGGAGTGGCCCTGATGAGAGAGGGCAGCATTTGGAAACTCCCTGTACTATTGTTTGCAGATGATACTGTGTTGTTAAGTGAAGACGAAGGGGAGTTGCAAGGCTTGGTGGATGAGTTTGGGAGAGTGTATAAGAAACAGAATTTAAAGGTGAATGTAGGGAAGAGTAAAGTTATGGTCTTTGACAGAGGTGAAGTCAGTGAATGTACAGTCAGGTTGGACGATGAGGAAATGGAAAATGTGAGTACGTTTAAGTACTTGGGTAGTGTGATGAGTAAGGATGGAAGTTTGGAGGGTGAAGTGCTTGAAGGAAGAAAGGTTGCTGGTTCCTTGAAGGCAGTGATAAGAAACAGGGAAATGAGCATGGAAGTGAAAAATTTATTACATGACAGTATTGTGATACCAACTTTGACATATTGAAGTGAAGCTTGGACATTGTTGGAGGGACACAAGTCAAGAGTGAGAGCAGCGGAAATGAGTTATTTGAGAGGAGCCTGTGGAGTCACATGGAGAGACAGACTGACAATTGAGGTTGTGAAGGAGCATTGTGGTGTTGATGTGGATGTGATAGGAAGCATTAGGAGAAACACAATGAGGTGATTTGACCATGTGGAGAGGATGGAGAGTGAGGGACTGACGAGGAGAGTGTGTGTGAGTGAGGTGTAGGGAGAGAGAGGGAGGGGAAGGCCAAGGGTGAGATGGAGGGATGGAGTGGAGAGGTATATGAGAGAGTGGGGTGTAAATTGGGAGCAGAGCAGTGAAATGGCGGGGGACAGGTTGACGTAGATGCGATTTGTTTTTGGCCACCGTATATAAGGGATTAAGGTGTTTGGCAATAGATAGATAGATGGACAAAGGAAAAGAGAAAGAAGAAGTGTGTGGTAATCATGGGGCATTTGTCTTCTTAGTGTAATAGGGAAAGTATATGATAGGATACTTATTGACAGAGTTTGGGAAATAACAGAGGAATTAGTTGGAGAAGGACAGTAAGGTTTTAGGAAGGGAAGAGGTTGTGTAGGTCAGATATTCATTCTTAGATCTTTAGTGGAAAAGTTTCTAGAGAAGGGAAAGAAATTGTATGTGGCCTTCATGGATTTGGAGAAAACATATGACAGGGTGGATAGACAAGGATTGTGGAAAGTATTAAGAATATATGGACTGGATGGGAAGTTGTCGAATGCTGTGAGGAGTATGTCTGAGGGTGCTAAAGCTGCAGTGCATGTGGATAGTGAACTGAGTGAATTTTTCTATTTAAAGGTTGCATTGAAACAGGGATGTGTTATGTTTCCATGGTTGTTCAGTCTGTATATGGATGGGGTTATTAAAGAGATACAAGGTAGGGCAATGAGTGTTGGAGTGGCCCTAATGAGAGAGGGCAGTGTTTGGAAACTCCCTATACTGTTGTTTGCAGATGATACTGTGTTGTTAAGTGAAGACAAAGGGGAGCTGCAAGGCTTGGTGGATGAGTTTGGAAAAGTGTGTAAGAAACGGTATCTAAAGGTGAATGTAGGGAAGAGTAAAGTTATGGTCTTTGAGAGAAGTTAAGTCACTGAATATACAGTGACGTTGGAGGAGGAGGAAACGGAAAATGTTAGCGCATTTAAGTACTTGGGTAGTGTGATGAGTAAGGATGAAAGTTTGGAGGGTGAAGTGCTTGAAAAGGTACAACAAGGAAGAAAGGTTGCTGGTTCCTTGAAAGCATTGATAAGAAACAGGGAAGGAGCATGGAAGTAAAAAAGTTACTACGTGACAGTGTTGTGATGCCAGCTGTAACATGTGGAAGTGAAGCTTGGACCATGTTGAAAGGACAGAAGTCAAGATTGAGAGCTGTGGAAATGAGTTATTTGAGAGGAGCCTGTGGAGTCACATGGAGAGTGAGACTGACAAATGAGGATGTGAAGGAGCATTGTGGTGTTGATGTGGATGTGATAGGAAGCGTTAGGAGAAACACACTGAGGTGGTTTGGCCATATGGAGGAGATGGAGAGTGAGAGACTGACATGGAGAGTGTATGTGAGTAAGGTGGAGGGGGGGGGAGGGGGAGGCCAAGGATGAGATGGAGGGATGGAGTGGAGAGGTATATGAAGAGGGGGGTGTGAGCTGGGAGCAGGGCAGTGAAATGGTGGGGGACAGGGCAACATGGAGGCAATTTGTTTGTGGCCACTCCTTATGGGATTAAGGCATCTGGCAGTAGGTAGTTAGACAGATGAGCAAATAACACCAGTGCCCTCACTGCATTTGGTCTGTAGCAAAAAGTGCTCAAGCATAGTAGTTCGCATGCTGCAGCAAGTGGGTTTATTTGGAGTGTGAAAATATGGATGCAAATGATTATCCATTTATGAAGAACAGCCACCATCTGGGCTTTCGCTGGCTGTGTAGCCAATGTGTTGCACCAGCAGATGAGGTCTTGGCCTGTGGAGGAAATAGAGCCACTAAGAAGGAGCTGTAGGATGGGGCTGTTGGGCCGATCTTTCACGCCATCAGAGATGTTTCAGACAGACTTGAGGCACTTTAGACCAAGGTCTAATCACCCATGGCTATCACCCAAGACCAGGCCAAGTCATTTGCAGATGCTGTTCGGGGGTCTCTTGTGGGGGAAGGGAATGATCATCCAAGGGGCATGGTTGAGATCAGTGCTCATGGCCAGAAAAAAGCCATTTGTAGTCAACAGGTACTGATCGTAAAACCAAAGAGCGGTGCTGAAGCTCCAACGAGTCAGATGGGACCAGAAGACTTCAGAGATGTGCTTGACTCTGAACCAGTTGATAGCTGCCTCAAGACCAAGGCAGGTGGAGTAGTAATGAAGTTTCCATTAGCCAAGGCCAAAGGCAAAGCAGCTGGGATACTGAATGATCATTTTGGCTCTGATGGCACTTTTGCATATCATAGCCAAAGAAAATGCAGCCAAAAATGATCGTGATGGGCCTTTTTTCTTCCTTGGGCAACTCTGACATCATCCCTAGCATTCTGAATAAAAACAATGAAATTAAGATGCTCATTGGGGGATGCAGCACTGTCTCCACCAGCAGCACTAACACTATCTTCAGGTTGCACTGTCTCATCACCACTAGCTGCATTCTTACATGCCATAATGTCTGGTTGGACCAGTCTATGTTCGGAATGTTTCATTATCCACTGTTTCGCCATGGACGACATTCCCTGCACACGTTGGTTAACGTTGTCATGATATGCTTGTACTTCACGAAGGTGGCGTGTCAAATCTAAGATCTGAAGACATCCAGAAAGTTGAACATGACATGTTCGGAAATCACTTAAGGTTCGTTCAATAGAATCCACTTTCTCATTCACAAAAAAATCTGTCTGCATTTTCATAATTCAGCAAATCATTTAACTCATTTTCCTTTCTTGTAAGTGTTAAGTGATCCCACCATACCAGCACGGGAATGCTGAAGCGCCAGAATCCGTTCACGCAACACTATCTATCTATCTATCTATTGCCAGACGCCTCAATCCCGTTTGGGGTGGCCACAAACAAATCGCCTCCAAGTCGCCCTGTCCCCCGCCATTTCACTGCCCTGCTCCCAACTCACACCCCCCTCTCTCATATACCTCTCCACCCCATCCCTCCATCTCATCCTCGGTCTCCCCCTCCCTCTTCCACCCTCCACCTTACTCATATACACTCTCTTCGTCAGTCTTTCACCCTCCATCCTCTCCACATGGCCAAACCACCTCAGTGTGTTCCTCACAACGCTTCCTATCACATCCACATCCACACCACAACGCTCCTTTATATCCTCATTCGTCAGCCTGTCTCTCCACGTGACTCCACAGGCTCCTCTTAAATAACTCATTTCCACTGCTCTCACTCTTGACTTGTGTCCTTCCAACAATGTCCAAGCTTCACTTCCGTATGTTAGAGTTGGTATCACAATACTGTCATGTAGTAACTTTTTTACTTCCATGCTCACTTCCCTGTTTCTTATCACTGCTTTCAAGGAACCAGCAACCTTTCTTCCCTGCTGTACCCTTTCAAGCACTTCACCCTCCAAACCTCCATCCTTACTCATCACACTACCCAAATACTTAAACGCAACACACTATCCACAAAATCCTCAATACCTCTGGCACCATCCTCCCAGCCAAGGTCATGTCATTCATTGCTAATATCTCCATTGTGAGACATCTTACACACAAAAGTCATAGTAACTCCACATATTCTTAACACTGCACCAGTTAAACCTAAATACTCATGGTTCCCAACACTGCACTCTGGTGAAGCAGATCCAAGTGAACCGCGGACCTGGTGCCGTAGTGTTAATTTGCCAGGAGATTTGTACTTTGTGGCTGTCAGCAATTAGGGTGAACAGAGACTGTGACAGGTACATAGTCTATATTCTCGTAGACATCTCACATAACATAACTGCACTGTAGGTCTGAAAAAGAAAATTCCTAATGACCTAATGCATCTCTTTTATATACACAAGTACTCAAATTACATGAACAGTTAAATGAACAGCCATAATATAGTATAAATACTGATCAATAATTTAACTTTGTAACTCAAGGAAATGTTAACTTACATCTGTGCTCCTCATAAACACAGCAGTCACAGCCAGACCTCATTCAGCCCCTCTCAACAGGCATCTGCCTAAGGCTCCAGTGCCCACACAGCAAGTAGCCAGCTGTTTAGTATGAACTTCAGATTTTAACTAGCCATGGTTAATAATTTCTCAAAGCACAGTCGGTTGGTTGTGCTGCTATATTGATCGCACTAGCTGTTCAAACGCTGGTTCGAATCCTCCTGGCAGCATTTCCACACAACTGAGTGACAGAGCGATACTTGCTGACCCGTCATTAGTCCCCTGACTGTGCGAGTGGGATGAAGATGCTGAGAGTGGGTGAGAAGGTGAGGAAGGAGCTCAAGAGGGTGGGGGTGAGAGTGGGTAGGATTAGTTTGATGATAGTGAAGGGGGTGGGACTGTATGCCCTACAGGTATGTTTCCAGGTAAAAAAAAAAAAACCCTGGGGGTAGGGGGGTTTCAAGAATACTCTCCCAGTATCCCTGCTTGTCATACGAGGCGACTAAAAGGGTTGGTGTTGGGTTAGTGCCCCACCCCGTAAAAAGAACTAACTAAAAAAGCAAATAAAGCGCCTCGGACCCAGACGGACAATACGTTGACGACTAAGGAACGGACAAAGGACATTCTGAGAGTAGGAACGTGGAATGTGAGAGGAGTGAATGATGAAGTGAAAGAGAGAGAGATTGTCCAGGTGCTTGAGGATGCAAAAGTGGATATATGTGGATTGACTGAAACTATATGGAAAGGTGAAAGGATGAGAGAATGGGAATACAGTGTGGGTATATGTGCGGCAGTCAGTGAGAATGAGAGGGCAAGAGAGGGAGTATGTCTGATGATAAGCAAGAAGTGGAAGGAGAATATAAGAGAGTATGGAACAGTGGGTGCAAGGATTGTATGGGTGAGGATGAAAGTAGGTATACAAGCATGGGCGATTGTATGTGTGTATGCTCCAACAGAGGATCGAGTGGCAAGAGTGAAAGATGAGTTTTGGGCGAGAGTAGAAGCATGTATGGACAAGTTTGAGAGGAGCGAGAGAGTGCTGTTGATTGGAGACATGAATGGCAAAGTCGGGAATGTACGAGTGGATGGAGTGGTTGGTCAGTGGGGTGTGCCAGCGGAAGTAGATGGGAATGGTAGTGCTTTGGTGGACATCTGTGCTGGTAAGGGGTTGGCAATAGCCAACACCTACTTTCGTCATAAGATGATCCACCGGTATACATGGAGAGTAATGAGGAGGATGGATGGTGAACTTGTTGAACGAAAGGCAATGATAGACTATGTGTGTGTGGATGAGCGAATGAGAAGACAAGTGTTGGATGCAAGGGTGTGGAGAGGGTGGGGGAATGAAGTCTCGGACCATCACTTAGTGATGGCCAAGGTAGAGCTGCAAAGAAAGTGGTTGAGGAGGCGAAGGGGAAGACAGGAGGAAGCAGCTCCTGTGAGAAGAGTGGAGAAATTGCAAGATAGTGAGAAGAGGACAGAGTATAAGAGCATAGTGGAAGAAAGATTGGGAAGGTATGAGCTAGAGCAGATGGAAGGGGTGGAAGACGTAAGATATTCACGGAAGAGATTAGCGCAGCGTGTGAGGCGGTTTGTGGAGTGAGGAGGAGATGCAAGGGTGTGCAAGGGACAGCATGGTGGAATGATGAGGTGAAACGAGCTGTGGAACAAAAGAAGAAGGCATATGGTGAATGGTTGGCGAGTAGAGGTAGGGGAGAAGATGACAGAGAGAAGAGAGAGGTATATGTGAGCAGGAGAAGGGAGGTTAAGAGACTGGTGAAGGAGAGTAAGAAGAAAGTGGATGAAGAGTTTGGGAGGAATCTGAGTGTGAAATGGAGGGAGAGTAAGAAATTGTTTTGGAAGGAGGTAAAGAAAGTAAGGCAGTGTGAAAGGGGAAATACTAGGGGAGTGAAAGATAGGAATAATAGATTGTTGGTGGAGAAGAGAGAGAAATTGAGGAGATGGAAGGAGCACTTTGAGGATTTGTTGAATATAGAGAGTGAGAGCAGTGTGAGTATAAGTGGTTGGGGAATGGCTGGGAGAAGAAGAGATGAGAGGAGGGAGGAAGAGATCAGTAGGTCGGAAGTAGTGGAAGCGATGAAGAAGATTAAGCTGGGAAAGGCCCCAGGAATTGATGGAGTGTGTGGTGAAATGCTTAGGTATGGGGGTGAGATTGTTGTGGAGTGGATATGGAAGTTGTGTAGATTGGCTTGGGAAGAGGGAAGGGTTCCAGAGGACTGGAAGTCAGGTATAATTGTTCCTCTGTACAAAGGAAAAGGGGAGAGAGAAGTATGTGGTAACCATAGGGGTATTTGCCTTCTTAGTGTGACTGGTAAAATATATGGTAGAATACTCATTGATAGGGTTAGGCATATGACAGAGGAGCTAGTTGGAGAAGAACAAGGGGGATTTAGGAAGGGAAAAGGGTGTGTAGATCAGATATTTGTTCTAAGATGTTTAGTGGAGAAGTATCTAGAGAAGGGAAGGAAAGTGTACGCTGCCTTCATGGACTTGGAGAAAGCTTATGACAGAATAGATAGGAAAGGTATGTGGAAGGTATTAAGAATATATGGAGTGGAGGGGAAATTGTTGAGTGCTGTGAAGAGTATGTACGAGGGAGCTAGGGCTACGGTGCGAGTGGATGGTGAGCTGAGTGAGTTCTTTGATCTCAAGGTGGGACTGAAACAGGGGTGTGTAATGTCTCCATGGCTGTTTAATATATATATGGATGGGGTCGTAAAGGAGGTACAAGGTAGGGCAGTGGATGTGGGGGTGGCCCTAATGAATGAGGGTGAGATTTGGAAGCTTCCAGTGTTGCTGTTTGCTGATGATACAGTATTGTTGAGTGAAGATGAATGGGAGTTGCAAGGTTTGGTGAATGAATTTGGGACAGTGTGTAGGAGGAGGAAGCTGAAAGTTATTGTAAACAAAAGTAAAGTTATGGTGTTTGAGAGTAATGAAGTCACAGAGTGTGCAGTGAGGTTGGATGGTGAGGATATGGAGAATGTGAGTGCATTCAAGTACTTGGGTAGTGTGATGAGTAAGGATGGAACTTTGGGGGATGAAGTACGTGAAAGGGTACAGCAGGGAAGGAAGGTTGTTGGCACACTGAAAGCAGTGATGAGAAATAGGGAGGTGAGTATGGAAGTTAAGAAGTCACTGCATGATGGTATTGTGATCCCTACCCTGACATATGGAAACGAGGCGTGGACCTTGCAAGAGGGGAACAAGTCAAGAGTGAGAGCAGTGGAAATGAGTTACTTGAGAGGAGCATGTGGAGTGACATGGAGGGACAGGTTGACGAATGAAGAAGTGAAGGAACGTTGTGGGGTAGATGTGGATGTGGTTGAAAAGATTAGGAGAAATACACTGAGGTGGTTTGGACATGTGGAGAGGATGGAGAATGAAAGACTGACTAAGAGGGCGTATGTAGGTGAGGTGGAGGGAGGGAGAGGGAGGGGTAGACTGAGGATGAGGTGGAGGGATGGAGTTGAGAGGTATATGAGGGAGGGGGGGGTGAGTTGGGGGGAGGGGAGTCAAATGGTGGGTGACAGAGTGACTTGGAGGCATTTTGTCTGCGGCCACCCTTTGCGGGATTAGGGCGTCGGGCTATAGATAGATAGATAGATAGACAGAAACAGATCTGTGAAGCATTGGGTTTACAACAGTTCCAACAAATCCAACAAAATATTAAACAATATAAGACCCAACTTGAGGCTACAAATACAGTGAACATGAATAGAAAAACAAGATAGCATTTAACATTATTGTGTACAAACTGCAATAACATACCAGCCCCCTAAATGTGAATTTACAAAGGCACATTTACCTCACAATATGACTATTTTAACAGCATTAACAAATATCAATTTACATGTTACTCAGAAAACTCTTTACATGCCTATTGTCATTTTTAAAATTATGTGCACAAATTCTGTTTTTGATGGTTGATAGTCGAGGAGGAACAGAACTCCTGCAAGCAATTTCACCTATTTCTCATCAGCCCCATCCAAGAGGCATAGTTTACCAATTGGTCTTACCAGAAGATTTCCCCGCGTCTTTAGTTCAGCCAATTGAACAAGACCATCTCGACCTTTGAAGACCTTTGTGATTTGACCTAAAGGCCACGTACCTCGTGGAGCACTGCCATCAAATACTAACACCACGTACCCTTCCATGAAGTTTCTAGCTCTGTCAGTCCATTTATGCCTTGCTTGCAACGTGGGAATATACCTTCTTAACCAACGATGCTAGAACTGACTAGCCAAGTGTTGAGCATGTCTCCACCATGTACCATTCTTGTCTGATTTACAAAACTTTCCGGGTAGTGTTTGAGTGGTTGAATGCAGAATCAGGAGACTGTTGGGTGTGATCACTTCTAGATCCTTAGGGTCCCCGGACACAGGAGACAAGGGTCGTCTGTTGACAGCCGACTCTGTCTCACAAAAAACAGTGTCCAGTCACTCCTCATCCAGCACCTCATTCTTCAAGATGCTGCTGAGTACCTTTCATGCCGATCTTATCTGGCGTTCCCAAACAACCCCTTATGTGTGAAGCAGTGGGAGGGTTGAATTCCCAGGTGATGTGGTTTTTTAAGAGATACTCCCTGGTCTTGTGACTCTCATTCCACTCCTGAACCACATCCCTGAGTTCTTTCTCTCTTGCTTCACAAAATTAGTCCTATTATCTAACCTGATTTGCTCAGGAAGACCTCTTCTTGCTGAAAAATGAGAGAGAGAGCATTAATAAAAGAGTCAGTATCCAGTGAATACAGCTTCTCAGTGTGAATGGCACGAATAGCCAAACATGTAAACAGACGACCGTATCTTTTTTCTCAACCTCGGCCCCTTTTCACAAGAAATGGCCCAAAACAGTCAATCCCTACCATCGTGAAAGCAGGACACTCAAGTGTTAACCTGTCATTTGGAAGATTTGCCGTCTGCTGTGTAGCAGTGGCACCCACTACATTCTTACAAGTTAGACATCTTCTGATAATGTTATCGATGAGAAGATGTGCCATAGGAATCCAGTACCTTTTCCCAAGCAAACTAATACATATTCTCTCCCAAAATGCTTCTCTTCAAATTTGTGAGTTTCTTTAACAATCATTTCAGCGACATGACTCTCGTAAGGTACTATTATTGGATGCTTAGTTGTATAAGAAATGGGTGCAGCTTCCAGCCTACCTCCTATGCTGATCAAACCATCACTCACAACTGTTTACTGTGCTTTGAAACTTTACCAGTCTTCTCAAACTCTTCAATTCCCCATTTAAAGATTCTTTCCTGCATGTATCTCAGTATGGCAGCTTTAGCAGCCTTTATTTGGTCTAGATTTAAATCAGATATGATCTTTAAATCTATGGTTTCCTTGTGTATCTTAGTGCCTATAAAGCACTTGCAAAACAGCTGCAACAAAGTCACTGCTCTTCTCAGTCTGAAACAGCAAGAATACCTGTTGTTCAAGTAATCAATGCAATTACCAGTACCTGAGGTTTCCATTGCAACTGTACACTGTCTCACTGGTCGTTTTACTTCCTTATCATCCTGTAACAGGTCAGTATGGCCGACTGGAGACTCAGGGTATTCTGACTCATCACTCCTCAGAAAATCTGGCCCCTTTGATCACCACCTGTTAGACACCATCTCTGCTGCACTCAGGCCTCTAGATACGTTGTCTGGAGGGTTAACTTTTGTGTTCATATAATGCCACTGTCTCAGGAGAGAACCTTCGTGAATAACAGCAATACGGTTGGCAACAAATGTGTGGAACCTTTTACTCTCATTTTTAATGTACTGCAGCACAATCATGCTGTCAGTCCAGTCTGTTGGCTCCTGTAACTCTATCATCAGCTCATTCTCCAACAAACTGTTTACCTTCACTGCCAGGACTGCTGAACACGACTCAGGTCTCGGTATTGTCATGGGTTTTAATGGTGAAAGCCTACATTTTGCCATAAGAAATGAACAGTGATTCTCACTTTCAGCTTTTATAATCTTCAAATATGAAACAGTTCCATAAGCACCTTGGGATGAGTCACAAAAGTGATGAATCTGATAAAAAGTTCATCCATCCATCCATCATCTAATCCTACGTTGCCCCATGAGGAGCGTAGGAGCCCGGGGCTAGGCAAGTTGGTCCTGGCATTTAAGATTACTTCACCAAAACCATTAGGCACAAGACACCTATCATGCTTAATTTCCATAAGCTTATCCAGATCTGTTAACCACACATTCCATTTCTGCCTGTTTATGTCCTCCAACTGATCATCCCAACCTTTACCCAGTCTACATTCCTCATGAAAAATCTTAGCCTGAAGCACAATGGGAGCAACAAAACCTAAAGGATCATACACTGAACTTATTACACTTAAGATTCCTCTTTTTGTACATTCCTTATCCTTTGATGTTACTCATACTCAGGTAGTCACCTTCCATGTTCCACTGTAGAGCTAAAACTCGCTCTGTAGGAAAGACATCACTTTCCAGATCAAGATCAGTCACTTCTTTGCATCTTTCGGATAATGGATTAGAGTCAAGCACCTTTTTACTGTTACTTAACCACTTAGCTATATGAAATCCTCCTTTGGATAGAAGATCTGTCAAATCTGTCACAAGCTCAAAAGCAGTAATTTCATCTCGTACCGATTTAAGGCAGTCATCAGCGTAAAAATTTGCGTGACAGTTTTACTTACTTCAGGAGAATATTCTCCACCATTGTTCTGAGCAGTGAGTTGCAGTGCAAAATTAGCACAATGTGGACTCCAGATCCCTCCAGATAAATGAACAGTCATCCTTTACATTACTGGCTTCTTACTTGGGTCACCTCCTGGCCACCAGAGAAACCTCAGAGCATTACGATGCTGAGGTGACACCTTCACTTGGTGAAACCTTTCTTTTATATCACCATTAACAGCTATATTGTTTTCTCTAGACCTCAGCAGCACTCCAAGAAGTGTGTTCATTAATTCAGGTCCATGCAATACCTTTTTATTTAGAGAGGTGTCCTTATACTCAGCTGCACAGTCAAGCACAATTCTAAATTTGTCGGGCTTCCTAGGATGTACGACACTGTGATGAGGAATATACCATATTCTGCCTCTTTGAGCATCCACCTCCTCGTCTGGCACAAGTTCAGCATACCTTTGCTCCAATAACCTGTCTATCTCTATCATGGAAAGTTGATGCAATTGGCTGTCTCTGGATAGCTTTCTACCAAGAGACTCTAACCTATTAAGGGCAACAGAAAAATTATCATGTAATTCTGAAGGATTGGACTTAAAAGGTATGTCTAACTGATAGTGTCCACTGAGACAAGCAGAGTTCATCCAGATGTCCACCACCTTCCTATCTAGAATTGAGAGTTGTGTGTCTGAGCTTGCTAGATGTTGACAGACACCAAGCTTCCAGAATTTTTTGATCTGTTCCACAAGACTAGGTTCTGTCCTTGGTAACGAGTTAATAAAATTACACACTGCACTGCTCTTACTACTCTTCCCAAGAGGTCCATTTACCGTCCATCCTAGTACTATGTGTACAGCATATAGCTCACCGTGAAGACCCCTTCTCACCTCAAGAGGAGTTAACACATGCAGAAGGTCCTTGCCAATGATTAGGGAAACTCCACCAGCCACCGGAGGAAAATCAAGGTCCTTTAAATGACTCCAGTTAGAAATATAAGAAGCAGCTGGAATACTGTTGGTCATCTCGGGGAGGTTCGACAATGCTTGTGCCTTAGGGATCTATCTGTACAACCTTTTGCTTACTCTAACCAGAAATACCCGACACCTCCAGAGACACTTCCAACACTTCAGTGGTTTTGCTGTCACTCAGAGTAGTCATCAACAGTGAAGTCTGATTACCCTCCACACCAAGCTGTTTAATCAGATTCATTGAACAGAAAGACACTACTACCTGGATCAAGCAAGGCATATGTTTTTATCTCCCTTTTCCTACCAGCTCCTTGAATATTGACCGGTACGACTGGTAATACAATACAGTCGCCCCTTCCCGCATTTCCACAAGCACAGCGCTTTGCTGCACCTACTGCTACTGGTTCATTGGCTTCTATATCAGTACCCTTACTAAGCTGTAGTCCTGTGTGCAACAGTCTTGAATGCCTTCCTTTACAGTCATTAAAATCACATGTTCTTTTCAGCCAGCATCCTTGGACTTTGTGCTTGGTTGATGCTAAACAGTTAAAACATATTTTCATGTCCTTAATAACTTCTAATCGTTTTTCAGGAGAGTACTTCAGAAACTGAGGACAATTATGTAGCTGATGAGAACTCTTACATATCCAGCATGATTGTTTAACACATATTATCATCACTCAAAGTATTTTGTCCTTTGTTTCTGAAGCCTCTGTGTTTAAGTCTATACTCCTTTTCTTTATATGCCAAATTTTCTTATTGCTCTTATCCCCTCTGTGTCTTTCCTCAAAATATCCAAAGAAAGGATCGTTGGCCTCTCTAGCAACAGTTTCCAGGAATGTTATTAGCATAGACATAATAGGATGTCTACCTCTCACTTCTAATACTCATCCACCAATTAACGCCATCATCCCTGAATGTACAGGGGTAATCGTTCCAAGACATTCACCATAATTCTACAAGTATCCACTTCCTGTAACATACCCATTGCATTAAGTGTCTCCTTATGGCTTCTGACAGTACCTGCCAAGTTTTGTAAGACTTCTTTATCTACCGTTCATAACACTGGACCACTTGTAATTTTCTTTATCCATGTTCCAGAAATCTTATACTTGTCACCAAATCTCTCCTTTAACATCTCCCGGGCTTGGAAGTAACTTACATTAGGGTCCAAAATGGCACGACACTCGATTACCTGCAGAGCTTTTCCCGAACAATATTGAAGCAATCTGTTTAGTTTTGAAGTAGGATCAGCCAGTGTGTTCCTACACAAGAATCATATGTTCTGATGAACTGCCATTACTTTAGTGGATCACCATCAAATGTCATCATTTTTGTTTTGGGAAGTTTTAATATGTCAAGAATAAGGCGCTGGTCCTGAACCTGATCACATGAATTCTGGTGGTCTGGTTTGTTCATAGGCAGTATATTCGGTGGAGGTTCTTGCCATTTCTTGGCTCAAGAATTAAACTCAGACGGTCAAGTATTAACTCTACCACGTTCATTTCCATCAGGGTCAACTACATCACTGTAGGCATTATTATTACAGACCTCATGAGCGTAGTGACCCTCTGTACCATCACACGTTGCAACCACAGTTGATCGTCCTGATCTCTTGTCCTCCATCTGTAGTAAGACCCTCTCCTCTGCAGCGGCAGCTGCAATGTCTGCTTGTAGCTCGAGTGGCTCTGCTTCGTTCTTCTTCTGTTGTATCTCTTTCGGTAGCCGTGCTTTGACCTGAAGTGCAGCCTTCTTGGCCGCCACCCTCACCTTAGCACTGGAAGTGGGGAATGCAGCACTGTCTCCACCAGCAGCACTAACACTATCTTCAGGTTGCACTGTCTCATCACCACTAGCTGCATTCTTACATGCCATAACGTCTGGTTGGACCAGTCTATGTTCGGAATGTTTCATTATCTACTGTTTCGCCATGGACGATATTCCCTACACACATTGGTTAACATTGTCATGATATGCTTGTACTTCACGAAGGTGGCGTGTCAAATCTAAGTTCTGAAGACATCCGGAAATTTGAATATAACATGTTCGGAAATCACTTAAGGTTCGTTCAATAGAATCCACTTTCTCATTCACAAAAAAATCTGTCTGCATTTTCATAATTCAGCAAATCATTTAACTCATTTTCCTTTCTTGTAAGTGTCAAGTGATCCCACCATACCAGCACGGGAATGCTGAAGCGCCAGAATCCGTTCACGCAACACACTATCCACAAAATCCTCAATACCTCTGGCACCATCCTCCCAGCCAAGGTCATGTCATTCATTGCTAATATCTCCATTGTGAGACATCTTACACACAAAAGTCATAGTAACTCCACATATTCTTAACACTGCACCAGTTAAACCTAAATACTCATGGTTCCCAACACTGCACTCTGGTGAAGCAGATCCAAGTGAACCGCGGACCTGGTGCCGTAGTGTTAATTTGCCAGGAGATTTGTACTTTGTGGCTGTCAGCAATTAGGGTGAACAGAGACTGTGACAGGTACATCGTCTATATTCTCGTAGACATCTCACATAACATAACTGCACTGTAGGTCTGAAAAAGAAAATTCCTAATGACCTAATGCATCTCTTTTATATACACAAGTACTCAAATTACATGAACAGTTAAATGAACAGCCATAATATAGTATAAATACTGATCAATAATTTAACTTTGTGGCTCAAGGAAATGTTAACTTACATCTGTGCTCCTCATAAACACAGCAGTCACAGCCAGACCTCATTCAGTGCCTCTCAACAGGCGTCTGCCTAAGGCTCCAATGCCCACACAGCAAGTAGCCAGCTGTATAGTATGAACTTCAGATTTTAACTACCCATGGTTAATAATTTCTCAAGGCACAGAAACAGATCTGTGAAGCATTGGGTTTACAACAGCTCCAACAAATCCAACAAAATATTAAACAATATAAGACCCAACTTGAGGCTACAAATACAGTGAACATAAATAGAAAAACAAGAAAGCATTTAACATTATAGTGTACAAACTGCAATAACAGTAACTATATAACCAAATTATGGCACCTGGTAGTTTAGAGGGTAAGTAAGGCACTCTAATCGGATTGAGCTGATATAGCTATATATCCAGGGGGTGGTTGGGGTTTATTGCTCACGTAATGCCACTCTGGGATGAGTGAGGCTGGTCACTCTCATCGTAAATGTCAGGACCAATTTGCTTGGTCCCAGGCTCCTAGCTCCTCGTGGGGCAACATAGGATTTAATGATGGATGAATGGATTATTATTATTATTAGTATTATTATTATTATTATTATTATTATTTTCAGATTAGATGATGGATGAAAAAATATTTATTATTATTTGTATTCGTATTATTATTATTATAATTATTATTATCATTATTATTATTATTATTTTTTTTTTATTATTAGATTAGATGATGAATGAAAAAAGATTATTATTATTATTGTTATTATTGTTATTATTATTATTATATTATTATTATTACATATTAATATTGTTTGGTTGGTTACAGTTCATGGCTATTCATTATTTTAGAGTGTCATGAAATACTGTATAATTAATTATACATTATAATTGAAGTACAGTATATAAATATTTTTTTTAGTGACCCATTACAATATGGTTACATACATTATTTTATTATATATTCTGTGTATCCTAATGACTTCTTTTTGAGAGCTTGATATAAGCTGTAGTGCTGTCCATTTTTTGTAAAATTTTGGCAGGATCAGCAGTGTAAGAAGAGTAACAGCCAGTCTCTTAGCACTCCTCTTGAAGTATAAAAAATGTAGTAACTACTTGTGATGTCCAAGATCTTAGCAAAGCTCTTTGGCTAGGACAGGTTGTGTGTGATGCGTGGGGGAGTGATGGAGCCTTTGATGGGTGTGGGTTGGTGGGGCTACATACATGTGGAGATCTGGGACCAACCATACTCCGGCTCTTCACCCACACTCCCATTTGCCAAGCCCTGGTGTCTGTTGGTTGTTGCTACATGAAGCTGACCAATGATGAAAGGTAGGATGGCTGATTTCAAAGTAAACTAAATGATAATAGCTGCCTAGGTTAGGCAGTTCCAGTCCCTTGCCTTCTTTTATAATAATTTTGTTTTTCTTACCGTGCAGCTTCTCTGGAAAAACAGACTTACATTTGAATAACAGAACCTGACTATGGTATGCACTGGATACTTTTAGCCACAAAGAAGTACAGTGTTGCATTTAGTGACATTGGATCAGCATATTAGATGGATAGTGTATCCGTTCAGAACTGTTGAATGCATTACAACAACAAATGACAGACATTGCCACAGCACATGGATGTGTAACAGGTGCAGCACATCCACAGCCCCCCCCCCCCACTCACACAGCCACAAACATCACAACGCAGTCCCTGCACATGACCACTACGCCAACAGCACTACCACATACTGGATGCACACCGCCACAAGCAAGCGTAAACATATTACAGTTAAATATTGACAGCCACTGCAAAAAAAACATCAGAAGCAGAACAATTCCTTTATGACCTTGACATACACATATCATTCCTGCAAGAAACAAAATTGACACACGTACAACAAGCCCCCCAAATCAGACATTCTGTCACTTTTACTCAGACAAAACTGAGGGCCATGAAACTGGCCTCATTACATACATTTATCCATTTCTCCACTACAGGATACAACACAAACAAAATCACTTTTCCCAAGTGACACAGCGTTAGAAATACAGTCACTGTAAAATCTGGTCACAAACAAGAAGTAAAAGTTTTTAACATTAACATTTACCCTTACTCCTCCCATGCTGTACCAGTGTAATGTAGCCTTCATTTCCTCCTCCAGATACAGACACTTGACTCTGCCATTAATTGGGACTTTAATGCTAAAATCACTTCCTGGAAGGAACGTAATCAAAGCAGCCGCTGAGGCCACAGTGTTGCTTTACAGCTTAACGACATTCCCACTGACACCTCACAGTACACCCTCATCCCACACCAGGCAGACTGCACCCCCACCTCCCCAGATATCACATTCTATTTGCCAACGTTTGCACTCAGCACCACCTGTCAAACAGAACCCAGTCTCACTGCAGATCATCTCCTTATCGATATCACTTATAGAAACACAATCCAGATCAGAGTGATCACGTCTCATGTACACAAACAACAAGAAGCAGACTAAACAAAATTCACTGAAGGAGAAAACAGCATCATAGCACACGAAACAACACATCCCTCACCAACATTAACAAGTACATTACAAAGTTCAACAGCATCACACTCATTTGGAAAACACCAGATTCCACAAGGCAGCAGAGGACATTACAACACAAACTTTACACTAGAAATTGCCTGCTTCATAAGATAATGCAACAGACTGAAGCACAACTCCTTTCTTCCCCACACACAAGATACCATCACAAAGCTGCAAAAACTAAACATTGAGATCGTTTTGTTTTGTTTCATGTATAAAGGCTCCAGCATGCTTGCATGCATCAGCCTTGGTCACCTAATGGTAGCTCTCCATGCTGCCCAGTCTTTGGCAGCCTCCTCATTTAATCCCATATCTCTGAGATCACACTCTTTGATTTCATCCCAGGTCTTTTGTGGTCTGCCTCTTGCAACCCTACCCCCAACATTGACACTACTCACTCTCTGCACCCAGTTGTCATCCTCCATCTTCTCCACGTGCCCCAACCATCTTAATCAACCACTCCTCATCACAGCACCAATACACTCCAGTCCCATCCTTCCTCGCAACTCTTCCTTCGTAAACCTAGCCCTATCAGGCCTCGCATTCAAGGACACACTGCACATCCACCTAATCGTTGTCATTTCTGTACATTTGAGCATGCAAATATCCTCTTCCTTTTCTGCCCAGATATTGCTACCAAACAGCATTACACTCCTGACACATGCCGCATACAAAGATCCCCTAGCACAGAGGGAGAGCTGTCAGTGTTGGGAAAGGCAACAGCTCCCTGAACTTCTTCCAACCACTCCTCACTCTAGCCACAGAGCTAGCTCCAATGCCACTTCTTCAATAGCAAAATTAAAACAAAGAAAACAGAAAACTGGAAGGGCTTTGTAACAGCATTTAATCACTCCACAGACCCCTCTCAGCTCCACAAAGTTCAACAAAATACTTAAATAGTATCACTTATTCATAAACAAACACCTCTAGGACCCATGCCGGCATCACCTCCAACACACAACACACCTCTTCCAAGCAAGAATAAGAAAACATACTTGTGAGCCGATATGCAAACATGTAACTCATAACCAGCATGCACCGAGTCAGAAAAACAATCCTCGCAGCACTTGACCACAATGAAACCCCATTCACTCCAGAACACACACATAACATTATCAAGAAAACAAAGAACTCTACAAGCACAGGGCTTGATGGCATCAGCAACCTGCACGTGAAACATTTAGGACCACAAGGCATCCAGGTCCTCAAACATCAGCAATTACTCATCTGTACACTGTATTTGGAAACATGGAACAATTATCATAATACTCAAACCAAACAAGCACAAACACACCCTTCTTACAGACTTGTAAAACTTCATAGCACATCATGCAAAACTTTGCTTCATTCACAGTAATAGCCCATGTCCCCCTTGCACCTCCATGAAATGGATTTAGAGTACTACACTCTATAAACACCATACTGACTAATCTCGCACAACAAGCATGTAATGGCATCAACTCCTCGAGAAGCACACAGCTCACACTTTACACAACAGTAGACATTAGTAATGCCTTCAATTCCATCCTCACACACAAACTGATCACCAAGATATACAACAGAAGATGCAAAACAACACCAAACACTACCTTGCTGGCTATTTATATAGTAGACAAGTGCATGTTACATTCCAGGGCAAATCAGCATGAACACAAAATTTCCCCAGCAGAGTTCCACGGGGCTCCGTTCTGTCTCCCACACTCTTCAACCTATATGTGTGTGATATTCCTGCACCCCAGCTGCCCACAAACATTGCCTTATATGCAGATGACATCACCATAATAACCACACACTTCATTCCATCAAGACTACCTCAGCACACTGCAGACTTGGGTTGAGGACAACAGGTTAATAATCATCCCAGCCAAATCCACCACAACATTCACCACCATCTATAAACAAGATGGAATTACTTCCCACACCCTTGTAGTAAACTGCACATGGCCACACTGCCTCTGCTTTGACAGTACTACAACCAACCCTAGATACCATGATTTTTTATTTAATTGCATTTACCCTCAACCCTGGTGTCTGATAACATCTCTCCACTTCCTGAATCTTTGATCCACCTCCCTTTCATTCTCTGCGGTCATCAGCATACTTCATCTTCCATGGAAGTCCATTTCTGAAGTCATGTGAGAGCTTCAAGCACCATAACAAACAATAAGGGGCTCTAGACTGACCCCTGATGTACACCAGCATTCATGGAAAACTCATAACTCATATCTCCATTCACTCTCTCCTGTATGCAATCACCCATATACATAGCCACGACTACTCAACCAGCCACTCCTCGATAACAAGCTTTCTCATTTGCCCATTTCACCACCTCCCTAGGGACACTGTCAAAGGCCCTCTCCAAATCAACAAACACAAAGTACAGCTCTCTTTTCTTTCCTATATATTTTTCCCAAAACTGTCAGACAGTGAATATAGCATCAGTGGTCCCTTTGCCTGGCATAAACCCAAACTGCATCTCATCAGTATTCACTCTTTCTCAAATCATACCTTCTAGGACTCTTTCTTCATTACCGTCATTATCTGGTCCAAAAATTTTGTGCCTCTATAATTTTCTTGTTTGAGGGCATCACCCTTCCCCTTGTACACATGTATAATCACACTTCAGCTATTTGTGTGGGACAGCACACTCACTCCTGACACTGAGAGGGCTCTTCCTCCATGCTAAGAGATCTTTGTATGCAACGTGCATTAAGAGTGTAATGCTGTATGATAGTGAGACCTGGCCCATAAAAGAAGAGGATATTTGTAGGCTCAAATGTGCAGAAATGACAATGATTGCTGTAGGTGGACGTATAGTGAATCCTTGAATGCAAAGCCTGGTAGGGCTAGGTTAATGACTGATGCTTTGAGTGGAAAGATGGGACTGGAATGAAGTGGTGTCATGATGAGGAGGGATAAGTTGAGATGGTTTGGGCATGTTGTGAGGATGAGGATGGCAGTTGGGTGCAGCAAGTGAGAAGTGTGAATGTCAGTGGTAGGGCTGCAAGAGGCAGACCTAAAAAGACCCGTGACAGAGTCATAGTGTGTGAGCTCAGGGACAAGGAACTGAATAGGGAGGCTACCAGAGATCAAGCAGTGTGGAAAGCTGCCATTAGGTGACCAAGGCTGATGCATGCAAGCATATTGGAGTGTTTATAAATGATACAAACAGATGGTATGTGCCTTAGAGATGAAAATTAATGCCATAATCTCAGGGTTTGATTATTGGATGTTTTTGCCTTGTTAACTTGCATCCTACCCCCTGGGGGTAGGGTTTTTTTTCAAGAATACTCCCCCAGTATCCCCGCTTGTTGTACGAAGTGACTAAAAGGATTGGCGGAGGGTTAGTGCCCCTCCCCAGAAAACAACTAACTAAAAAGATGAACAAGAAGCTTCAGACAAGGACTGACCAAAAGATGACGACCAAGGACTGGACAAAGGACATGGTACGGATCGCAACATAGAATGTAAGGGGTGCAAATGATGAAGTGAAAGAGAGAGAGATTGTCCAGGTGCTTGAGAGTGCGAAAGTGGATGTATGTGGATTATCTATATATCTATCTATTGCCAGACGCCTCAATCCTGTTCGGGGTGGCCACAAACAAATGGCCTCCATGTCGCCCTGTCCCTCGCCATTTCACTGCCCTGCTCCCAACTCACACCCCCTCTCTCATATACCTCTCCACCCCATCCCTCCATCTCATCCTCGGCCTCCCCCTCCCTCCCGCTCCCTCTCCCCCCCTCCACCTCACTCACATACACTCTCTTCGTCAGTCTTTCACCCTCCATCCTCTCCACATGACCAAACCACCTCAGTGTATTCCTCCTAAACAAATACAGAAGCAAACATTTCTACAAGAGAGACAGAGAGTGATGAGAGACATGAAGATCATAACTCCTGGATAGTTAAACACTTGTTTATGGGTGGTACTGACATGCAATAACCGTTACGTGTAACCTAGACAATTTAAGACCTACAATATCCATCTGGCAAGGTATTTGTTTTACTACATAAGTTGTAGACATCATGTTTTTATTTCTGCAAAGTGATAATAACGGGGTGAACAACTTATGTAACTGCATGGTTACTAGACCTATTTAATTAGTCTAGGAAGCTGACAGTGTCTGCACAATGTATGGACTGTGTATTCCACCCGCACCAGATGAGTCAGGATAAGACTAAGGTTACGCTGACTTATTTGCCTCAGCTAAGGTATGGATTAACTATAACTTTAGTCTACATAATATGCCTTTTTTTTACAATTTACCTCACTGGAAATGCTAGTTTACTGAGGGAAAAAAATCTGTCTATCTATCTATCTATAGTCCGACGCCCTAATCCCGCAAAGGGTGGCCGCACACAAAACGCCTCCAAGTCGCTCTGTCACCCATCATTTGACTCTCCCTCCAAATCACCCCCCCATCCCTCATATACCTCTCAACTCCATCCCTCCACCTCATCCTCGGTCTACCCCTCCCTCTCCCTCCCCCCACCTCAGTGTATTTCTCCTAATCTTCTCAACCACATCCACATCCACCCCACAATTTTCCTTCACTTCTTCATTCGTCAACCTGTCCCTCCATGTCACTCCACATGCTCCTCTCAAGTAACTCATTTCCACTGCTCTCACTCTTGACTTGTTCCCCTCTTGCAAGGTCCATGCCTCGCTTCCATACGTCAGGGTAGGGATCACAATACTATCATGCAGTGACTTCTTAACTTCCATACTCACCTCCCTATTTCTTATCACTGCTTTCGGTGAACCAACAACCTTCCTTCCCTGCTGTACCCTTTCACGCACTTCATCCCCCAAAGTTCCATCCTTACTCCTCACATTACCCAAGTACTTGAATGCACTCACATTCTCCATATCCTTACCATCCAACCTCACTGTACATTCTGTGACTTCATTCCTCTCAAACACCATAACTGTGTACATTAACTTTCAGCTTCCTCCTCCTACACACTGTCCCAAATTCATTCACCAAACCTTGCAACTCCCATTCATCTTCACTCATCAATACTGTATGATCAGCAAACAGCAACACAGGAATCTTCCAAATCTCACCCTCATTCATTAGAGCCACCCCCACATCCACTGCCCTACCTTGCACCTCCTTTACAACCCCATCCATGTATATATTAAACAGACATGGAGACATCACACAACCCTGTTTCAGTCCCACATTGAGATAAAAAAACACACTCAGCTCACCATCCACTCGCCCTAGCTCCTTCGTACATACTCTTCACAGCATTCAACAATTTCCCCTCCACCTCATATATTCTTAATATCTTCCACATACCTTGCCTATCTATTCTGTTATAAGCTTTCTCCAAGTCCATGAAGGCAGCATACACTTTCTTTCCCTTCTCTAGATACTTCTTCACTGAACATCTTAGAACAAATATCTGATCTACACACCCTTTTCCCTTCCTAAATCCCCCTTGTTCTTCTCCAACTAGCTCCTCTGTCATATGCCTGACCCTATCAATGAGTATTCTACCATATATTTTACCGGTCACACTAAGAAGGCAAATATCCCTGTGGTTACCACATACTTTTCTCTCCCCTTTTCCTTTGTATAAAGGAACAGTTATACCTGATTGCCAGTCCTCTGGAACCCTTCCCTCTTCCCAAGCCAATCTACACAACTTCCATATCCACTCCACAACAATCTCACCCCCATACCTCAGCATTTCACCACACACTCCATCAATTCCTGGGGCCTTTCCCATCTTGATCTTCATTGCTTCCACTACTTCCGCCCTACTGATCTCTTCCTCCCATCTCTCATCTCTTCTTCTCCCAGCCATTCCCCAACCACTTATACTCGCATTGCTCTCACTCTCTACATTCAACAAATCCTCAAAGTGCTCCTTCCACCTCCTCAGTTTCTCTCTCCTCCACCAACAATCTATTATTCCTATCTTTCACTCCCCTACTATTTCCCCTTTCACACTGCCTTACTTTACCTCCTTCCAAAACAATTTCTTACTCTCCCTCCATTTTACACTCGGATTCCTCCCAAACTCTTCATCCGCTTTCTTCATACTCTTCTTCACCAGTCTCTTCACCTCCCTTTTCTCCTGCTCACATATACCTCTCTCCTCTCTCTTTCTCTCATCTCCGCTACATCTACTCGCTAACCATTCACTATATGCCTTCTTCTTTTGTTCCACAGCTCGTTTCACCTCATCATTCCACCATGCTGTCCCTTGCACACCCTTGCATCTCCTCCTCACTCCACAAAGCACCTCACACGCTGTGCCTATCTCTTCCGTGAATATCTTACATACGTCTTCCACCCCTTCCATCTGCTCTAGCTCATACCTTCCCAGTCTTTCTTCCAGTATACTCTTATACTCTGCTATTTTCTCACTATCTTGCAAATTTTCCATTCTTCTCACAGGAGCTGTTTCCTCCTGTTGTCCCCTTCGTCTCCTTAACCATTTTCTTTGCAGCTTTATCTTGGCCATCACTAAGTGATGGTCCGAGACTCCATTCCCCCACCTTCTCCACACTTGTGCATCCAACACTTGTCTTCTCATTTGCTTATCCACACACACGTAGTCTATCATTGCCTTTTGTTCAGCAAGTTCACCATCCATCCTCCTCATTACTCTCCATGTATACCGGTGGATCATCTTATGCTGAAAGTAGGTGTTGGCTATTGCCAACCCCTTACCAGCACAGATGTCCACCAAAGCACTACCATTCCCATCTACTTCAGCTGGCACACCCCACTGACCAACCACTCCATCCACTCGTACATTCCCAACTTTGCCATTCATGTCTCCAATCAAAAGCACTCCCTCGCTCCTCTCAGATTTGTCCATACGTGCTTCTACTCTCGCCCAAAACTCATCTTTCACTCTTGCCACTCGGTCCTCTGTTGGAGCATGCACACATACAATCGCCCATGTTTGTATACCTACTTTCATCCTCACCCATACAATCCTTGCACTCACTGTTCCATACTCTCTTATATTCTCCTTCCACTTCTTGCTTATCATCAGAAAAAAAAATGCAGTGCTATTTTTGCTCCTTATAGCCCATCAGTGAGGTAAACTAGAAAACAAAGAAAAATGAACACCACTTCCGTTATGCTGACCTAAGGTTGAGCAAAATCTTCCAGGTGTAACTGTAGGTGTATTTCAGCCACTAATTCCTGCAAAACACTAGGAGGAGGCAACATTTGTTGATATACACATCAATGTGTGATGTATTGGCTCATCTGCAAGATATTTACTGTGTTGGTAATGTGTGGAATAAAATCTAACATTTTATAACAGACAAAATAAAATATTGTTTGGTATAACAGGTTGTCTGAATGCTGGCAGCTTACTGACATTGAAAATAATATCACATACTTTATATTACTAACAAGTATCATATGCCCCTGCTTCAACACTAAAAACGTGTGATTTCAGTGTATTGCTAGTAATCTTAAGATTAACTAGACCACTGTTGCTGCTACAACATCCACCACGTATACAAATATTGTTACCAGACATAATTTATCGTTTTTATTGTAATCCATCTCTATCACAAATGTAAACATATGAACATCTGGTGATTAAGCTACGTAATCTACACCCGGATACAAACTTCCTTTCATTGCAACTTCCTCACCTAACCTGCCTGCCCCCCCCCCCTCATACACATTATTGTGCGCCATCTCTTGAGTGAAAATGGCAATTCTTTCAGGTGCTTCGTTTTTAGATCCTCAGGAGTTTCGGATTCACACCGTGGCTGGCTGAGGGAAGGAACTTTTGTTTGTGATAGTACAGTACAGTATCATGGGACAAAGATTTTTTTTAATTTTTTCACAACATATCTCAAAAATTTATTAATAGATTTAAATGAAATTTTATGGATACATGGGTCATGGACCAGGGAAGAGTTGATTAAATTTTGGTGGTGGTCTGAGTTGTTTGGGATAGGCATTGGTAGAGGAATGTGCTGTCTGAATGCACTTGTTTGTTTTTCATTTATTTATTGGAGCATTAGTTTAATTTCCTTCATAGCATTTAATTATTCTTCTGGAGATGTATAAATACATTCCAGTGACCCTTTATCAGCCCTGGAACACTTTAATGCATTTTGATATTGTACAGTACACCATATTAATTTTTGTTTGTAATATCTGTGGTTTTCTTTACTCCAGTGATCAGACCAGCTGCCCAGGCTACCCAATGAGCCAGTATTTGAAGTGCCTTCCTGGACATACTTTGAGCTATGCAGCAAGGGAGGTGGCCTGTCATGCCATTGAAATGTATGCAAGCAGACTGAAAGAAGGAGCTGATAATCTAAAGGTGATGAAAGTATGCTATTTGTTGTGACCATCTTACAGTGGCCTTGCTTCCAGCACGCATTTCTTTAGTACAGTACTAATCACCTTTAATGTGATGGACATTCAAAAAATTCGGTGGAAAAAAAAAAAAAATTAGCATGGAACATTTACGAAATCAGAGGAGTTTTGGGGGGGGGGTTTATTATGGGAAGTACCAGAGGAGATGCTGCAGGCATTGGGAACATGTATTGTATGGGAGAGGTGCTGCAGGCAACGAGAACATGCATTTTATGGGAGAGGTGCAGCAACCAATAAAAACATTCGTTTGCCTGTGATGTCACCGAGCATCAGTCTCCATATGCTCTCTGGCATATTGGGACATACTGCAGGGGAGCACCTTGTAATCGAGTAAATAATGATAGTTTTGTGTCAGGGATTATCTTCCATTATTGTTTGACACCTAAATTTTATAGATACAACATTTATGTTACTAAAGACCACCAACTTTGGGTTGTTGACATTTGCACTGGTGTCCTGCAGACGGAGGACAACGGATCGATTCAGACCCGAAATTCGTTTATCCCCAAATCATTCTGTTTTGTAAAGTTAGGTTAGGTTGAATTAATTTAGGTTGGGTTAATAGGAATGAACGCGTAATTGTAGATTGACTTTGGAGCTGAATCAACCTGAATGTTCGACTTGGTAAGTGGCCACGCGCCTCCATTTGCTTGTAAGCTATGCATTTCTGCAACTTTTCAGAGCTGTCATAATGTTTATTGAGATAAATATACAATTGTAAATTCAATGCCTGGGGCTCTGCTGTGGAGTCACTGCATGTAGAACATTACCATTTTTTTTTCCTGCCTGCACTTATTAATTTTGCTATGCAGTAATCATATGGTAAGTGTTTAAATACATAAATTAAATTGCATTTTTTGTGTGTTTGCCTAGGATTATTTATAACTTTCTAGGGATTTTTGTGCCTTGAATTAGAGTGAGTCACTGAGTGTCAGTCTCCCTGTGCTTTTGGGCATAATACCATTGCATGTTGGGATAAACTGCAGAAGTACTTATTAAAAATGATGAAAAACTTTTGTTGGAATTTGTGGTAGGTGGGGGCACTCACCATCCACTCACTCGATGCAGTGCTGCTTTAGGTGTCTGCCCTTTCCTCTCCTCCTTTCTTGCTCTTCTGTCTTTCTTTTCTTCATTCTTTCCTCTTCCTTCTGCCTACAGGTGCCTTTACACTCCCTTTTCTGTCTTTCATTACTTCATTCTTTCCTCTTCCTTCTGCCTGTGGGTGACTCTATACTGAGTGACAAGCTAAATGGTTTCCTGTTCACCAGGAAACCATTTACAGTACTGGGTGGTAACCATATGACCAAATTACGGTGCCTGGTGGTTTAGTGAGTAATTAAGGTGCTCCAATCAGATTGAGCTTGTGCATGTTTGTATCAAGGAGTGGTTGGGGTTTATTGCTCACAGAATGCCCCACAGGGATGAGTGAGGTTTGTCACTCTCATCTTAAATGTCAGGACCAACTTGCCCAGCCCTGGGCTCCTACGCTGCACATGGGGCAACATAGGATTGGATGATGAATGGATGGATGGATCTTTCATAATTGTATTATTCATTTGTGATAAGTAAAATTCTGTGGAAATAATATTTATATTACTAAGTAGCATCAAGTTAGTTTTGTTGACTTTTGTGGTAGCATGCTACAAAACAGAGGACACTGGATTGATTCATACCCAAAATTTATGCATCCCCATATCAGTCCAGTTAAGTCAAGTGAAGCTAGATTAAGTTAGGCTGAATTAAGTTAAGTTAGGTCATATTAGGCTAGGTTAGTAGGGACGAATGATTTGTGATTGACTTTTGGCTGCTCAAAATCCAGCATGGTAGGTGGCCACTTGCCTCTGCATGTTTTTGATAAGGTCGTGCAGTTCATAGCTTCAAAACTACACATTTCTGCAACTTTTTAACTTTGTAACAGTGATAATTAGTGTATTGGAAAAAAAAAAAAAAAACATTCTATGCTTGGAGGTTCTCATGCAGTTTCACTGCATGTTGGATGGCACCTTTTGTCTGCCTGCCTGCTTGCCTGTCTGCCTGTGTCTGTGTCTGTGCTGCCTGCCTGCTTGCATGCCTGCCTGCCTGCCTGCCTGCCTGCTTGCATGCATGTCTGCCTGCCTGCCTGCCTGCCTGCCTGCTTGTGTGTGTGTGTGTATTTACCTATTTGTAGTATACAGGAATTGAGCGATGCTCATGTTGTCCTGTCTCCATGTCCACATTTATGTAGTTTACTTTTACACACATGAATGTTTTTCTCCTGCACCACCTTTTTGTCTAAGTCGTTCCAAATACTTATGTATTTACCCAATATACCTAATTGAGATACACTCGAAATATGCTATGCTCGTGGGTTCCCATCGCTGTTTCTCAGTAAGTCAAATTTAGCTTTAAACTCTTTTAAGTTTTTAGACTGGATGATCTCTTTGTCCAGGCTATTCCATAAATCTATACTTCTGTAAGGAAAGCTATATTTCTTGATATCCTTCAAGCAGCTTGACTTTTTCAATTTCATTCCTTGTCCTCTTGTTGCTCTCTTATCCCACAAGAACAGATCTTCTCGGTCAATTTTATCTACTCCCACCATAGTCCTGAACACTGTAATCATGTCTCCCCTCTTTCTCCTTTCCTCTAAGGAAGGCAGATCCAGCTTTTCCAGCCTCTCTCTGTATGACAGATCTGCCAGACTGGGGACCATCTTGGTTGCTGTTCTTTGTATTCTCTCAATCTTGTTTATATCTTTCTTTTTGTGTGGGGACCACACTACCGCTGCATATTCTAACCTGGGTTGGATCTTGGCCACTATCAATTTTTTCATCATCTCCTCATCCATATAATGAAATGCTACTCTTATGTTAGTCTGGAGTTTATAAGTCTCTCTAACTATCTTATTAATGTGCTTTTCAGGTGACAAACTATCTTGGACCAGCACTCCTAAGTCTTTCTCTTCTCTCATTTTAGTGATTAATTCATTACTCAACAAATAATTCATTAATGGCCTCCTGGTACTTTTACCCATTTCCAATATTTTACATTTCTTTACATTAAATTTCATTTTCCACTTCCGGCTCCAATCATGTATCCTATCCAGATCCTCCTGCAGCATTTTACAATCATCCTCAACCTCTACCTTCCTCAAGATCTCTGCATCATCAGCAAACAGACTTGCATAACTGTTCACTCTATCTACCATATCATTTACATAAATCAGGAACATTACTGGCGCCAACACCAAGCCTTGGGGGACTCCACTTGTTACTTCCTTCCATCCAGACATCCTATCCTTTATTATTGTCCTCATTTGTCTGTCTCTCAAAAAGTCTCTTATCCATTCCAGGAGTTTCCCCTTCAGTCCTCCTATATATTCTAGTTTCCACATTAGTCTCTTATGAGGTACCTTGTCAAAGGCCTTCTCTAAGTCTAAGTACACACAATCCACCCAACCATCTCTCTCCTGTACCACGTCAGTCGCTCTTAAGTAAAAGCTCAACAAGTTAGAAACACATGACCTTCCACTTCTGAATCCAAACTGACATTCGGCCAAAATATTCATCTCTTCTAAATATTTTATCCATCTGTCTTTCAGGATTCTCTTGCACAATTTTGCGACCATGCAGGTTAGAGACACTGGTCTATAATTTAGGGGTTCTTCCCTGTTTCCTCCCTTATAAATTGGTACCATATTTGCCCTCTTCCATTCTTGTGGCACTTTCCCCTCTTCCAGAGAACACATGATTAAACTGTGAATTTTATCTGCCAGTTGTTCTCTGCATTCCTTCAGTACCCAATTAGAAATTCCATCAGGTCCTGGGACTTTCCTTACGTCTTGAGTTTCCAATAATTTGTACACTTCCTGTACCTCCACTTGTATATCTTTTATCACCGGTACATTTCTAGTCACTCCCTCCCCTTCCATAAACTCTTTTTCATTAGTGAAAACTGATTGGAAACATTTGTTCATTATTTCAGCTTACATTGCTGCATCTTTATAGACCTCTCCTTCAACTTTCAATTTAGTGATTCCTTCCCTTTGTTTCAATTTGCCATTAACAAATCTATAGAACAGTTTGGGTTCATCCTTGCATTTGTCTATTATACCTTTTTCAAAATTCCTTTCTTCTTCTCTACGCATTCTTGTGTAATCATTTCTAGTTCTTTTATATTCTTCCTTTGTTCTGGTGTTGCCCCTCTTTCTCCAATTGTTCCACGCCTTATCTCTTTCTTTTTTTGCTATCATACACCTTCTATTAAACCACTCCTTTTTCCTGTTTTCTCTCCCTCTTACTCTTGGTACAAATTTTTCCACTCCCAAATTGTAGAGGTCTAGAAAGATATCCCACTTCCTTTGTATCTCTCTTGTTTCTCTGAATTTTCTCCAATCCGCATTTTCAAAAAACTTTCTCAGTCCTGTGACATTAGCTTTCCCAAAGTTGTATCTTCCCTGTCTATGAAGCTCGTCTCTTGGCTCGATGTTCCCTATTATCATCTGGAATTCAGTGACCACATGATCACTTTTTCCTATAGGACAGAAATATTTCAATGATTCTGTTACATCGGGTTCTTTGGTAAACAATAAATCTAACCTTGCTGGTGTGTCCTCACCTCAGAACCATGTCTCTTCTCTGACCCATTGCGTCGTCACATTATTCATTATTATCTTTAATAATATAGTGCCCCACGAATCCTCGCTGCCTCCTGAGTCCCATTCCTCCCAGTTCACCTCTTTACAGTTAAAGTCACCCACCAAAATTATATTATTGCTTTTCTCAATTATTTTTTGTAAATAGCTAGCCATATCTGACAACATCTCATGGTATTTGTCATCATTCCATGCTCTCGTCTTAGGGGGAACATACACTGCCGCCATATCTCTCTTGACTTTCTCTCTAGTTTCTAATATCATATATATCACTTCAGCCCTGCCTTCTCCCATTTCCACAGTATCTACATTTATGTTGTTCTTCACTGCTGTCATCACTCCTCCTCCCGGTTTTTCTTTTCGGTCTGTTCTCCACAGATTGTATTTACCATCTCCCAAATGAACATCAATATCCTCTCTTAATTTGGTCTCTACAAAGCACATGACATCAGGTTCATATTCTCTCAGGAAATCATTAATTTGAAGCCTGGCCGATATTAAACCATCAATATTAGTGTATATCACCTTTAAATTATTTTCATGTTTTTTATACGCTCCTCTCCTTCTCTCTGTCAGTACCACTTCCTCAATTTCTAATCTTTCACAGCTATCCCCCTGAGTTTCCTTTGCTTCTATTTCCTTATATACCACTTCCTTACTTTCATATCCAATGCTCTCCAAAAAAAAGTATTACATTCTTCCTCTGTCCTCTTATCATTTTTTTCCTTTACTTGATCCTTCATTGATTTTAAAACTTCTCTTTCTTCTTCATTTAAATCTTTTCTTATTATAATATTTTCTATTCCAGCCTTTTTGCTTAACTTCCAGATCATTTTGAGTATATCATTTACAAAACTTTCTGATGTCAACTTGACTCTCATTGGTCTTGTTTCCCCTTTCCTATAAGGCCCTATCCTCCTTACTTTCTCAATTTCTTTTACCCACTTGTCTCCTTCGGGGTCAGTTTTGCCTAATATACCTCTCACCAGGTTCGTGTCTCTCTTGAGTCTCACGAATCTAACCTTTTCGTCCTCCTCCCTGTTTCCAAATATTACCATGCATCTGTTCCTTTCTACAGTTTCTCTCACTATTTTTTCTTTTTTCTTCAATATTTTCATTACATTTCTTCCATCTTTTTCTTGTTCATTTCCCTTTCTTCCTGGATGATTTCTCTTAAGCTGACCACTTCTTTCTGTTCTTCTTCTACATGTGCCCACTTTCCCTTATGTTCTTCTAATACACTACTCACCTTCTCTGTTTTATTAGGACTCTCTTCTAGTTTCCTCCTCAATTCAACATTTTCACGCTTCAAATTTCTGATTTCTTCATTCGCCGTCTCATTGGACTGGATCAGACTCTGTATAGTAATTTCTGTATTGTCAGACACGTCTTTTAACACTAAATTCTCCACTTTCTTTTCAAGTTCACTAATCCTCATTATCAATGTTTTAACCAGATCCATGATATTAGTATTTCTATCAGATCCTGGAAATTCGAGTCCCTCAGTGTTTACATTTTCGGCCATGTTGGATGTTGGTTGCTGTAGCAAAAACAGCTGTTACCGAAAATACTACAAAACATTCATGTATATTCTTCCCAATAAATCTTTACATTTTTGGCAGTCTGTATTAACTTACAATATTCTAAACTTAAAACAAAACCATAGGAGACAGGATAAACATAATTCCTGGAAACTACTTAAGGTATGCAGCCTGGGCCTGGGAGCTGTTGGGAGAGACGTCCGTCCGTTGTGGCTGTCCGTGTGTGTGTGTGTGTGTGTGTGTGTGTGTGTGTGTGTGTGTGTGTGTGTGTGTGTGTGTGTGTGTGTGTGTGTGTGTGTGTGTGTGTGTGTGTGTGTATTACCTACCTATTTGTATTTACCTATTTGTAGTATACAGGAATTGAGCTATGCTCGTGTTGTCCTGTCTCCATATCCACATTTATCAAGTCTACCTTTACACACATGAATGTTTTTCTCATGCACCACCTCTTTGTCTAAGTCGTTCCAAATATTTAAGTATTTACCTAATATACCTAATTGTGATATACACGGAATGTACTATGCTCGTGGGTTTCCGTCGCTGTTTCTCAATAAGTCGAATTTAACTTTAAACTCGTTTAAGTTTTTAGACTGGACGATCTCTTTGTCCTGGCTATTCCATAAGTCTATACTTCTGTAAGGAAAGCTATATTTCTTGATATCCTTCAAGCAGCTTGACTTTTTCAATTTCATTCCATGTCCTCTTGTTGCTCTCTTATCCCATACAAACAGATCTTTGTTGTCAAATTTATCTACTCCCACCATGGTCCTGAACACCGCAATCATGTCTCCTCTCTTTCTCCTTTCCTCTAACGAAGGCAAATCCAGTTTTTCCAGCCTTTCTCTGTATGACAGATCTATCAGACTGGGGACCATCTTGGTTGCTGTTCTTTGTATTCTCTCAATCTTGTTTATATCTTTCTTCTTGTGCGGGGACCACACTACCGCTGCATATTCTAACCTGGGGCGGATCATGGCCACTATCAATTTTTTCATCATTTCCTCATCCATATAATGAAATGCTAGTCTTATGTTAGTCAAGAGTTTATAAGTCTCTCCAACTATCTTGTTAATGTGCTTTTCTGGTGACAAACTATCTTGGACCAGCACTCCCAAATCTTTCTCTTCTCTCCTTTTTGTGATTAATTCATTACCCAAAAAATAATTCAGTGATGGTCTCCTGGTACTTTTACCCATTTCCAATATTTTACATTTCTTTACATTAAATTTCATTTCCCACGTCCGGCTCCAATTGTGTATCCTATCCAAATCCTCCTGCAGTATTTTACAATCCTCCTCAACCTCTATCTTCCTCAAGATCTTTACATCATCAGCAAACAGACTTGCATAACTGTTCACTCCATCTACCATATCATTTACGTAAATCAGGAACATTACTGGCGCCAACACTGAGCCTTGAGGGACTCCACTTGTTACTTCCCTCCATCCAGACATCTTTTCCTTTATTACTGTCCTCATTTGTCTGTCTCTCAAAAAGTCTCTCATCCATTCCAGAAGTTTCCCCTTTAGTCCTCCTATATATTCTAGTTTCCACATTAGTCTCTTATGAGGTACCTTGTCAAAGGCCTTCTCTAAGTCTAAGTACACACAATCCACCCAACCATCTCTCTCCTGTACCACATCAATCGCTCTTAAGTAAAAGCTAAACAAGTTAGAAACACATGACCTTCCACTTCTGAATCCAAACTGACATTCAGCCAAAATATTCATCTCTTCCAGATATTTTATCCATCTGTCTTTCAGGATTCTCTCACACAATTTTGCGACCATGCAGGTTAGAGACACTGGTCTATAATTCACGGGTTCTTCCCTGTTTCCTTCCTTGTAAATTGGTACCACATTTGCCCTCTTCCATTCTTTTGGCACTTTTCCCTCTTCCAGTGAGCATACAATTAAGCTGTGAATTTTATCCGCCAGTTGTTCTCTGCATTCCTTCAGTACCCAATTAGAAATTCCATCAGGTCCTGGGACTTTCCTTACATCTTGAGTTTCCAGTAATTTATACACTTCCTGTACCTCCACTTTTATATCTTTCATCACCGGAACATTTCTAATCACTCCCTCCCCTTCCACACAAGTGTGTGTGTGTGTGTGTGTGTGTGTGTGTGTGTTTACCTATTTGTATATACCTATTTGTAGTATACAGGAATTGAGCAATGCTCGTGTTGTCCTGTCTCCATGTCCACATTTATCAAGTCTACCTTTACACACATGAATGTTTTTCTCATGCACCACCTCTTTGTCTAAGTCATTCCAAATATTTAAGAATATACCTAATTGTGATATACACGGAATGTACTATGCTCGTGGGTTTCCGTCACTGTTTCTCAATAAGTCGAATTTAACTTTAAACTCGTTTAAGTTTTTAGACTGGACGATCTCTTTGTCCAGGCTATTCCATAAGTCTATACTTCTGTAAGGAAAGCTATATTTCTTGATATCCTTCAAGCAGCTTGACTTTTTCAATTTCATTCCATGTCCTCTTGTTGCTCTCTTATCCCATACAAACAGATCTTCTTTGTCAATTTTATCTACTCCCACCATGGTCCTGAACACCGCAATCATGTCTCCCCTGTTTCTCCTTTCCTCTAACGAAGGCAAATCCAGTTTTTCCAGCCTCTCTCTGTATGACAGGTCTGTCAGACTGGGGACCATCTTGGTTGCTGTTCTTTGTATTCTCTCAATCTTGTTTATATCTTTCTTTTTGTGTGGGCACCACACTACCGCTGCATATTCTAACCTGGGGCGGATCATGGCCACTATCAATTTTTTCATCATTTCCTCATCCATATAATGAAATGCTACTCTTATGTTAGTCAAGAGCTTATAAGTCTCTCCAACTATCTTGTTAATGTGCTTTTCTGGTGACAAACTATCTTGGACCAGCACTCCCAAATCTTTCTCTTCTCTCCTTTTTGTGATTAATTCATTACCCAAAAAATAATTCAGTGATGGTCTCCTGGTACTTTTACCCATTTCCAATATTTTACATTTCTTTACATTAAATTTCATTTCCCACGTCTGGCTCCAATTGTGTATCCTATCCAAATCCTCCTGCAGTATTTTACAATCCTCCTCAACCTCTATCTTCCTCAAGATCTTTACATTATCAGCAAACAGACTTGCATAACTGTTCACTCCATCTACCATATCATTTACGTAAATCAGGAACATTACTGGCGCCAACACTGAGCCTTGAGGGACTCCACTTGTTACTTCCCTCCATCCAGACATCTTTTCCTTTATTACTGTCCTCATTTGTCTGTCTCTCAAAAAGTCTCTCATCCATTCCAGAAGTTTCCCCTTTAGTCCTCCTATATATTCTAGTTTCCACATTAGTCTCTTATGAGGTACCTTGTCAAAGGCCTTCTCTAGGTCTAAGTACACACAATCCACCCAACCATCTCTCTCCTGTACCACATCAATCGCTCTTAAGCAAAAGCTCAACAAGTTAGAAACACATGACCTTCCACTTCTGAATCCAAACTGACATTCAGCCAAAATATTCATCTCTTCCAGATATTTTATCCATCTGTCTTTCAGGATTCTCTCACACAATTTTGCCACCATGCTGGTTAGAGACACTGGTCTATAATTCACGGGTTCTTCCCTGTTTCCTCCCTTGTAAATTGGTACCACATTTGCTCTCTTCCATTCTTTTGGCACTTTTCCCTCTTCCAGTGAGCACACAATTAAGCTGTGAATTTTATCCGCCAGTTGTTCTCTGCATTCCTTCAGTACCCAATTAGAAATTCCATCAGGTCCTGGGACTTTCCTTACATCTTGAGTTTCCAGTAATTTATACACTTCCTGTACCTCCACTTTTATATCTTTCATCACCGGAACATTTCTAATCACTCCCTCCCCTTCCACACAAGTGTGTGTGTGTGTGTGTGTGTGTGTGTGTGTATTTACCTATTTGTATTTACCTATTTGTAGTATACAGGAATTGAGCAATGCTCGTGTTGTCCTGTCTCCATGTCCACATTTATCAAGTCCACCTTTACACACATGAATGTTTTTCTCATGCACCACCTCTTTGTCTAAGTCGTTCCAAATATTTAAGAATATACCTAATTGTGATATACACGGAATGTACTATGCTCGTGGGTTTCCGTCACTGTTTCTCAATAAGTCGAATTTAACTTTAAACTCGTTTAAGTTTTTAGACTGGACGATCTCTTTGTCCAGGCTATTCCATAAGTCTATACTTCTGTAAGGAAAGCTATATTTCTTGATATCCTTCAAGCAGCTTGACTTTTTCAATTTCATTCCATGTCCTCTTGTTGCTCTCTTATCCCATACAAACAGATCTTCTTTGTCAATTTTATCTACTCCCACCATGGTCCTGAACACCGCAATCATGTCTCCCCTGTTTCTCCTTTCCTCTAACGAAGGCAAATCCAGTTTTTCCAGCCTCTCTCTGTATGACAGGTCTGTCAGACTGGGGACCATCTTGGTTGCTGTTCTTTGTATTCTCTCAATCTTGTTTATATCTTTCTTTTTGTGTGGACACCACACTACCGCTGCATATTCTAACCTGGGGCGGATCATGGCCACTATCAATTTTTTCATCATTTCCTCATCCATATAATGAAATGCTACTCTTATGTTAGTCAAGAGCTTATAAGTCTCTCCAACTATCTTGTTAATGTGCTTTTCTGGTGACAAACTATCTTGGACCAGCACTCCCAAATCTTTCTCTTCTCTCCTTTTTGTGATTAATTCATTACCCAAAAAATAATTCAGTGATGGTCTCCTGGTACTTTTACCTATTTCCAATATTTTACATTTCTTTACATTAAATTTCATTTCCCATGTCCGGCTCCAATTGTGTATCCTATCCAAATCCTCCTGCAGTATTTTACAGTCCTCCTCAACCTCTATCTTCCTCAAGATCTTTACATCATCAGCAAACAGACTCGCATAACTGTTCACTCCATCTACCATATCATTTACGTAAATCAGGAACATTACTGGCGCCAACACTGAGCCTTGAGGGACTCCACTTGTTACTTCCCTCCATCCAGACATCTTTTCCTTTATTACTGTCCTCATTTGTCTGTCTCTCAAAAAGTCTCTCATCCATGCCAGAAGTTTCCCCTTTAGTCCTCCTATATATTCTAGTTTCCACATTAGTCTCTTATGAGGTACCTTGTCAAAGGCCTTCTCTAAGTCTAAGTACACACAATCCACCCAACCATCTCTCTCCTGTACCACATCAATCGCTCTTGAGTAAAAGCTCAACAAGTTTGAAACACATGACCTTCCACTTCTGAATCCAAACTGACATTCAGCCAAAATATTCATCTCTTCCAGATATTTTATCCATCTGTCTTTCAGGATTCTCTCACACAATTTTGCGACCATGCTGGTTAGAGACACTGGTCTATAATTCACGGGTTCTTCCCTGTTTCCTCCCTTGTAAATTGGTACCACATTTGCCCTTTTCCATTCTTTTGGCACTTTCCCCTCTTCCAGTGAGCATACAATTAAGCTGTGAATTTTATCCGCCAGTTGTTCTCTGCATTCCTTCAGTACCCAATTAGAAATTCCATCAGGTCCTGGGGCTTTCCTTACATCTTGAGTTTCCAGTAATTTATACACTTCCTGTACCTCCACTTTTATATCTTTCATCACCGGAACATTTCTAATCACTCCCTCCCCTTCCACAAGCTCCTTTTCTTTAGTGAAAACTGACTGGAAACGTTTGTTCATTATTTCTGCTTGCATTGCCGCATCCTTAAAGACCTCTCCATCTACTTTCAGCTTGGTGATTCCTTCCTTTTGTTTCAGTTTACCATTAACAAATCTATAAAACAATTTGGGTTCATCCTTGCATTTGTCAATTATACCTTTTTCAAAATTCCTTTCTTCTTCCCTACGTATTCTTGTGTATTCGTTTCTTGTTCTTTTATATTCTTCCTTTGTTCTGTCGTTACCTCTCTTTCTCCAATTGTTCCACGCCTTATCTCTCTCTTTTTTGGCTATCATACACCTTCTATTAAACCACTCCTTTTTCCTGTTTTCTTTCCCTCTTACTCTTGGTACAAATTTTTCCACTCCCAAATTATAGAGGTCTAGAAAGATATCCCACTTCCTTTGTATCTCTCTTGTTTCTCTGAATTTTCTCCAATCCGCATTTTAAAAAAAGTTTCTCAAGCCTGTAAAATTTGTGTGTGTGTGTGTGTGTGTGTGTGTGTGTGTGTGTGTGTGTGTGTGTGTGTGTGTGTTCTTACCTAATTGTATCTTTACAGGAATGAGTCAAGCTCGTACCGTCCTTTGTCTTAAACCATATTTATCGTACATATCCTTAAATTTGTGAATTGTTTTGGCACACACTATTTCATTCGGTAATGCATTCCAGTGATCAATTGCTCGTGTTTGGGAAACTGAATTTCCTCACGTCTTTATCACCTCTCTTCTTATGCAGTTTTTTGCTGTGTCCTCTTGCTGATGCTTCCCCATATGTTATTAATCATTTATGTCTATTTTCTCCTTCCCTGATATGCATTTATATAGCATTATCATGTCACCTCTTTTCCTTCTCTCCTGTATTGTTGGTAGATTCAGTTTATTTAGTCTTTCTTCGTAGCTTAGATCCCTTAAGCTTGGTATCCATCTTCTAGCGGCCCTTTGAACTTTTTCAATCTTGTCTATGTGTTTTTTGAGATGAGGACTCCAGACTACTGATGCATACCCCAGGGTTGGTCTGATTAATGATGTTATTATCCTTCTTAGCATGTCTTCATTTATGTATGTGAATGCTATTCTCATATTTGCAAGCAGTGTATACATGTTCCGTACCTTCTCACTGGTGTGGTCAGCCAGAGATAGTCTGTTAATGATAATCACTCCTAGGTCCTTCTCTCTTTCTGATGTGTGTTCTTACCCAATTGTTCTTGCCCAATTGTATCTTTACAGGAATGAGTCAAGCTTATACTGTCCCGTGTCTTAAACCATATTTATCGTACATATCCTTAAATTTGTGAATTGTTTTGGCACACACTATTTCATTCGGTAGTGCATTCCATTGATCAATTGCTCTGTTTGGGAAACTGAATTTCCTTACGTCTTTATCACCTCTCTTCTTATGCAGTTTTTTGCAGTGTCCTCTTGCTGATGCTTCTCCATATGTTAAGTAATCATTTATGTCTATTTTCTCCTTTCCTGATATGCACTTATATAGCATTGTCATGTCACCTCTTTTCCTTCTCTCCTTTAGTGTTGGTAGATTCAGTTTATTTAGTCTTTCTTTTTAGCTTAGGTCCCTTAAGCTTGGTATCCATCTTGTAGCGGCCCTTTGAACTTTTTCAATCTTGTCTATATGCTTTTTGAGATGTGGACTCCAGACTACTGATGCATATTCCAGGGTTGGTCTAATGAATGATGTTATTATCCTTCTTAGCATGTCTTCATTCATGTATGTGAATGCTATTCTCATATTTGCAAGCAGTGTATACATGTTCCGTACCTTCTCGCTGATGTGGTCAGCCGGAGATAGTCTGTTATTGATAATCACACCTAGGTCTTTCTCTCTTTCTGATGTGTATAGGGTTTTATTTCCTACCTTATAATCCCAATCAGGTCTTTTTCCACTTTTACCAAACCTGATTACATGACACTTGTCCACATTGAATTCCATTTGCCATGTACTACTCCATTCATGAAGTTTATTTAATTCTTCTTGTAGCTCTTTACAAGAGTCTGTGTTAGTAATTCTCCTTTGTATTTTTGCATCATCTGCAAACATATTCAGATAGCTCTCATTTCCAGTGTTACTGTTTATATCATTTATATACACTAAAAACATGATTGGTGCCAGCACTGAACCCTGTGATACTCCACTAGTCACTTCTTTCCATGATGAGTAGTTTCCTCTTAGTACTGTCCTCATTTCTCTTTTTATGAGAAAGTCTTGCATCCAACAAAAAAGTTTGCCTCGAATTCCTCCTTGATGGTACAGTTTCCATAAAAGTCTTTGGTGTGGTACTTTGTCAAAAGCTTTCTTGAAATCTAAATAGATACTGTCCACCCATCCTTCCCTTTCCTGTATTTTGTTTGTTACTCTCTCATAGTAGCTCAACAGATTAGTAACACATGATTTTCCTTTTCTGAAACCAAACTGTCTTTCTGTTATCATACTGTGTTCTTCTAGATGATTTACCCAAGCTTTTCTTATAAGTTTTTCTAATACCTTGCTTACAACACTGGTCAGTGATACTGGTTGGTAGTAGAGTGGATTTTGTCTATTTCCTTTCTTGAATAAGGGGACAATATTTGCTTTTTTCCAAATATCAGGTAGTTTACCTTGACTCAAGGATTTCTTGAAAATTAAAAATAATGGTTTACTTAACTTTGCGCAGTGGCAGTATCGTAACCAATGAGGTCTTGCCTAAGTGACGTATTTGTTGCTGCTGTAAAGCTTGAAATTGGGAAAAGTTTCAGTACCATCTCAGCACTTCTGCGGCACCTCGGTTTGGGTTACCTTTCCTAGAAGGGTAGTCAAGTCGTACCCCACCTGCTCGTGGTGACCTCGCAGACACCCTGTTTTTTTTTCCATTTCTGTTTTTTGTGCTTTTTTTCCTTCGGTTTTCTTTTTTCCTCCTAAATTAGGGTGACACAAACGGGGGCGGCGCTACCCGGGTTTTTCCCGGGTAGTATTGTATATACGTTTTGCTCTTGTTGTCATTTTGTTTTTTTTGTTCTCCCCTATCATGAGTAAACAACACCAGTGCCCTCGCTGCAGTAGGTCTGTAGCAAAAAGTGCACAAGCACTGAAGTGCGCCTACTGCAGTGAGTGGATTCATATAGCTTGTGAAAATTTGGATGCAGGCTACTATCCATTCATGAAGAGGAGCCACCAGCTGGGCTTTCGCTGGCTGTGTAGCCAGTGTGTTGCACCAGCAGACGAGGTCTTGGCTGGTGGAGGAAGTAGTACCAAGAAGGAGTATGAAGATAAAGTCATTGGGCCAATCTTTCAAGCAATCAGAGACGTATCAAATAGACTGGAGGCACTAGAGACCAAGGTCTCATCACCTATGGCGGTCACACAAGATCAGGCCAAGTCATTTGCGGATGCTGTTCGTGGGTCTCTCGTGGGGGGAGGGAAGGATCTGCCTGGGGGCGTGATTGAGATCAGTGCTCATGGCCAGAAAAAAGCCATTCATAGTCAGCATGTACTGATTGTGAAACCAGAGAGTGGCGCTAGTGCCCTGACAAATCAGATGGGACCAGAAGACATCAGAGGCGTACTTAACTCGGTACCGGTTGACAGCTGCCTTAAGACCAAGGCTGGTGGGCTGGTAATGAAGTTTCCGTCAGCTGAGGCCAAGGGGGAAGCAACTGGGGTGCTGACTGATCATTTTGGCTCTGAGGGCACTTTTTGCATATCAGAGCCAAAGAAAATGTTGCCTAAAATGACCGTGACAGGCCTTTCCTCTTCCTTGGATGACTCTGGCATCATCCCAAATATTCTGAGAAAAAACAATAAAATTAAGATGCTTGTTGATCGAGGTTGTACCCTCAACCTTCTCTTCACAAGGACAAGGAATGACACCAAAACTGCTGTCTTGAAGATGTCGCCAGAGGTGAGATCCTCCATTGTAGAACAGGGCAATTACATCTACGTAGATCTTACAAGATGCCGCGCTTTCGATAGATTCTGGGTTACACAGTGTCATCACTGTCAAGGCTTTGGTCATACATTTGAGAGATGTTCTAGGAAAAGTGATGAACCTAAATGTGTCTTTTGTGCTGGAGCCCATAAATCTAAAGACTGTAGTAACAGAAATTCTCCCAAATGCATCAACTGCTCCTCTTTAAGACATCAAGATGCTAATTCAAATTCACAGGTGGTTGCCCATTTTGCTTCAAGTAGAGAATGTCCAATTATGATTTCTCATAGGAATAGATTGATTGAAAACACCAATTTTGACCATTCAAAAAACTGACTACGTCCCTCTTGAACCAGTTAAGGATGGGTCTTTTAAATATTCGTTCCATCCGTAATAAGATAGACTATTTTAATGAAATCCTAAATCAGCACGAGCTTGACATATTGTGCTTGACTGAAACCTGGTTGTATGAGTCTGATATCGATATTATTCGTAATGCCTTGCCTAAGACACATTCTGTTATTAGTATTCCCAGGCCTGCTGCTGACTATCCAGGAGGAGGCGTAGCACTCATCTACTCTGCAGCACTTGCAAACGTTTCTCTCATTGACTCAGACCTGACCCCATCATCATTTGAATTTATGGAAGTATTAATAAATTTCCATCAGAATACCATTAGAATTGCAATTGTCTATCGACCAGGTCATCCGGGCAGAGATCGAGGTTTTATGGAGGAGTTTGGGCAGTTTCTTGAAGGGTTTTCTCTTAAACCTGGAGGACTTCTTGTTTGTGGTGATTTCAATTATTGGGTTGACAGTCCAGAGTCAAAACCATTTTCTTCAGAATTCCTTGAGTTGATCACCCAGAACAATTTTTTCAATCATGTGAGTAATCCAACTCATGTCTCAGGACATATCCTTGACTTGATCTTTTCCCCTGTTGGTTGCAGGCGCGTATCAGATGTGGAGGTTGACTCATTTGACCCCCTCATCTCTGATCATGCTCTGATCACTCTTAGTTTTGATGTCCCAAAAGCCCCTTCATATAAAAAGGTCATCAGGTTCAGAAATTACAACAATGTTGACCGCCAGTTGATGTGTTTTGAAATTGATCAACGGTTAAACTCCATCGATTCTTCAAGTTTTTCTTCTGGTGAATTGGTTGATATTTACAACAACGAGCTCAGTTCAATTTTTGACCATTATTGTCCTGAGGTAGTAAAAACAATCACTGTACGTGATAATTCTCCGTGGTATGGTCCATCTATTAATTCTTTGCGTAGACAACGTAGAAGGGCAGAACGTGAGTGGCGCTTGCAGCGGACCGAAGTAACTCGTTTGCATTATGTTTTTGCGAGAAGAGCAGTCGTTCACACTGTAAAAGCCCAAAAGGGTAGGTATTATCAAAATAAAGTTGATTCATGTGGTGGTGATAAAAAAAAATTGTCTGCAGTTGTGAACAATTTGGTTGGTCGGAGGAATGTAATTGTTAAACCAACTTCTTTATCTGATGCCCAATTGGCTTCTGATTTTGCTTCATTTTTTACAAGTAAGATATCTCGCATAAGAAGTGATTTAGACAGCAGTTCTCCTAGTGAAGTGTACTCAGTTGACTTCCAGCCACGGTGCACCGGGGATCATTTGCTTTTAACATTTCATCCACTGGATGTAAACAAAGTCAAATGTTACATCAGAGAACTTAATAAAACATTTTGCTTACTCGATCCATGTAACATGTCACAACTGCCTGATGTGTATGAGCATGCTGCACACTTTATCTGCAACATAATAAATAGATGTTTCTTAGAAAGTAATTTTGTGCAGTCTGAGAAACGTGCTTTGCTTAGGCCCCTAATTAAGAAATCTGGCCTTGATGTCGAGAGCATGACAAATTATCGTCCTGTCTCTAACCTGTCTTTTTTATCCAAGATTATTGAGCGGGCCATACTTGACCAACTCTTACCACTACTGGAACACAACAGAGTTGTTCCTGTTGTTCAATCAGCATACAGAATATACCATTCGACTGAAACTGCACTAACAAGGATTCAGAGCGACTTGGTGTCAAACACTTGTTGTGGGATGTCCTCTCTCCTAGTTCTTTTGGATCTGTCTCTTAGCTTTTGATACAGTAGATCATAAACTATTGTTGGATGATCTGTATTTTTATGGCATTCGTGATAGTGCCCTTTTGCTCCTTAAGTCGTATCTGTCGGACAGATCTCAGAGAGTGGTTGTTGATTACGCTAGCTCGGATTCTGCTCCTCTTCTATTTGGGGTCCCTCAAGGATCAGTTTTGGGTCCAATTCTATTTACTATCTACACAAGTAGTTTATCGTCTTTACTTGATGCTCATGATGTGTCCTATCATTTTTATGCTGATGACACCCAGCTCTATGTTAAGATGTCAGATATCAACGATACTAAGATAAAGTTTGAATCTCTAATGTCTGATATTAAGATTTGGATGGCTAAGAGGAAACTTAAGCTGAATGATGGTAAAACTAAGATCATCATCATCAGAGGAAACAGAAGGGGTGATGACACTGACAATGCCCTGGCTTTGAACATTGGCGTGTCACAGCTGCATGCAGTCAGTTCTGTTCGATATTTGGGTGTTTATTTTAATTCTAAGTTAAATTACAAAGAACACATTAATCAGGTTGTAAGAGGGTGTAACTTGCATATCAGAAATCTGTATTCTGTGAGAAGATTCCTGAATAGACAGTGCCTCCTAACATTGGTCCATGCAGTGGTCTTGTCTCATGTTGATTATTGTAATTCACTGTGGGTTGGTCTTCCAAATAATATACTAACAAAAGTTCAGTCTGTGTTGAACATGGCGGCACGGCTTATCTTTGGTCTCCCCCCAAGAACCTCAACTACCCCGTTTCTGATTGAGTTGCATTGGTTACCAGTAAAGGCTAGAATTGAATTTAAACTGTGTCTTATTACATTCAAGGTTCTTAAGTTTGGTGAACCTAAGTATCTTGCTGAATTATTAAAACTCCAATCGACACGCCCGGGTGTGATGTTACGCAGTGAAGATGATTCCTTGCGTCTTGATGAGCCAGGAGCCATTCACCAGTCATCTTTCTCTGATCATTCTTTTGCATATAGAGCCCCTAGATTATATAACAGATTGCCATTGTCCATAAGACAACTCTACTGTTGAATCCTTTAAGAGACAGCTGAAAGCCTTTCTTTTTTCAAAATGCTATGACCTGGAGAGAGATATTATGACAGATGATTATAGGGTTTAATTATTGCCACTTTCATGTATATATGATGTAGCTTGTATTATATACAAGAAATGTCACAATTCTTGTAATTGTAAAAATAACGAGCGCTAGTGAATTCCCAAAAGGAAGAACTGGCGCTTTTGAGAAACAAAAGGCCAGATTATTTTTATTATTATTATTATTATTAACTCCTTTGCACATTCTTGTAATACCCAACATGAAATTTCATCAGGACCACTTGCTTTCCTCTGTCTAATCTACTTAACTCCTCCTGTATTACTTTTTCTGCTATTTGTATATCTGGTAGTATGTGTGGACATGCGTGTTCAACATAGTCCCTCTCAAAATTTTTTTCTTCTGTAAAAACTAATTGGAAATTCTTATTTAGTGCTTCACAAATATCTTTCTCTCGTGTATAAGTGATTCCCTCGTCCGTAATGGATTGTATTATATCTTTTACTTTAGTTTGCTTCTGATATAGCTGTAAAACAGCTTTGGTTGATGACTACTTTTATTTATTATATCCTCCTCAAACTGTTTTTGGGCTTCCCTCCTTATTTTTGTATAGTCGTTTCTTGCCTGTTTGTAATTATTATACGCCCTTTCACTATTGTGTCTTCTGTATCTATTCCACAACAAATCTCTTCTTTCTTTTGATTTTTTACATTCTGTATTGAACCATTTCTGTATTTTCTTATCTGCTTCTTTGTGCTGTGGGATGTACTTCTGGACTCCTATTTCATAAAATTCACAAAATTTTTTAAATACAGCATTTAAATCTTGTACTCTAAGCTCATTTTCCCAATCAACTTCTAAGAAATACTTCTTTAGGTCTTGATAATTTCCCTTTTTATAGTTTAGGCTCTTTTTGTAACTGTCATTGCTGTTTACTATGTCATATGCTATCCTGAAGTTATAATTTAGTACTGTATGATCGCTTTTGCCGAGTGGAGAGTGATATATTAAACTGTCAATATCATTTTCTTGCCTAATAAATATTAGATCTAGCACTGATGGTACATCAAGTCCTCTTTTTCTGGTGGTTTCCCTCACATGTTGCGTTAAGAAAAACTCTTGTACGAGATCCAGGAGCTTTTGGTCCCAACAGCTTTCTTGGCTATTTATATCTAGAGTATTCCAATTTATATTTGTATTGAAGTCCCCAGTTAGTATAATTCTTTCCGATTTCTCTTCCATTTTATGTAGCAATGATCTTATACTCTGAATTGTACTCTCTGCCAGGTCCTCATATTCGTCTCTTTCCCATGTGTTTGATCTGGGTGGCATGTACAAATTGGCTACAATTACTTTACCTTCAGATGTGTTGATCTCTACTGCAATCAGTTCTACTTGTGATGGTATATCTAGTTTTATTTCCTTAACTTTTAGATTTTTCTTAGTTAATATTATAATTCCTCCTCCTTTTTTTAAATTTCTGTCTCTTCTCCATATATTGTATTCCTCTAAGTTTAGTATGTCATTGGATATCCTTGGTGTTAATTTTGTTTCAGTTAGGCATATTATTTGTGGTTCATTTTCTCTTACATAATCATTCATCTCTAGTAATTTAGATACCATTCCATCCACATTTGAGTACATCAACTGTATCATCTTGTTTATATACTTGTCATGACATGGTTCTACTACCTTCCTCCTTTTTCTTCCATCCTGTTTGTGTACCACTTTCGTACCTGCAATCCTATTACTTTGTAAAAAGTTTCTTCTTCTCCTCTTCTGATCTTCCCTCATTTTTTGTTTTTGCTTCCTCCCTTTTCTCTTTCAGTAATTCCAGTTCCTCTTGTGTTAGGCATCTTTTATCCATACATTTTTGAACTCCTCTTTTTCCATAAGATTCTTTGCATTTTTTAGTATCTCTTCCACAGTGTTTACACTCTGGAAAGTCACCTTTAGAGGTCTTGTCTTGCTTTTCTCGTATTTTCCTAACCTTTTGTGTTCCTCTATGTCTTTACTACAGATTTCCTCTGATACTTCTTTCAGTAAGTTCATTACATTTGTCATCTCCTTTTTGTCTCTTGTGATCTTGTTTTTAACTTCTTCCTCTTCTATACCAGTGATTACTATTGATTTATTTATCTCTACTGAATCTCTGACTAACTTTGGGTTGTTTTGGATTATTCTTTTCACCTCCTTTTTAATGCTTTTTTCCTCCACCCTTGTTTCTAAGTCTTTCTTTACTTTCACCATTTCAGCATACGTGGTTTCTGCATCATTTTTGTAGCTTTGCACAGCTTCATTCACTTGTGTTATCTTCTCCTCAATATCACTGCTCTGGTCAATAAGACTGCTAACTTGTCTAATTGTCTCTGTGTCATTTTTGAACTCTTCCATAACACTCTCGTGATTGACTACTGTACTTGCCATTTCACTCATTTTCTTCCTAAGTGTACTCAATTCCACTGTTAGTTCACTGATGGTTGTGTCTTTCTTATTGGCCTCCCTTCCTAGTTTTTCTATTTCTTCCTTTTGCAAGTGCATCTGCTTCTTTATTTCATCAATTTCATTTTTGAAAGCCATTTCTAGTTTGTTTACACGTTCAACCAGTCTATTGTGAGTCTCTACTTCAACCAGTTCTTGGTAGAAATCATCATTTTGCTTTTTACCTTTATCCCTTTTCTTTTCCAAATTTGCTTTACTAAAGTATGTATCCATTTTGCAATACTTAAAGTGCAGAGCATGTACTTACAATCTCCGTGTTGTTGTAGTCTAAACAAACATCAGAGATGACTCAGCGTATTCTTTCGTCTTGGTTCTATTTCCTGTTTGAACAAGTCTTGTTTAAACTTATTATTTTTTTCCTTTTAATAATGAACAGTCATTTAGTCTAACCTGGTACTGAGCTTGACTCATACAAAGATACTAATTAGGTAATGCCACTGGCCGTTGTGATTCGGCACGGAGCGCCGGCGTCGCACGTCCGCCCAGTTTGAATCCCTCTGTGTGTGTGTGTGTGTGTGTGTGTGTGTGTGTGTGTGTGTGTGTGTGTGTGTGTGTGTGTTCATACCTAATGTTATCATTACAGGAATGGAGCTTGTACTCTTCCGTGTATTAAACCATTTTTATCATCTATCTATATATTTAAGCTGCATCCCCCAAGGAAAGGGAGGTAGCCGAGCTAGGACTACACACTCCCCATTTACTCATCCATTCAAACACATTCATTCGCATCTTAGCCCCAAAGGGGAGAAGGGACAGATCCTCATCGCATCACACCGCACAAGGGTCAACTGCTCAGTGCCATCAGTGACATCCGCAGCATGGCCCGACAGCAGAGCTGGTTTACCCCTGCCACATCATAATAGGCCCATCCCCTTACCCTCACCTGACCTGTCTAGCTGATCAGACCAAATGCGAGAGAATATTCCCTCGGGACTGCGTCATCATTTATTCATTCACGATTTCTCTCCATTTATTTCTGTCACGCACAGCCACTTTTCCTTGCTCAACAGACATCCCTCTCACATCCAGCGTTCTCTTCACATTGTCCATCCATCCTATTCGTGGTCTCCCTCTCAGCCTTACACCTCTCACATCAGATCTAGTTTTCTTTTTCACCAATTGCTCATTATCCATTCTCTCCATATGCCCAGACCATCGTGACACCCTCTGCTCAACTCTATCAGCCATCACCCAAACAACTCCAGTTCTCCTTCACACTTCATCATTTCGCACACAATCCATACATGTCACTTCACACATACTCCTCAGACACCTCATCTCCATTACATTCAAACATTTCCTCTCTGCTACTCCCATATTCCATGTTGCAGCCTTATCCTTAAATTTATGAATAGTTTTGGCACACAGTTTCATTTGGTAGTGCATTGCACTGATCAGTTGATAAGTTCGTACAGTTCATATCTGTGTGTATTTTCCTAGTTGTATTTACCTAGTTGTGATATACAGGAAATGAGCTACGCTCATGGGGTCCCATCTCTTTTTCTCGTTAAGTCAAATTTTGCTTTGAACTCGTTTAAGTTTTTAGACTGGACGATCTCTTTGTCCAGGCTGTTCCACAGGTCTATGCATCTATATGGAAAGCAGTATTTTGTGATATCCTTCAGACAACTTGGCTTTTTCAGTTTCATTCCATGTCCTCTTGTTACTCTCTCATCCCATACAAACAGATCATTTTTATCAGCTCTATCTGTTCCCATCATGGCCCTGAACACTGCAATCATGTCTCCTCTTCCTCTCCTTTCTTTTAGTGTAGGCAGGTCCAGCTTTTCCAGCCTCTCTCCGTAGGACAGATCTGCCAGGCTGGGAACCATCTTGGTTGCTGTTCTTTGTATTCTCTCAATCTTATTTATGTCTGTCTTCTTGTGTGGGGACCACACTACTGCTGCATATTCCAACCTGGGGCGGATCATGGCCACTATCAATTTTTTCATCATCTTCTCATCCATATAATGGAATGCCACTCGTATGTTAGTCAAGAGATTGTACGTCTCTCTAACTATCTTGTTAATGTGTTTTTCCAGTGACAAACTATCCTGGACCAGCACTCCCAAATCTTTCTCTTCTCTCACTTTTTTTATTGGTTCAATACCCATTATATAATTCAGTGATGACCTCTTGAAACTCTTACCCATTTCAATATCTTACTTTTTTTGTATTAAATTTCATTTCCCACATCTGGGCCCAATCTTGGATCTTATTCAGATCTCTCTGCAGCATTTTACAGTCTTCCTTGACCTCTACTCAAGATCTTTGCATCATCATCAAACAGACTTGTGTAACTGTTTACTCCATCTACCATATCATTTACGTAAATCAGGAACATTACTGGTGCTAACACCGAACCCTGTGGGACTCCACTTGTTACTTCCCTCCATTCGGACATCCTGTCCTTTATCACTGTCCTCATTTGTCTGTCTCTCAAGAAGTCACACATCCACTCCAGGATGTTTCCCTTCAGTCCTCCTATATGCTTTAGTTTCCACATTAGTCACTAGTGGGGTACCTTGTCAAAGGCTTTCTCCAGATCTAGATACACACAATCCACCCAGCTGTCTTTCTCCTGTAACACATCAATCACTCTTGAGTAAAAGCTGAACAAGTTGGAAACACATGGCCTTCCACTTCTGAATCCAAATTGGCTCTTAGCCAATATATTCTTTTCCTCCAGATATTTTATCCATCTGTCTTTCAGGATTCTCTCGCATAATTTTGCAACTATGCTGGTCAGGGACTCTGGTCTATAATTCAGGGGTTCTTCCTTGTTTCCTCCCTTATAAATTGGTACCACATTGGCCCTCTTCCATTCCCGAGGCACTTTCCCTTCTTCCAGAGAACACACAATTAAATCGTAAATCTTATCTGCCAGTTGTTCTCTGCATTCTTTCAGTACCCAGGTAGAGATTCCATCCGGTCCTGGGGCTTTCCTTACATCTTGAGTTTCCAGTAATTTATACACTTCCTGCACTTCTACACTTCTGTCTTTTATCACTACATTTCTAGTCACACCCTCCCCCTTCACAAAGTCCTTTCTTTAGTGTGTGTGTGTGTGTGTGTGTGTGTGTGTGTGTGTACATATGTTGTCATGCATGTTAGAAATGTATGGTAGTGAGGCCTGGGCATTTGGGCAGTAATGGAAGAGGATATTCGTAGGTTCAAACGTACCGAAATGACAGTGATTAGAAGGATGTGTAATGTTTCCTTGAATGCGAGGCCTAGGGGGGCTAGGATTACGACTGAAGAGTTGAGAGGAAGGCTGGGACTGGAATGTATTGGTGTTGTGATGAGGAAGGGTAGATTGAGATGTTTGGGCATGATGAGAAGATGGATGATGACATTTGGGCACAGAAAGTGAGACGTGTGAAAGTCTGGGGCAGGGTTGCGAGAGGCAGGCCGAAAAACACCTGGAACAAGATCGTGGAGTGTCGCCTCATGGCTAAGGAACAGAATATGGTGGCTGCCAAAGATCAAGCAGCATGCAGAGCTGCCTTTAGGTGACCAAGGCTGATGCATGCATATACATTGGAGCCTATATAAACGACAAGGCAATACGGTTGAATGGGAAATAGGACCACTTCTATTTAAAAAAAAAAAAAAAAAAAAAAAAAAAAAAAACTTCCTTCGGATTGACTCAGTGGCTGTAAAGGTGTACAGAAGTGCATTTTTGAGTGTGAAGATGATCCACCAGCAAACAGTGAAAATATGATTACAGAAGTGATAGGTTAGGTTAGGTTAAGTTTGGTTATGTTAGCATAATATAGTTTAGGTTAGGATTAGTTAGGATAAATTAGGTTGGTCAGGTTATGAATATTAAGTTTTACTATAGATAAATAGGTACTGAAAAGGTATTTATTTATTTTTTTATTTTTTTTATTTTTTTCCCCATCAAAAAATGGTGTTCTAAGGATGTGTCTGTCTGTCTTTGTGCACCACAAGATGGCATCTACTGTATGTGTCTTTGGCCCTGGTAGGGATTGAAAACAAACACCATTTTTTAAAAGCTTTTTGCCATTAATAAAATAAATAAAAAAACACAAACTTGATAATGTACTCAGAAAGTACCTAAAGAACCTCATGAAGAGCAAATGTAAAAAAAAAAAAGGGGGAGGGGGTGGGAGGCATTCCAGGTTACTTTTTTGGGGGTGATGGTTGTGCCATCTATCTACTTATAGCCAGACACCATATTCCCATAAGGGTGACTGTTTGTCTTTGAGTTTGTTGTTTTATGGGGAGGGGCACTAACCCTTTGCCAACCCACTTGTTGACACATAGGGAACATGTATGTGTTGGTTATGTAGTTACTGTCCAGTGTTGTAAATGGTTTCCTGGCCTACAGGAAACCACCAGACATGTCACTCAATGTAAAGCCACCTGAAAAGGAAAGAAGAGTAATAAAAAGTGACAGGAAAGATGGAAGAAATAGGGAGAGAGGAGGGCAGACATAGAAAAAGAATGATAAAGGCGAAAGAAGTAGGCAACACTACATCAGCTGAGTGGCTGATGGTTGCCATCATCATCATCATTACCATCTAATCCAATGTTGTCCCATGAGGAGCGTACAAGCCCGGGGCTAGGCAAGTTGGTCCTGACATTTAAGATGAGAGTGACCAGCCTCACTCATCCCTGAGTGGCATCACGTGAGCAGTAAACTCCAACCACCCCTTGCATATACACCTACACCGGCTCAATCTGATTGGATGTGCCCTAATCACCCACTAAACCAACAGGAACCATAATTTGGTTATATGGCCACCACCTAGCATAGTAAAGGGTTTCCTGGTGTACAGGAAACCATTTGGCTTGTCACTCAGTGTAGAGTCACCCATAGACAGAAGGAAGATGAAAGAATGAAGGAAAGAAGGACAAAAGAGGAAGGAGGGAAGAGAGGAAAAGACAGGCATCCGAGAGCAGCACTACATTGAGTGAATGGATGTTAAGCACCCCCACAACCATGGTTGCCACTTGCTCTTATTTATCATGCAATTATCTCATGGTGTTTCAGTACATTTGTTAAATTGCATTATTGTGTGTTTGCCCATCGTTGCTTGCAGCATTATAGGGATTTTTATACATTGAAGTAATCGTGTCTCATCTAAATATTTTTCCCCATAAGGTTTATTATATGTCATCACTGAATTAGTCCAGTATGGCAGTGTTGTCTGATCTAATTACTGTACTGAATGTGGGATCGCTGTACATGCAGCATTACCAGTTCTTTTGGCATTTCTTTCCATGTTTTGCCATCATCTTGATACTGTCATCTTGTTTTAGACCTATCCAACTCCACATTCATTTGCATGGGATCACTCAGGGTTTCATGATGTGTTAAGCAATAACTTCAACTTGATTTTTTTTTTTCAGGCATTGGACAGTTATTTTCAACATTCGATGGACTTTTCAGATTGGAAGAGATTAGGTGTACCCTTTGGTAATAGCATCAGTATGAGAAATTACATGAATAAATGTAAATTCATGTTCTTTGAGAGAATTAAGAAGGAGAGTTTTTAAATATTTTTGAGGCTTGTCTTTCATGTAATTGGTGGTAGGTGGGGGTGCTCACCATCCACTCACTCGATTTAGTGCTGTGCTCGGGTGGCTGCCCTTTCCTCCCTTTCACTTCTTCTTTCCTTCCTGTCTCTTATGTCATTCTTTCCTTCATTCTTTCCTCTTCCTTCTGTCTACAGGTGACTCTGCATTGAATGACAAGCCAACTTGCTTCCTGTACACTAGGGAACCATTCACTATGCTGGGTGGTAACCATATGACCAAACTATGGTGCCTTATGGTTCAGTGGGTAATTAAGGCACTCCTACTGGATTGAGCCAGTGTCATTTCACAGCCAAGGGGTGGTTGGGGATTATTGCTCACGTAATACCAATCAGGGATGAGTGAGGCTGGTTTCATCTTGAATGTCAGGACCATCTTGCTTAGCCCTGGGCTCCTACACTCCTCATGGGACAACACAGGTTTAGATAATGTATGTCTGTGTCGTTCATGTAATGGTCCATTTGCATAATATTGGATTGGGAGAATTTCTGTATCAGAAGTTTTACTACTAACATCATTGTAGATATTTGTGGGAAAATGACTGGTTGAAGTGAGTGAGTAACTGTTCATTTTCTCCGAGCATGTGAGTGCGGAGTGTGCATACTGTTGAAGGATGAGGAGAGTGTGTGTCTAAGAGGAGCCTTGAGTATGTAGGTATATGTAGTACTGCATATGTTTGGTGGTGGAGCACCAGCCAATTAGGGTGACAACCCGACAAAATCTTCCACAGGTGTACCCACTTGTTTGATAATATTCAGCTTGGTCCTGCATCGTCCTTGAACATGCTTGGGGCTTCATTTGCTTGGGACATATCTTGGAGAGATCATATTGCATCTCTTTTAAAATCTGCTTCCCAGAGATAAGGTGTGCAGAGCCAACTCCATTCCTTCTTTACCCTTGCACAATTGTTGACTGTATACAGGGGTTTTATCCGCCTTTGTGTGGAGTACAACTCTTATGTGTGGGGAGGCTCCCCACATACAGCTGTTCTCAATAGGGTGGGGTCAAAGGCTTTTCGTCTCATTAATTCTCCTCCTCTAACTGACTCCCTTCAACCTCTGTCTCCTCTCCGCACTGTTGCATCTTTATCTCTTTTCTGTCGCTACTTCAATGGTCACTGCTCCTCTGAACTGTCTTCATGCATTCCTCCACCTCTACGACAGGTGCGTAGCACTCGTCTAGCAGCAAACTCTCAGTCCTTTTCTGTCCAACTCTCTAATGCAAGAGTTAACCATTACTCCCAGTCCTTCATTTATGCAACAAGTCAACTCTGGAACTGTCTCCTGTTGTCTGTATTTCCTGCTTCCTATGATCTCCAGTCTTTCAAACGCAGTGTGTCCAGGCATCTCGAAATGAATGGATCTTGAATTTGGCTCTCTCTTGTGTTTTGTTTTTCTCTTGGAGGGAACTGTTATTGCAGGCTCATGGCCTTTGGTTCCTTCATCGTCACATAAAGAATAAAAAAAAAAGGGGGGGGGGGATGGGAATGCTGGTGATAGGGAGAGCTGGAGCTCTCGTTTCACTAGCCATCAAAATATCCTGGCCATCTCCCTTTGCTGACATTTTCAGTGTGGTACTAACACACAGAATAGGCCAGCATACCTTCTCAAACACTTTCCTCTGACTATCTCATTATTACACCTGCGTCACATATCACACAACGCACCCCACCAGATCACGGGTTGACCTCATCAAGGGCGCGCCGCCAGAAAACTTTCCCGTGCTGCTTAGTGGTGGACCTATTGAGGGGAAGATTGATGCAGACTCTGCCAGTGTGGTTTATAGGTCAGGGGTGGGATGGGGCTTGGATCTGTGCTGGAAGGTACAGAGCACTGTGGTTCCCTGGCTTTTGCTTCCACCCAATAGAGAGGGGCCTAAACCTGGGAGTAGCACCCCAGTAGGCTGCCCGATCAGTGCATAATGGCGGGATAGTTACAGTGTCAAGGCACGCTAGGAGTGTCCCTGTGGGTGTCCTGGCAGGATGCCTTGAGGGCCGAGGCTGCTTCCACAGCCACTGGTCATGGCTGGCAGGCTATGGGTCCCAGGTCCCATGTCTGGACTTGGGACTGTACAGGTGTGCACGCTTGTGGTCTGTCTCTCCCCTTTATTTAATTTTACCGACATAGGAAAAAACAATAAGAAAAAGTCCTAGCCTGAAGAAACTAAACCACCCAAGGGGATCTGAGTGGCATCTTGGAATGTGGGTAATTTGAGGGGTAGAGTGGGGACAGTAGCCGAGGCCATGAGTAGGAGATGGGTGGATGTTGGCTGTGTGCGGGAGGTTAGGTACAGGGGTGGATCAGCCAGAATGACTGCTGGGAGGGATTGTAGACATGAGCTATTTTGGCAGGTAGGTGCAGATGGATATGGTGGTGTGGGTGTGCATGTTAAGGGAAAGTTTTTGGAATACAGTAAGACCTCACTATAACAGACTAATTGGGGCCCAAACCATTCCGATAAAAGTGACATCTGGACTTTTCCTTGCTATCCAAACTTTTTCCAATTTATCAGACATTAGTCCGGATCGCACTAATGGTTTTTAAACTGTTTTCACTACCATTGCAGTAGTGTACTGTATTATACCTTCACTACAATAATCAAATGGTATGATATGTAAAATAATACTGTACTGTACACTGATAAACATGTCTTTTATATACCTCATTGTGGTGCACATAGCTGAAGTGGTCAAGTAGTCCGGACTGCTTTTGGCTTTATCAGACATTTTCCGATACATAGGAATTTAGTCCGGTAGCTCCTCGATTCCGATAAAAGGGAATTCCGGTCTGTTGAAGTCCTTTTTATCGAGGTTTTACTGTATGTCATAAATGTGGAGGTTGAATGAAAGGATTATGGCAGTGAAAATTTTGTTTGGTAAGCTAACAGCTTCATTCATTTCAGCATGTGCTTCACGGGCTGGCATGGATGTTGTAGAAAAAGATAGATTCAGGGACAACTTGCTACATGTAGTAAATGGTGTGGGACATGATGAGATTGTGGTTTTGAGAGGGGACTTAAATAGTCACGTGGGTGAAGCAGCTCAAGGATATAAAGGGGTACATGGGGGATGCGCATATGGTACGAGAAATGTATAAAGGGAAAGGATATTCAAGTTTGGGGAGGCAATGAACATGAATGTGTGCAACATGCATTTTAGGAAGAGAGAGAGTAAGTTGAGTACATACAGGTCTGGGGGAAATAATAGCCAGATAGACTATTTCCTGGTTAGGAGGGCTGGTAGGAGTTTGGTGAGGGATGTTTAAGTTGTTGGGAGGGAAGAGTGTGTGTAGCAACACAAATTACTAATATGTGACATGGTGCTTACAGAGCAGGTGGTGAAGAAGAGGACCGATACACCTAGGAGAAAAATATGAAAGTTGAAAAGCCAAACAGTAAGGGATGAGTAGAGTGGTGGCTGAACAGGGAGCTATTGGCAAAAGTGTTAATGAACTGTACAGAGCTGTCAAAAATAATCTTGTAAGAGTTACTGATTCAGTGTGTGGATGGAGAAGAGGACCCCCAAGACATAAAGTTACATGGTGGTAGCGTGAGGGTGTAGAAGCTGCAGTTAAGGAGAAGAGACGGCTGGGTAGTAACAAATAGGAATGCAGTCAAGTTGCCCATGGGGTGGACTTCTATGGCACGGTTTTCTATGCCACGGCAATGTGCCAGACCCAAAAACAAAAAGAACCACGTGCATAAAATAGCTATGGTGCGGGGGCACGGCAAGGTTTGAAACGCCTCTCTTGCCACGGAACCCCCAACCCTACCCCTTCCACTTTAGCACTGTCGTCATTGAAGTTAGGTATGTTCAGTGTTTTATGCCTTTAAAGCCCATTATTATTTATTGTTTAGTGTGTAATTTGTGTGTAATACATGCATTGACTGATTGCTTGATTGTGTGCTTGTGTAAAGTGGGGGAATATGGGGAAAAGTGGGGTGAAAAGGGGGACTTTGGGTGAATGTCCAGAACCAAATTCCATTTTTCCCATAAGTTTAGGTATTTGTATGGCATGGTTTTCTGTGGTGCAGGCTTGTTCCAGAACCAACTAGCTGGGCCTTAGGTGACTCAACTGTACTTGGCTGCCAAGTGTAGGGCTAGAAAAGAGGTATACAGAGTAATATCTAAGTCACGGAGACTTTTACTGGATAACCAAAACAGCGTTGAAAGGAAGAATATGATATTTAAGGTGGCAAGTCAGATGAAGAGGGAAAACAGGAATATCATAGGGGAGCAGTGTGGGATGAATGATGAAGGAAAGTTAGTGGTGAGCAGTGAGAATATTAAAGATGCCTGGAGCGGGCATTATAACTGGTTGCTGAATGAGGAGTTTGACTGGAACAGGGAAGGTTTAGAATCAGCAGATCCAGTGTTTGATCCTTGGACTTTGATTAACACTGTTACTGTGATCTGGGCAATAGGCAGGATGCAGTTGGGGAAGGCGGCAGGTGTGTCTGGGTTGACTGCTGAAATGCTGAAGATCTCAGGAGATATAGGAGTGGGATTAGTTACTGATTTGATATATACTATCATATATGGGTATGTTGTCCCGGATGACTGGCTCGAGAGTAATCGCACACTTGAGCCAGTAAATGTGTACAAGGGGAAGGGCGATGCCCTGAAAAGGGGAAATTATAGAGGCATAAAAATTTTGGACCTGATAATGAAGTAATGGTGATAATTTTTGAAGGTATGATTAGTGAATGAGTAAATATTGCTGAAATTCTGTTTGGGTTTATGCCAGGCAATGGGACCATTGATGCCATATTGACTGTTCGACAGTTTCAGGAAAAATACATTGTATATGAAAGTAAAAGGATCTGTACTTTGTTTTTGTTGATTTGGAGATGGCCTTTGACAGAGTCTGTAAGGAGGTGTAGAGGGCAGTGGAAAGTATGGGATCAAGGATTGGCTGGTTAGAGTAGTTACGGCTATGAATGTGGGTACTTGCACCCAGGTGAGAACAGATGGAGATTCGGGCGATGAGTTTTCCGTGAATGTCGGTGTGCATCAGGGGGCAGTCTTGAGCCCCTTATTGTTCATCATGTTGCTTGAAGCCAGTCCATCATGGCTTCGGAGATTGACTCTTGTGGGAGATGTATATCAATGATTTGGTGTTGATTGCAGAGAATGAAGGGGAAACAGAGGAAAGATTTAGGAAATGGAGAGATGATTTGTGGCACAAGGGCTTGTGAGTAAATGCAGATAAAATAAAGGTCAAGGTGTCTATGGTTGATGGTGGTACTGTCAAAGATGAAGGGGAGTGCTGTGTGCGGTTTGCCATGAGGGCATGAGAAGTAATTCCACCCTGTGTAGTGTTTGTGATAAGTAGGTGCATAAGAGATGTAGTGGGATTAGAGGTGATACTGTGAGATGATGCTGATTTTCATGTGTGGTGTGTCGGGGAGATCATGAGGTCAGGCATGAGAAGATTGATCTCACTTGTGAGTTTCTTGAGTGTGTGGAAGAGTTTTGGGAAACATGTGCTGGAGGGGGGCTGGAACTAGTGAGGGGTGGTTGCAAGAAGTTCAGGGAGCTGTTGCCTCTCCTGACATTGACATGACTCCCTCCGTGCTAAGAGATCTTTGTATGCGGCATTAGTAGGAAGTGCAATGCTGTATGGTAGTAAGACCTGATCGGTAAAGGAAACAGATATTTGTAGGCTCAAAAGTAATGACAATGATTAGGTGGATGTGTAGTGCGTCCTTGAATGCAAGACCTGGAAGATCTAGGTTTATGATGGAAGAGTTGAGAGGAAGGATGGGACTGGAGTGTATTGGTGTTGTGATGAGAAGAGTTAGCATGAGATGGTTTGGGCATGTGGAGAGGATGGTGGACAGTTATTGGATGCAGAAAGTGAGAAGTGTTCACGTTAGGGGTAGGGCTGTGAGAGGTAGACCAAAAAAGACCTGGGACGAGGCCATTGAGAGTGACCTCAGGGATAAGAGTCTGAATAGGGAGGTTGCCAGAGATCAAGCAGCATGTAGAATTGCCATTAGGTGACCAAGGCTAACACATGCAAGCATGTTGGAGCCTTTATAAACAAAAAAAAAAATGAAGTGAAGTTAAAGTGGACATTGGCCAAGAAACATGAACTGAAATTGGTTTTTTACTTGTATTTTTGGCATTCACCATCCACTCACTTGATGTAGTGCTGCTCTCGGGTTCCTGCCCTTTCCTCTTTTCCTCTATTCCTTCCTCTTTTGTCTTTCTTTACTGTACTTCATTTTTTCCTCTTCTGTCAGTGGATGACTCTACACTGGGTGATAAGCCAAATTGTTTCTCGTACACTAGGAAACCATTTGCCATACTGGATGGTAAGCATATAACCAGATTATGACTCCTGTTGGTTTAGTGGACAATTAACCCTTTGGTGTTTATGGGTGTAGTGCAGATTTCATGCACTCGTTACCATTTGACGCAGACTGCATCTGCGCACATTTCAACCGCTCGTTACCATTTGACCCCGGTTGCGTTGAACGAAATGGCCCCTGTTTTTTTGGTTATGGAATGATTTCTGGGTGAGAACAAAACACTACTTGCGACCCCGTGTATCCCTCCTCCGCTCTTAACCCACTCTGCACCCAGCGTCGCCCCACAGCCCTAGTCATGTGCTACAAGCCATGCTCAAGCGTAAGATAATTTCCTTTTTCATTCCGTAAAATCGACCCTAATTGACCTATGGTAATTCTTTATAACCAAAATATAGCCATATAAATTCCCTATAACTTTTTCTTAGTAACATGTATCATAAAAATTATATTTCTATGATAAAAAACTGAAAGAAACTGAAATAAAAAAATATAAATTAAGGCATTATTTACTTTCGGCTTATCTTTTTTACAACACCATAAGCACGGGGTTTATCTGCCCCTGTGTGGAGTACAACTCGCATGTGTGGGGAGGTTCCCCACATACAGCTCTTCTCAGTAGGGTGGAGTCAAAGGCTTTTAGTCTCATTAACTCTCCTGCTCTTACTGGCTCCCTTCAACCTCTGTCTCTTCGCCACACTGTTGCATCTTTATCTCTTTTCTATTGCTACTTCAATGGTCACTGCTCCACTGAACTGTCTGCATGCATTCCTCCACCTGTATGATGGGCACGTAGCACCTGTCTAACAGCAAACTCTCATCCCTTTTCTGTCCAACTCTTTAATGCAAGGGTTAACCATTACTCCCAGTCCTTCATTTATGCAACAGGTCAACTATGGAACTGTCTTCCTCTGTCTGTATTTCCTGCTTCCTATGATCTCCAGTCTTTCAAACACAGTGAGTCCAGGCATCTTGAAATGATCGGATCTTGAATTTGGCTCTCTCTTATATTTTGTTTTTCTTTTGGAAGGAACAGTTATTGCGGGCTCGTGGCCTTTGGTTCCTTCTTCCTAGCATGAAAAAAAAAAAAAGTACAGGTGTTCCTCCCCTAATGCAGGTACTGTATTTGCTTCCGCACCGACCTCTCGTTAGGCAAATATCACATTAGAGGGACTTTTGAAAACCCCTATTTCCTTCCACACCCCTGCCCAAAGTCCACTTTTTCTCCCCTTGTGGTGCTAAATTTTTTTTTACCCCCAAATTTAAACCTAAAAGCATTAATATGGTTATAAAAAATACATTACATCAGTTCAGGACTTTTTTATTTATTGTACTGTACCTTATGTGAGGAGAAGAGCAAAAACACATCGCCGGAGATAAGGTAGAGGGGGAGAACACACACACTAAAATCCATCAATGTCTGTTTCACTAGCTAAACTCCAAACATCACTTTCTAGGTCCTTCACAGCCCACCTGGTTCAAAATACTGCATTATGCTAACAGTGCCTGTGTTAGAATGTTTATTTCCTTCTGCAAAATCGTGCCGCATTAGAGCAATATCGCGTTACGGCAAACTGCGTTAGGGGAGGAACACCTGTATGTTCATTCAGGATTACGATGAAAGAAAATTACGATTATCGAAGCATAAATAAGGGCTGTTAGGATAAATTGTTTATGAATTACTGAGTGCGCGGGAATAATGCGGTGATGGGGGGGGGGGGGTTGTCTAAGTGTGCGGCCTTGGGCGCCGATGCCTGCCTCCCGAGTACTCACCTGCGGTAAGACGCAACCTGCATAGAATGGTAGCATTAAGGTTAAGGTTCTCCAGTTGGATTGAGTTGGTGCCGGTTTCTGTCCAAGGGGTTGTTGGGGTCTGTTGCTCACATAATACCACTCAGGGATGAGTGAGGCTAGTCACTCACATCTTAAATGTCAGGACCAACATGCCTAGCCCCAGGCTTCTGTGTTCCGCATGGGGTAACACTGGATTAGATGATGAATGAAAAAGTTTTATCTTGTCAGTGCATAGATGTATTTTGTATTTCTTTCGTTCCATCCTCTTCTGTCTTTCTTTCCCTCATTCTTTCCTTGTCCTTCTGTCTACGGGTGACTTTACACTCCCTCTTCTGTCTTTCTTTCCTTCATTCTTTCCTCTTCCTTCTGCCTGTGGGTGACTCTACACTGAATGACAAGCCAAATGGTTTCCTGTACACCAGGAGACCATTTACTATGCTGGGTGGTAACCATATAATCAAGTTTTGGCACCTGATGGTTTAGTGGGTAATTATTGCGCTCCAGTCGGATTGAGCCAGTGCGGGTTTGTATCCAAGGGATGGTTGGGGTTGATAGCTCATGTAATGCCACTCAGGGATGAGTGAGGCTGGTCACTCATCTTAAATGTCGGGAACAACTGCCTAGCCCCAGGCTCCTACGCTCCTCATGGGGCAGTGTAGGATTGGATGATGGATGGAAGGATGGATTTATTATTTGTGTCACCAGATGATCATATATATCTGCTGAACAGTATTCTGTAATGAAGGGATTAGTGAAGGCTATATCTAACTTCTCCATATATAAAAGTAACCCTTAAGCTGAAATTGTCTGTTACAAGCAAAAATAAAATGATTAACATGCCATGAGATTCAAGGGGTTGAATATTCACAATTTACATGGGATACCTAGCACAGTAAACTCTCAATTATCCATCGTCGCAATTGTCCGGCACTGTTGGCTTGGCTCCATTAAAGTAATATATGGCAAAATTATGCAGCATCAGGTGCCAGAACAGGAAAACTGATGATTTTATGCAATATCGAGATGCAAGGCGTATCAACCGCTCGTATGCGATAACCAGTCGGTGCCTGGGAAAACCCCACAACACGCCAGCCAATCAGAATTCATTGCGGGAGTGGCCCCTGATGCGCTGAGCTTACACTCTCTGTCTCTCATGGATCTCATTCAGTGAAGACGTATCTATGCACTCTATTCTTGTGATCATGCAGTGGCAAAACCCTAGTGCTAAGACTTACTCTGCGGCCTCCCATACCTTGCATGCTGTGGCCTTTCAGTGCTTCATGTTCTAGTGGTTTATTGTGATTCTGAAATTACTGTACATTTAATTATTAGTCCCCTGCCGGTGAAACCGGTTGGGAACTATAGGTTTGCGTTGTTGGTATGTTAGTACATCAGTACATCAGTCCGTCTTCAATTTCATGTCCGCTCTGTAACTTCCACATGCATGAACAGATTTTGATATAACTTCACGCAGTTGTTCCCCATCCCATGATGGTATGTTGCGCGCAACAACCATCCATCAGCTCCCAAGGTCGAGGTCACACTGGGGGCTCAGTCAAGGTCATCTGCAATTGTGTTCCTGCTCTATAACGTCCACCTGCATAGACAGATTTTGACATAACTTCAAGCAGTTGTTCCCCATCCCATGACAGTCTGTTGCTTGCAACATCAAGCAATCATCTCCCAAGGTCAAAGTCATACTTGGGGCTCAAACAAGGGCAGGCGCTGTCGTAATTAACAGCCATACCTACATTTGTGTCTGCTCTGTAACCTCCACATGCATGGACAGATTTTGATATAACTTCAAACAATTGTTCCCCATCTCATGATGGTGTGTCATGTGCAATAACCAGCCATCCTCTCCCAAGGTCAAGGTCACACTTGGGGCTCAAACAAGGTTGTGTGCAATTTCATGTCTGCTTTGTAACTTTCACATGGATGGACAGATTTTGATATAATGTCATACAGTTGTTTCCCATCCCATGACAGTGTGTTGTGCACAGCAACCACCCATCTACTATCAAGGTCAAGGCCATACTTGGGGCTCAAACAAGGTTGTGCGCTGTCATAAGTAACAGCCATACCTACATTCGTGCGCACTTTGTAACTTCCACATGCATGGACAGATTTTGATATAACTTGACACAGTTGTTCCCCATACCATGACAGTGTGTTGCATTAACAACCAGCCAGCTGCTCCCTTTGTCAAGTACATTTGTATGGTTATCATCCAGTAGGGGACTTTGTATTGCTTGGCAACACTGAATGCACTTGTTTCAACTAGACCACACAGGATTAAGTGCACTGAACTGTATTGCATGGTGTACAATACCATCCATTGATGCCAGCACTAGGTGAGTACATAGTACACTATGTACTTTATTACTGTACAGTATCAGTGCTGTATTGTATGTTGTTTAATTTTCCTCTTTTACTCATGGGAATGTTTTTAGGATAGAGGGTCAAGAAAAGCAAGATGAATAAATCCATTGGAAAAAAGGCATGCTCTTCATCAGCGGAAAGTGTGTGGTACCCGTACAGTTTTCTACCTAACGAACTGACTCAAACTACCTGTGAGCTTGCAATGTCTTACATTATCTTGGCAAGTCTGTTCTGTTAAATGTTACTCATAAAAACATGGAAAAAATAAGGTAAAGAAATCAATCTTGAGCATTTATTGGTGAACTGATGATTTGGAAAATTGTGTTGTAAAGTATAATTATCATGACTCCTTTGCTCACAGTTATGCAAACGACCGCGGCCCACAAATTTATTCCTTACCTGACTGCCGTCACTCCTCTCCTCACTTGCCACTCAGCTGTTTTGCAGATAATACAGTAAATACATAAGAATTCCATGGAAAAGGAAACTAAAGAAATAAATCGCAAGCATTTATCGGTGAACTGTTGATTGGGAAAGAAGTGCTGTACTGTAGAATTATCATGACTACCTTGCTTACAGTAGTTGTAGTGGTAGATGTTCCCTAGACAGCCTGGCCAAACAGCCCCAAGTCCCTAAGGAAGGCCACAGCCGAGACCGGGCTTTCCCACTGAGCTCTCAAGGAGTGCATGTTGTGTTGTTGGAGCAAGTGATTGTGTGCAGTGCAGCCTTCCATAATATGCTTAATAGTATGGGGTGCTATGTTGCATCGTGGACGGGCATCATCATACTGAGTCATTGAGCCTCTTCTGATAACTCAAAAGGGCTGGATGATTCCCACATCTCAGCCTGGCCAGGTGGATTCTGTCCTCATGAGGGAGGTAGGATTCAGAAGGGTGGATATCAGGAGGCCGAGTTTGCAGCTGTGTGTTGTCTTTGAGTGACTGAATGGAGTGGCAAGTTTTTTGAGTATGGATATGCTTTTGGAAGCTGGTTTGAGACAGGCGAGAGGAGAGAGATGACAGTATTTGTGTATGATATCGTGTGCCGGGTGTTGTTTCAATGTTCCTTGGTGTGTGTAGATGTGCTGCCTTGCACTGTAGTGGATTGTGTGGAGGCTGCGGCAAGAATTTGTGTGCGTCTCACGTCTAGATAATCCTTTGAGGACTTTGGTTTCTTGGTGTAGGTGGTCTATAGGTGTGGTAGCTGTGCAGCCTGTGATTATTTTTAAGGCCATGTTCTCTGTGGTCTGTAGGGCATAATAGTGTGTTTTAGTGAGGTTAGAAGCCCAAGCAGGGCTTGCGTAATTCATCACTAAATGTATATATTGTTTGTGTACTGTGGTGGTGATGTCTTTGTTGTGTCCGAATGTTATGTGGGCAAGTGACCATAGGGCGTTGAGTCTTGGTGTTAATTTATTTTCAATGTTTGTGATGTCTTGTTTAAATGACATTAATGTATTGTATGTTACACCAAGGTTTTCGTGTGTGTGCACGCGTGTGCACATGTGCATGTTTGTGTGTGTGTGTGTGTGTGTGTGTGTGTGTGTGTGTGTGTGTGTGTTCTTACCTAATTGTTCTTACCTACTTGTATCTTTACAGGAAGGACTCAAGCTCATACTGTTCCTTGTCTTAAACCATTTTTATCATACATCTCCTTAAATTTATGAATTGTTTTGGCATGTATTGTTTCATTCGGTAGTGCATTCCACTGATCAGGTGCCCTATTTGGGGAACTAAATTTCCTTACGTCTTTATCGTCTCTCTTTTTATGCAGTTTTTTGCAGTGTCCTCTTGCTGATGCATCCCCATAGGTTATATATTAATTTATGTCTATTTTCTCCTTCCCTGATATGCATTATATAGCATAATCATGTCTCCTCATTTCCTTCTCTCCTGTAGTGTTGGCAGATTCAGTTTTTCTAGTCTTTCTTCATAGCTTAGATCCCTTAAGCTTGGTACCCATCTTGTAGCAGCCCTTTGAACTTTTTCGATCTTATCTATGTGTTTCTTGAGATGAGGATTCCAGACTACTGATGAATACTCCAGGGTTGGTCTGATGAAAGATGTTGTTATCATCTTCAGTATGTCTTCATTTATGTGAATGCTGGATGGGGTATATGTGCAGGAGTAGGTGAGACTGAGAGGGCAAAGGAAGGAGTATGTATAGTTGTGAGTAAAAGATGGAAGAAGAGCATAAGACAGTATGGATCAGTTGGGTCAAGGATTGTGTGGGTAAAGTTGAAAGTTGGAATACAAATGTGGGCGATTGTGTGTGTGTATGCGCCAACGCAAGATCGTGCTAGAAGAGTGAGAGAAGAGTTCTGGACAAATGTGGAAGTGTGCATGGAAAAGTTTGGAAGGAATGAGAGAGTGTTTTTGATTGGTGATATGAATGGTAAAGTTGGTAATGTGAAGGTGGATGGAATAGTTGGTGAGTGGGGTGTGCCTGCTGAGATAGATGAGAATGGGAGTGCGTTAGTGGACATTTGTGCTGGGAGGGGGTTGGCGATAGCCAATACCCTCTTCAGGCATAAAATGATCCACAGGTATACATGGCGAGTGATGAGAAAGGTGGGTGGTGAACTGAATGAAAGGAAGGCAATGATTGATTATGTGTGTGTGGATGAAAGGATGCGAAGATGTGTAAAGGATGCAAGAGTGTATAGAGGGTGGGGGACTGGACTTTCTGACCACTACTTGGTGGTGGCCAGAATTAGGATGCAAGTAAGATGGAGGAATAGAAGAAGGGAAAGACGAGAGGAAGGAGTAGTTGCAAGGAGAGTGGAAAGGTTACAAGAGGATGAGAAAAAGGCAGAGTATAAGAGAGAAGTGGAGGAACGATTGGACAAATACGAATGGGAGCAGATGGGAGACGTGGAAGGTGTGTGTAAGATAGTTACAGAAGAAATATGTGCAGCATGTGATGTGGTGTGTGGAAGGAAGAGAATACGGAGGGGGGTGCAAGGAACAGCGTGGTGGACTGAAGAGGTGAAACAGGCTGTGGCACAAAAGAAGAAAGCATACAATGAATGGATGAGAAATAGGGGCATGGAAGAAGTTGAGAGGCGGAAGAGAGAGTTATATGTGGAAAGAAAGAGAGAGGTGAAAAGATTAGTAAGAGAGAGTAAGAAGAGAGTGGATGAGGAATTTGGAAGGAATTTGAGTGTAAAGTGGAGGGACTGTAAGAAAATGTTCTGGAGAGATGTGAAAGAGTAAGACAGGGTGGAAGTGAAGTTAGCAGGGGAGTGAAAGATAAAAATGGTAGATTACTAGTGGAGAAGGGAGAAAAAGTGAGCAGATGGAGAGAACACTTTAAGGAATTGTTGAACGTAGAGGATGGAAGTAATGCGAGTATAAGTGGCTGGGGAATGGCTGGGAGAAGGAGGGAGGTGAGAAGACAGGAAGAAATCAGTAGGATAGAAGTTGTGGAAGCAATGAAGAAAGTTAAATCGGGGAAAGCCCCAGGAATTGATGGAGTGTGTGGTGAAATGCTGAAACATGGGGGAGAGATAGTAGTAGAATGGATGTGGAAGATGTGCAGATTGGCCTGGGAGGAAGGTAGAGTCCCGTAGGATTGGAAGTCGGGTATAATTATTCCCTTGTACAAAGGAAAAGGGGAAAAAGAAGTTTGTGGTAATCATAGGGGCATTTGTCTTCTTAGTATAATAGGAAAAGTGTATGGTAGGATATTTATAGACAGAATTAGAGAAAGGACAGAGAAATTAGTTGGAGAAGAACAGGGAGGCTTTAGGAAGGGAAGAGGTTGTGTAGATCAGATATTCATTCTTAGATCTTTAGTGGAAAAGTTTGTAGAGAAGGGAAAGAAGTTGTATGCGGCTTTCATGGATTTGGAGAAAGCATATGACAGGGTGGATAGACAAGGATTGTGGAAAGTGTTAAGAATATATGGAGTAGATGGGAAGTTGTTGAATGCTGTGAAGAGTATGTACGATGGTGCGAAGGCTGCAGTGCGTGTGGATGGTGAACTAAGTGAATTTTTCTCTTTGAATTGGTTTGAAACAGGGATGTGTCATGTCTCCATGGTTGTTCAATCTGTACATGGATGGGGTAATAAAAGAGGTACAAGGTAGGGCAGTGGATGTTGGAGTGGCCCTGGTGAGAGAGGATAGTGTTTGGAAACTCCCTGTACTGTTGTTTGCAGATGATACTGTGTTGTTGAGTGAAGACGAAGGGGAGCTGCAAGGCTTGGTGGATGAGTTTGGGAGAGTGTGTAAGGAACGGAATCTAAAGGTGAATGTAGGGAAGAGTAAAGTGATGGTCTTTGAGAGAGGTGAAGTTAGTGAATGTACAGTGAGGTTGGATGGTGAGGAATTGGAAAATGTGAGTACGTTTAAGTATTTGGGTAGTGAGATGAGTAAGGATGGAGATTTGGAGGGTAAAGTGCTTGAAAGGGTACAGCAGGGAAGAAAGGTTGCTGATTCTTTGAAAGCAGTGATAAGAAACAGGGAAGTGAGCATGGAAGTGAAAAAGTTACTACATGACAGTATTTTGATACCAACTCTAACGTACGGAAGTGAAGCTTGGACGTTGTTGGAAGGACACAAGTCAAGAGTGAGAGCAGTGGAAATGAGTTATTTAAGAGGAGCCTGTGGAGTCACGTGGAGAGACAGGCTGACGAATGAGGATATAAAGGAGCGTTGTGGTGTGGATGTGGATGTGATAGGAAGCGTTATGAGGAACACACTGAGGTGGTTTGGCCATGTGGAGAGGATGGAGGGTGAAAGACTGACGAAGAGAGTGTATGTGAGTGAGGTGGAGGGGGGAAGAGGGAGGGGGAGGCCGAGGATGAGATGGAGGGATGGGGTGGAGAGGTATATGAGAGAGGGGGATGCGAGTTGGGAGCAGGGCAGTGAAATGGCGGGGGACAGGGCGACTTGGAGGCGATTTGTTTATGGCCACCCCAAATGGGATTGAGGCATCTGGCAATAGATAGATAAATAGATAGAATGCTGTTCTCATATCTGCAAGCAGTGTATACATTCTCTGTACCTTCTCATATATGTGGTCAGCTGGAGATAGTCTGTTATTGATAATCACACCTAGGTCCTTCTCTCTTTCTGATATGTGTAGGGTTTTGCTTCCTGATTTATTCTCCCAATCTGGTCTTTTCCCACTTTTACCATACTTGATTACATGACACTTGTCCACGTTGAATTCCATTTGCCATGTATTACTCCATTCATGAAGTTTATTTAATTCTTCTTGTAGCTCTTTACAAGAGTCTGTGTTAGTAATTTTCCTTTGTATATTTGCATCATCAGCAAACATATTTAAATAGGTTTCGTTTCCAACGTTACTATCTGTATCATTTATATACACTAAAAACATAATTGGTGCCAGCACTGAGCCCTGTGGAACCCCGCTAGTCACTTGCCTCCGTGATGAGTAATTTTGTCTTAGAACTGTTCTCATTTCCCTTTTTCTGAGAAAATCTTGCATCCAGCTTTACAGTTTGCCTCGGATTCTTCTTTGATGGTACAGTTTCCATAAAAGTCTTTGGTGCAGTACTCTGTCAAATGCTTTCTTGAAATTTAGATAGATACTGCTCGCCCATCCTTCTCTTTTCTGTAATGTTTCTGCAACTCTGTCATGGTAGCTGAATAGATTAGTAACACACAATTTTCCCTCTCTGAAATGAAATTGCCTTTCTGTTATCATATTGTGTTCTTCTAGTTGGTTTTCCCAAACTTTTCTTATCAGCTCTTCCACTATCTTATTTACAACACTGGTTAGTGAAAATGGTTGGTAGTTGAGTGGATTTTGTCTATTTCCTTTCTTGAATTAGGGAACAAAGTTTGCTTTCTTCCAAATATCAGGTAGTTTACCTTGACCCTAGGATTCCTTGAATATTAAGGATAATGGTCTACTTAACTCCTTTGTATATTCATGTAGCACCCAACATGAAATTTCGTCTGGACCATTTGCTTTCCCTTTGTCTGATTTACTTAACTCTTCTTGTATTTCTTTTTCTGATATTTGTATATCTGGTATTATGTTTGGGCATGCTTGTTCCATATCATTCCTCTCAAAATTATTTTCTTCTGTAAAAACTGATTGGAAGTTCTTATTTAGTGCTTCACAAATATCATTCTCTTGTGCATAGAGGATCCCTCATCAATAATGGATTGTATTTTATCTTTTACTTTGGTTTTGCTTTGGATGTAGCTGTAAAATAGCTTCAGTTGATCGCTGCTTTTGTTTATGATGTCTTCCTCAAACTGTTTTTGGGTTTCTCTCCGTATTCTTGTGTATTCATTTCTTACCTGTTTATAGTTGTTATATGCCCTCTCACTGTTGTGTCTTCTGTATCTTTTCCATAACAAGTCTCTTTTTTTTTTCTTTTGATCTTTTACATTTTTTATTAAGCCATTTTTTATTTTCATTTCTGCTTCTTTGTGCCAAGGGATGTAATTTTGGACTCCTGTTTCATAAAGTTCGCAGAATTTTCTATATATAACATTTACATCTTGTCCTCTAAGCTCTTTTTCCCAATTTCTTTCTAAGATGTATTTCTTTAGGTCATGATAGTTGCCCATTTTGAAGTTATGGCTCTTTTGTAACTTTCATTACTATTAACTATGTCATTTGCAATCCTGAAGTTGTAATTTAATATCGCATGGTCACTTTTGCTGAGTGGAGGGTGATACATTATATTGTCAGTATCATTTTCTTGTCTTGTAAATATAAGATCCAATACTGATGGTACGTCAAGTCCTCTTTTTCTGGTGCTTTCTTTTACATGTTGTGTTAGGAAAAACTCCTGTACAAGGTCGAGAAGCTTTTGGTCCCAACAGCTTTCCTGGCTTTTTATATACAGAGTATTCCAATTTGTATTTGTATTGAAAGCACCAGTTGATATAATTTCTCCTCCATTCTGTGTAGTAATGCTCTTAAACTTTCAATTGTTTTCTCTGCCAGGGCTTCATATTCGCTCTTTTTCCCAAATGTTTGATCTGGGTGGCATGTATAAATTTGCCACAATTACTTTCCCTTCAGACGTACTAAACTTTTCTGCAATCATTTCCACCTGTGAGGGTACATCTAGTTCTATTTCTTTGACTTGCAGATCATTCTTTGTTAATATTACAGTACCCTCGCAGCCAACACGGTAATATTGTCATGCATGGGTCCCGTGTTGGACCAAAAACGTGTTGGACAAACAACAGAGCTTATGGGGAAAAATGAATTATGTCAGCAACCCTCGGAAAAGTCACCCTATATACCTACCATATACCTACACATATATTAGTACTGCTGTAATTATAATGAATGGTACTGTACTATGAATGATAACTAACCTTTTAGGATAGTGTTGGTGGGCTTGTTGGGAATGGAAGGTGGTATCCGAGGCTGTAGGTAGTCCTACTGGGTCCCCGGAGGATGTCTGCTGGTGTCACTAGCGGGTAATGGCTGCTGCTCCTCCTCGACCTCCCTCATAAATCCTTCGAAATTCCTCCCCCCTTTCTTCTGCCTCTCGCTGAATTCTAGCTTGGTGGCCTGAGGGAGGTGCTGCCACTTCTTGGGGTTCTTAGAAGGCTTCCTAGGCATCATGAGCTGAGTAAAATGCAGTAGCAAGGGCAGAAAATGCAGCAAGAAAAAAGCACCATCCAATGCGAATTATGCGACTGAGTGGCGTTGTGGCGGGAGAAATTTAAACAAAACATCACGTGAGAGCGGAAGCGTTTTTCATTTGGGTGACATCACGATCACGATAGCGGGCGAGGGAGGCTACTTGATTGGAAGTTTTGATTGGCTCTCAGCGTCACGGGAACGTCCAGTATGACCGTGTTGGACCAGAGGTGATCGTGCTAGAGGCAAACTCTGCGGATTTCGCCCACTTCTCAGAGCTTCTTCCGTATTATGCTTACGCACCCGTTTTACAGGACTTAAATCGTATTAAATCATACTAATTTTTTGCTCTCCGTGCTGGACGCGAATCGTGCTGGACAAACGCGTGTTGGACTGTATAATCCCTCCTCCATTTTTTAAGTTCCTGTCTCCTCTCCATATATTGTATTCCTCTAGGTTTAGGGTATCGTGTGATATCCTTGGTGTTAATTTTGTTTCAGTTAGGCAAACAATATGTGGTTCCTTTTGTTTAATATAATCATTCATCCCAAGTAATTTAGATACCATTTCATCTACATTAGCGTACATCAACTTAATCATCTTGTTTACATATTTGTCATGACTTGGATCTACTACCTTTCTCCTTTTTATTCCCTCCTGTTTATGTACCACTTTCAAACCTGGAATCCAATTACTTTGTAAAAAAAATTTGTTCTTCTCTTCCTGTGATCTTCCCTCATTCTTTGTTCTTCCCTCCTCCCTTTTCTCTTTTAGTAATCCAAGTTTCTCTTGAATTAGGCATCTTTTTATCCATACATTTTTGAAGTCCTCTTTTTCCATAAGTTTGTTTGCATTTTTCAGTATATCCTCCATGGTGTCTACACTCTGGAAGGTTACCTTCAGGGGCCTTGATTTATTTCTCTCATATTTCCCAAGGACCGGACTAAGGACATTGTAATTGCAACCTGGAATGTAAGGGGAGCGAATGATGAGGTGAAAGAGAGAGAGATTGTCCAGGTGCTGGAGGATGCGAAAGTGGATGTATGTGGAATAACCGAAACAAAATGGAGAGGAGAAAGTGTGAGAGAATGGGAGTATGGATGGGGTATATGTGCAGGAGTAGGTGAGAATGAGAGGGCAAAGGAAGGAGTATGTATAGTTGTGAGTAAAAGATGGAAGAGGAGCATAAGACAGTATGGATCAGTTGGGTCAAGGATTGTGTGGGTAAAGTTGAAAGTTGGAATACAAATGTGGACAATTGTGTGTGTGTATGCGCCAACGCAAGATCGTGCTAGAAGAGTGAGAGAAGAGTTCTGGACAAATGTAGAAGTGTGCATGGAAAAGTTTGGAAGGAATGAGAGATTGTTTTTGATTGGTGATATGAATGGTAAAGTTGGGAATGTGAAGGTGGATGGAATAGTTGGTGAGTGGGGTGTGCCTGCTGAGATAGATGAGAATGGGAGTGCATTAGTGGACATTTGTGCTGGGAGAGGATTGGTGATAGCCAATACCCTCTTCAGGCATAAAATGATCCACAGGTATACATGGCGAGTGATGAGAAGGGTGGGTGGTGGACTGAATGAAAGGAAGGCAATGATTGATTATGTGTGTGTGGATGAAAGGATGCGAAGATGTGTAATGGATGCAAGAATTTATAGAGGTTGGGGGAGTGGACTTTCTGACCACTACTTGGTGAGGGCCAGAATTAAAGTTCAAGTAAGTTGGAGGAATAGAAGAAGGGAAAGATGAGAGGAAGTAGTAGTTGCAAGGAGAGTGGAAAGGTTACAAGAGGACGAGAAAAAGGCAGAGTATAAGAGAGAAGTGGAGGAACGATTGGGCAAATATGAATTGGAGCAGATGGGAGACGTGGAAGGTGTGTGTAGAATATTTACAGAAGAAATCTGTGCAGCATGTGATGTGGTGTGTGGAAGGAAGAGAAGATGGAGGGGGGTGCAAGGAAAAGCGTGGTGGACTGAAGAGGTGAAACAGGCTGTGGCACAAAAGAAGAAAGCATACAATGAATGGATGAGAAATAGGGGCGTGGAAGAGGTTGAGAGGCGGAAGAGAGAGTTATATGTAGAAAGAAAGAGAGAGGTGAAAAGATTAGTAAGAGAGAGTAAGAAGAGAGTGGATGAGGAATTTGGAAGAAATTTGAGTGTAAAGTGGAGGGACTGTAAGAAAATGTTCTGGAGAGAAGTGAAAAGAGTAAGACAGGGTGGAAGTGAAGTTAGCAGGGGAGTGAAAGATAAAAATGGTAGATTACTAGTGGAGAAGGAGAAAAAGTGAGCAGATGGAGAGAACACTTTAAGGAATTGTTGAACGTAGAGGATGGAAGTAATGCGAGTATAAGTGGCTGGGGAATGGCTGGGAGAAGGAGGGAGGTGAGAAGACAGGAAGAAATCAGTAGGATAGAAGTTGTGGAAGCAATGAAGAAAGTTAAATCGGGGAAAGCCCCAGGAATTGATGGAGTGTGTGGTGAAATGCTGAGGCATGGGGGAGAGATAGTAGTAGAATGGATGTGGAAGATGTGCAGATTGGCCTGGGAGGAAGGTAGAGTCCCGGAGGATTGGAAGTCAGGTATAATTATTCCCTTGTACAAAGGAAAAGGGGAAAAAGAAGTGTGTGGTAATCATAGGGGCATTTGTCTTCTTAGTATAATAGGAAAAGTGTATGGTAGGATACTTATTGACAGAGTTAGAGAAAGAACAGAGAAATTAGTTGGAGAAGAACAGGGAGGCTTTAGGAAGGGAAGAGGTTGTGTAGATCAGATATTCATTCTCAGATCTATAGTGGAAAAGTTTCTAGAGAAGGGAAAAAAGTTGTATGCGGCTTTCATGGATTTGGAGAAAACATATGACAGGGTGGATAGACAAGGATTGTGGAAAGTGTTAAGAATATATGGAGTAGATGGAAAGTTGTTGAATGCTGTGAAGAGTATGTACGATGGTGCGAAGGCTGCAGTGTGTGTGGATGGTGAACTAAGTGAATTTTTCTCTTTGAAGGTTGGGTTGAAACAGGGATGTGTCATGTCTCCATGGTTGTTCAATCTGTACATGGATGGGGTAATAAAAGAGGTACAAGGTAGGGTAGTGGATGTTGGAGTGGCCCTGGTGAGAGAGGATAGTGTTTGGAAACTCCCTGTACTGTTGTTTGCAGATGATACTGTGTTGTTGAGTGAAGACGAAGAGGAGCTGCAAGGCTCGGTGGATGAGTTTGAGAGAGTGTGTAAGAAACGGAATCTAAAGGTGAATGTAGGGAAGAGTAAAGTGATGGTCTTTGAGAGAGGTGAAGTCAGTGAATGTACAGCGAGGTTGGATGGTGAGGAATTGGAAAATGTGAGTACGTTTAAGTACTTGGGTAGTGTGATGAGTAAGGATGGAGGTTTGGAGGGTGAAGTGCTTGAAAGGGTACAGCAGGGAAGAAAGGTTGCTGGTTCCTTGAAAGCAGTGATAAGAAACAGGGAAGTGAGCATGGAAGTGAAAAAGTTACTTCATGACGGTATTGTGATGCCAACTCGAACATATGGAAGTGAAGCTTGGACGTTGTTGGAAGGACACAAGTCAAGAGTGAGAGCAGTGGAAATAAATTATTTAAGAGGAGCCTGTGGAGTCACATGGAGAGACAGGCTGACAAATGAGGATATAAAGGAGCATTGTGGTGTTGATGTGGATGTGATAGGAAGCGTTATGAGGAACACACTGAGGTGGTTTGGCCATGTGGAGAGGATGGAGGGTGAAAGACTGACAAAGAGAGTGTATGTGAGTGAGGTGGAGGTGGAAAGAGGGAGGGGGAGGCCTAGGATGAGATGGAGGGATGGGGTGGAGAGGTATATGAGAGAGGGGGATGTGAGTTGGGAGCAGGGGAGTGAAATGGTGGGGGACAGGGTGACTTGGAGGCGATTTGTTTGTGGCCACCCCAAACGGGATTGAGGCGTCTGGCAATAGATAGATAGATAGAGATATTTCCCTAGCCTTTTGTGTTCCTCTGTGTCTTTACTACAGATTTCCTCTGATACTTCCTTCAATATGTTCATTACATTTGCCATCTCCTTTTTGTCTCTTGAAATTGTGTTTTTTATTTCTTCCTCCTCTGTACCAGTGATTATTATATAGAGTGATTACCATATATATATATATATATATATATATATATATACACAGTAGGATCTCACCAATAACGATTTCGACAATAACGGTTTTTTAGAATAGATACCCACTTTCTATAATAACGTTTGGATTCACTTGAATAACGGTTATTTTGAGAATGCCAAGTTGTTATACTGCAAATATGTCCTAAAAAGATGAAAATGAAACAGACAAACAAGAAAAGATGAAGGAAATTGCCAAAAATGTGAGCAGTAGAGAGGAGGAGATGGAGGATCCTCGCCTCGCCACCTCCCCTGACTCGCCCACTGCCGACCCCTTCACCTCCATTGCACTACCTGACTCACAATCTGGCTCCCTATCCACCTCCGCAGTCCCACATGACTCACCTGCTCCACCTGGCATACTTGCAACCCCCAGCATAATGACTGTTGCTGCATTCTGGAAGAAATATAACATTCAACAGGCCGTAAATTTCTTTATCAATGCCTGGAATAATACAACATTGGCAGCCATTAAACATGCATGGTCGGCACTCCGGCCACAACTCAAGTCTGCTCAGACAGAGAGAGAGTGGCCATCATAATTAATGACTAATGATTGGACATGTAAATCAGATTTCAAGAAAATAACAGAAACAGTATCATGATCGAGTGAATGCCCACCATCAGTCACTCATCACTCACTCTTTCACAAAGCTAGCCAGCCGAGGAAGAACAACAGAGAAGGGTTAAGTAGATGATAACACTGGGAACTTTCCTGAAGATTTTGACTTTATGGGGTTTAATGAAGTGTTGATGGAAGTGGGTGACCCTGGCATGAGAGGCAGGAGTGGGGATGAGGCCAGCGAGCGGTCAGGGGGTACGATGCAGTAGCGTCTATGCGCGAGCCTCAAAACAATTATCATACCAAACACCTCATAACTCCTTTAAGGTGAGTTTTATATTACTGGTGATGATTTAATAACTAATCTTATTATATCAGCTAATACACAGTAGTGATAGGAGGGCTCCAGGTGGGAAAAGTGGATAGAAGTCCTGGAGTGGCGGCACCAATAAACCCTTTATACAGGTATTTTAATGTTACACAAATAACGTTTTCGCTAATAATGGTGTTCTTCTGGAACCAATTGGATGTTATTGGTGAGATCTACTGTATATATATTGTGTGTGTGTGTGTGTGTGTGTGTGTGTGTGTGTGTGTGGTAGGGGGGCGTTGTTTATGGTGAGGTGTGGAATGTGACTATGTTCTTCTGTCCAGTTTGTGAGAAGGGTCACTGTAGATTTGGCTGGGTCTTTTTTGAGTGTGTTTCTGGTGAACCATTTGTGTAGTGTGTTGAGGTAAGGTTGGAGGATGTGTGTGGCTGTTTACATTTTGGTGTATACATGTAAGTGTTATGTCATCTGCCTAGGAAGCTATGTGTATCTGTGGTGTGTGGGGTGTAGGTATGTCGTGCATGCACAGTACAGTATAGGTTAAAGAATGTAGGGGACAAAACAAATCCTTGAGGGACGCTGAAGTTTCTGGTGTTCGATGACTGACTGGCAGATGTTACATATGCACATCTGTCTGCTAAGTAGTTTGCCAGCCATCTTTTTGTGTTATTGTTTATGTTTGTGTTGAATATTTTGTTTGTGAGGTTATGGTGGGGGATGGCATCAAAAGCTTTGCTAATGTTTGGTGTGACTAGGAGTGCTGTTTGTGGTGGCCTAGCTGAGTTGATGCCATCAAAAACTCTTTGTGTAAGGTATGTAAGAAGAGTGTTTGTGGAGTGTAGCAGCCTAAAACCATGCTGTGATGGGGCTATGGGGATGTGAGGTGTTACTAATTGTAATACTAGTCATTCAGTGACTTTGGAGGAGGTGCAGAGGAGTGTGATAGGGCAGTGTGAGGAAGGCAGTGTGGGGTCCTTGTTGGGTTTGAGGATAGTGATGATAGTACCATGCTTGCAGATGCTGGGTATTATGTTGTGTGAGTAGCTGTAGTTTGATATGTTGGTGGGTGCTTGTATGCCTTGTGGTCCAAGATGTTTAAGGTGTATGTTGCTTATGTTGTCTGGGCCACAGGCAGATGAGTGCTTAAGGTTGCTAATGCTGTGCTTTGTATGGTTGTAAGTGAAGGGTGCAAAGTCTGGGTTTGTGGGGAACTGTCTCTTGCGTTGGATGACAAGTCTGTCGTCGTGATGGGGGTATAGATGGCTGACATGTGAAAAATGATTGATGAGAGAGTTTGCTTGTTGTTTGTTTGAAGGTATGGTGTCTGTTGTTGTGATGGCAGCATGTGATTGTGTAGTGTTGCTGTTTGAGAGTGTGATGCTGTGTAGTGTTTTGTAGAGTTTGCTGGTGTTTGTTTTGTGAACCAGTGTTTTGATATAATTATTCCAATTTAGTGTTTACTGTTATGATACTGTTCATTTGAATGTTGAGTGCTTGTATTTGTTGTATGGTGTCTTGTGTATGGGATGTTGGGGAGTTTTTTTTTTTTTTTTTTTTTTTTTTTTTTTTTTAAATGTGAGGAAGGAGGAACCAAAGGCAACAAGCCTGCAAAACTGTTCCTTCTAAGAAAAAACAAAATACAAGAGAGAGCCAAATTCAAGATCCGATCATTTTGAGATGCCTGGAAACACTGCGTTTGAAAGACTGGAGATCATAGGAAGCAGGAAATACAGACAGAGGGAGACAGTTCCAGAGTTGACCTGTTGCATAAATGAAGGACTGGGAGTAACGGTTAACTCTTGCATTAGAGAGTTGGACAGAAAAGGGCTGAGAGTTTGCTGCTAGACGGGTGCAACGTGCCCGTCGTAGAGGTGGAGGAATGCATGCAGACAGTTCAGAGGAGCAGTGACCATTGAAGCAGTGATAGAAAAGAGATAAAGATGCAACAGTGCGGAGAAGAGGCAGAGATTGAAGGGAGTCAGTTAGAGGAGGAGAGTCATTGAGGTGAAAAGCCTTTGGCTCCACCCTATTGAGAAGAGCTGTATGTGGGGAGCCTCCCCACACATGAGTTGTACTCCACACGGGGGCGGATAAAGCCCCTGTATAGAGTCAACAATTGTGCAGGGGTAAAGAAGGAACAGAGTCGGCTTAGCACACCCAATCTCTTGGAAGCAGATTTTACAAGAGATGTTGCAGTGTGTCGCATTGACTGATGAGGCCTTGAATTTCTGGTGTGACGATGGGGTTGTGTCTCTTTCTGTTGCCTCTGGGGATGTGTCTTTTGTCTGCATTTTGAATAACTGTATTGAAAGTGTGCACAGCGATGTTGATGTTTGTGATGGGTGTACAGTACATCCCCCAAGTACGCGCCTACATGGGTGGCAGAGGACGTCGCATACTAGGAATTCGCGTACTGTGAATACATAAACTTATGGGAAAAATTACATATGGGCAGCACCTCCTTTCATGGGCAACCCTTGAGATCCCTTTCAGACCTAAGTATTATACTATACAGGGAAACTAAGACATATTACCTAAGATAAAGTAAACCAACAAGATTATGGCTTTACCAAATCAACAAGGATATGGCTTAACTAAACCAACAAGAATATGGCTGCTCACCTTTACCCGTTATCGCTTCTTGGGTGGGGCAATGTTGTGTACTCGGGGTAACCCCAGATTTGGGCCACTCTTCGTTGCTCGTCTTGTTTACAAGGAGTTCAGTTCTCATACTAATAAAAAATACACTAAAAAAATAATATAAATTAAAAAATATAGGCCCTCTAGTACAAGGGAGATTGTGTACTCGGAACTCGCATGCTGTGGGGATGTACTGTACTGTTTAATGTTTTAAAGTGTTTTTCTGTTTCATATGTGAAGGCCTCCCAGTTGACTTTCTTGTAATTAGTGTATATGTGTCTGTGGCCTGCTGGGGTGATTCTGGTTTTGGTAGTGATGATGATTGTGAGGTGGTCAGAGCCAAGGGTTTTGACCACTCTCCAGGATGTTGTGGGGGCGAGTTTTGGGGAGCAAAAGGTGATGTTTGGGAATGATGGGAGGAAGAGGGCTTGGTGTGGTATATGGGTATGTTGATGGAGATTATTGAGGATTAAAAGATTATCTGTTTGGGATTGTAGTACCAGCCCTCTGTTTGTGTCAGGGTTGCTGACATGCCAGGCCGAATCCTTGGCTTTGAAATCACCACCCAAGATGATGTTGGGTATGTTAGTGATGTGGGGTATTTGAGGAAAATAATTGTGTGGTACTGTGGGGGATGACTGGGAGGAAGTGTATGTATTGGCAATTGTTATGTGTGATTTGTTACCAGTGCGTATTTTAATTGATTGTATTTCTGTTGTGGTGTCATGCTGAGGGAGAAGTGATTTTGTGTGTACACTAGTATCTGAAAAGTTGATGGATTGGTGTACTAGGGTGATGAGTCCACAGCCTCCACCGCCTGCCCGGTCTTGTCTGATGGTGGTCTGTCTATCTATCTATCTATCTATCTATCTATCTATTCCCAGACGCCTCAATCCCGTTCGGGTTAGCCACAAACAAATCACCTCCATGTCGCCCTGTCCCCCACCATTTCAATGCACTGCTCCCAATTCACACCCCCCTCTCTCATATACCTCTCCACCCCATCCCTCCATCTCATCCTCGGCCTCCCCCTCCCTCTCCCCCCCTCCACCTCACTCACATATATGCTCTTCATCAGTCTTTCACCCTCCATCCTCTCCACATGGCCAAACCACCTCAGTGTATTCCTCCTAACACTTCCTATCACATCCACACCACAACGCTCCTTTATATCCTCATTTGTCAACCTGTCTCTCCATGTGACTCCACAGGCTCCTCTTAAATCATTCATTTCCACTGCTCTCACTCTTGACTTGTGTCCTTCCAACAACGTCCAAGCTTCACTTCCATACGTTAGAGTTGGTATCACAATACAGTCATTTAGTAACTTTTTCACTTCCATGCTCACTTCCCTGTTTCTTATCACTGCTTTCAAGGAACCAGCAACCTTTCTTCCCTGCTGTACCCTTTCAAGCACTTCACCCTCCAAACCTCCATCCTTACTCATCACACTACCCAAGTACTTAAACATACTCACATTTTCCAATTCCTCGCCGTACATTCACTGACTTCACCTCTCTCAAAGACCATCACTTTACTCTTCCCTACATTCACCTTTAAATTCCATTTCTTACACACTCTCCCAAACTCATCCACCAAGCCTTGCTGCTCCCCTTCGTCTTCACTCAACAACACAGTATCATCTGCAAACAACAGTACAGGGAGATTCCAAACACTACCCTCTCTCACCAGGGCCACTCCAACATCCACTGCCCTACCTTGTACCTCTTTTATTACCCCATCCATGTACAGATTGAACAACCATGGAGACATGACACATCCCTGTTTCAATCCAACCTTCAAAGAGAAAAATTCACTCAGTTCACCATCCACACACACTGCAGCCTTAGCACCGTCATACATACTCTTCACAGCATTCAACAACTTCCCATCTACTTCATATATTCTTAATACTTTCCACAATCCCTGTGTAACTTCCCATCTACTTCATATATTCTTAATACTTTCCACAATCCCTGTGTAACTTCCCATCTACTTCATATATTCTTAATACTTTCCACAATCCCTGTGTACCCACCCTGTCATATGCTTTCTCCAAATCCATGAAAGCCGCATACAACTTCTTTCCCTTCTCTAGAAACTTTTCCACTAAATATCTAAGAATGAATATCTGACCTACACATCCTCTTCCCTTCCTAAAGCCTCCCTGTTCTTCTCCAACTAATTCCTCTGTTATTTCCCTAACTCTATCAATAAGTATCCTACCATACACTTTTCCTATTATAGTAAGAAAACAAATGCCCCTATGATTACCACACACTTCTTTATCCCTTTTTCCTTTGTCTATCTATCTATCTATAGCCCGACGCCCTAATCCCACAAAGGGTGGCCGCAGACAAAACGCCTCCAAGTCACTCTGTCACCCACCATTTGACTGCCTTCCCCCCAACTCACCCCCCCCTCCCTCATATACCTCTCAACTCCATCCCTCCACCTCATCCTCGGTCTACCTCTCCCTCTCCCTCCCTCCACCTCACCTACATACACCCTCTTAGTCAGTCTTTCATTCTCCATTCTCTTCACATGTCCAAACCACCTCGGTGTATTTCTCCTAATCTTCTCAACCACATCCACATCCACCCCACAGCGTTCCTTCACTTCTTCATTCGTCAACCTGTCCCTCAACGTCACTCCACATGCTCCTCTCAAGTAACTCATTTCCACTGCTCTCACTCTTGACTTGTTCCCCTCTTGCAAGGTCCATGCCTCGCTTCCATACGTCAGGGTAGGGATCACAGTACTATCATGCAGTGACTTCTTAACTTCCATACTCACCTTCCTATTTCTCATCACTGCTTTCAGTGTACCAACAACCTTCCTTCCCTGCTGTACCCTTTCATGCACTTCATCCCCCAAAGTTCCATCCTTACTCATCACACTACCCAAGTACTTGAATGCACTCACATTCTCCATATCCTCACCATCCAACCTCACTGCACACTCTGTGACTTCATTCCTCTCAAACACCATAACTTTACTTTTGTTTACATTAACTTTCAGCTTCCTCCTCCTACACACTGTCCCAAATTCATTCACCAAACCTTGCAACTCCCATTCATCTTCACTCAACAGTACTGTACAAGGGAATAATTATACCTGTCTTCCAATCCTCCAGAACTCTACCTTCCTCCCAGGCCAATTTGCACACCTTCCACATCCATTCTACTACTATCTCTCCCCCATGCTTCAGCATTTCACCACACACTCCATCAATTCCTGGGGCTTTCCCTGATTTAACTTTCTTCATTGCTTCCACAACTTCTATCCTACTGATTTCTTCCTGCCTTCTCACCTCCCTCCTTCTCCCAGCCATTCCCCAGCCACTTATACTCGCATCACTTCCATCCTCTATGTTCAACAATTCCTTAAAGTGTTCTCTCCATCTGCTCACTTTTTCTCCCTTCTCCACTAGTAATCTACCATTTTTATCTTTCACTCCCCTGCTAACTTCACTTCCTCTCTGTCTTACTCTCTTCACCCCTTTCTAGAACATTTTCTTACAGTCCCTCCACTTTACATTCAAATTATTTCCAAATTCCTCATCCACTCTCTTCTTACTCTCTCTTACTAATCTTTTCACCTCTCTCTTTCTTTCTACATATAACTCTTTCTTCCGCCTCTCAACTTCTTCCACGCCCCTATTTCCCATCCATTCATTGTATGCTTTCTTCTTTTGTGCCACAGCCAGTCTCACCTCTTCAGTCCACCACGCTTTTCCTTGCACCCCCCTCCGTCTTCTCTTCCTTCCACACACCACATCACATGCTGCACATATTTCTTCTGTGAATATCCTACACACACCTTCCATGTCTCCCATCTGCTCCAATTCAAATTGCCTAGTCGTTCCTTCACTTCTCTCTTATACTCTGCCTTTTTGTCATCCTCTTGTAACCTTTCCACTTTCCTTGCAACTACTCCTTCCTCTCGTCTTTCCCTTCTTCTATTCCTCCATCTTACTTGAATCCTAATTCTGGCCACCACCAAGTAGTGGCCAGAAAGTCCACTCCCCCAACCTCTATAAGCTCTTGCATCCATTACACATCTTCGCATCCTTTCATCCACACACACATAATCAGTCATTGCCTTCCTCTCATTACAGTTCACCACCCACCCTTCTCATCACTCGCCATGTATATCTGTGGATCATTTTATGCCTGAAGAGGGTATTGGCTATCCCCAACCCCTTCCAGCACAAATGTCCACTAACACACTCCCATTCTCATCTGTCTCAGCAGGCACACCCCACTCACCAACTATTCCATCCACCTTCACATTCCCAACTTTACCATTCATATCACCAATCAAAAACACTCTCTCATTCCTTGCAGACTTTTCCATGCACACTTCTACGTTTGTCCAGAACTCTTCTCTCACTCTTCTAGCACGATCTGGCTAAATTACGATGGATAATTGAGTTTACTGTACTGAATTCATGTGAATTTAGCTCAGCTGTATTTGGTACCTTTTTATGTAGTACATGTCTATTCATCCAATATCCAGTTGTTATTGTTGTTTGTTTTGGATGGATTTTAATTTGTTTATAACAATATTTTTAAGCAAATGTCAGTAAACTTTATTTGGCATGACAGGTACACTGCTACAGAGCCTGCCTTGAGGAGGTTATTGTGAAGTACTGGCCGCACCACCATCATGCAGGTCTTCGCTCTGTCAACAAAGCCCACCTCATGGACTTCCCAACGTAAGACACAGGATGGGTAAATGACATGCAGCTTTGTTGTATGATGTGAAAGCACAGGCTATTTATTTATGATGCTAAATTCATATTGCTATCACAAGCTCACCAAATGAGATGATTTGATTTAAATTACAGTTAAAAGGTGCTGGATTGGATGCTTTCATGCAGTGGCACTCAGATAACTGGGCAGTGGAGCTGCCTGGTTGTTAAAATGCCCTTCAGTCCTCTGAGTATGGAGGCAGCAAGAGTATTACATTAAATATAGCTGTGAGATTGTGGTATGGCATGAATGTGAAAAGTCAAGAAGAAGAGCAGCAAAAATGGAACTTTGACAAATGTGTGTGGAGTGCATAAACTGGATGTTTGTAGTGGTTTTGTAAAGGATGTGGAATAAAGAAATCTGTTGATAGAACGAAGGAGAATGTGCATAGCTTGTATGGTCATATGGAGAAAATATGTATTGATGGAATGGAGAAACAAGTACAGTATATGTGAGTGGGATTAAAAGTGAGAGGAGGTGTGGAAGTCCAAGAGAAGGTGGGTGGATGTGATGAAGAAGTAGGTAAGGAAGCAAGATAAAGTATGGAAGTTAGGACATTAGGGAATGGACATGAGATCATGTTAATTGGATGAAGTATGTACGGAGAGGCACATTACAAGTGTTTGGCAATCCTTTTTTATACTTGTTAGTGGATGGGATGACTGTGTGGTAGGTTTGGCAGTCCTTTTGCATGCTTGTTAGTAGATGGTATTACTGTGTGGCAGGTGTGTATGTGTTGAATCAGCAAAAAAGTATATGCAAATGGTTAGGCTTGTGAGGTGATGCCAGGGCCTGAATGATTGTCTGGTTCATTCCTCTGTTAATATTGATATCACTCCCACTTTCACATTCTTCCATGCATCCCTCCATCATCCAATCCTATGTCACCCCATGAGGAGCGTAGGAACCTGGGACTAGGCAAGTTGGTCCTGACATTTTAGATGACAGTGACCAGCGTCCCTCATCCCTGAGTGGCATGATGTGAGCAATAAATCCCAACCATCCCATGGATATAAACCTACACAGGCTCAATCCGATTGGAGCACCTTATTTACTCACTAAACCACCAGGTGCCATAATTTGGTAATATGATTACCACCCAGCATAGTAAATGGTTTCTTGATGTACAGGAAACCATTTGGTTTGTCACTTAGGCAGAAGAAAGAGGAAAGAATAAGGAAAGAAAGACAGAAGAGGGAGTGTAAAGTCACCTGTAGGCAGAAGAAAGAAAGAGGAAAGAATGAAGGAAAATAAGACAGAAGAGGAAGGATGGAAGAGAGGAAAGGGTAGACACCCAGAGCAGCACTACATCGAGTGAGTGGATGGTGAGCACCTCTTTCTTCCCCTATTTCTGGATCTTCCGTAACTCCATTCTTAGATCAGGGAAAAGGGTCAGGATGATGACTGACCATGCATAAGTACATTGTATGAGTTCAGGAGATCGTCAGTGACTAGTAGAACATAGTTTTAGTATATGCATAAAGAGTTCAGAATTCTCAATGGATGATTTGTAAAATAAATTCATATCATCACCAACATGAAAGAGTCTGCTGAAGGGCCAAGCTCTCCCTCATCTTTCTCCATTCAGACTTGCATGCGCTTATCCAGCCAGTGCTAGCAGATCTGCAAACTTTGTCTTTTTGTCATGTTGTCTTTTTACCCCTTCCTTCACTCCATTTTGAGTTGCACCTCAGTTACCCAGGTTGTCCATCTCTCTCTCTCTCTCTCTCTCTCTCTCTCTCTCTGAAGGACATGACCAGCCCACTTCCATTTCTTCTTTTTCAATATTGTTGTTGTTAACTAACCCTGGTTTGTCAGGCTGAGCAGATTCATCAATCTGAGACAAGCAACAACCCCAGCAGGGTCATCATCTGCAGTGAGCTGATCTTCCCTTGTGGTAGACAATGCCTCATCACAGGAAGGTGTGGGAAAGAGTGTGGAGGTTTGGTTCCTGGATGAAAGTCACAATTGTGAGAGAAGCATGTCTGTCATCCCCATGGCTGTTCAGTATATATGTATGGATGGAATTATAAGAGAGATACAAGATATGGAGAGAGGGATGGGGATAGTAAAGAATGTTGTAGGGTGGAGTATCTCAAATTGGATGTATGCAGATGATGCTGTGCTACTTGCTACTAGTGAAAAAGAGGTTTACAGACTGGTACAGTGAGAATAATGCAGTTAAGTAAATGTAGGTTAGATTAAAAGGATGATTATTGAGAGAGAAAGTGAGTGTTAGAGTGATGTGGTGGTGAATGGAGATAGTTGAATTGGTGATGTGTAAGTATATGGATGCAGTGATAGAAGAGAGGCAGATGTGCAAAGGAAGTGGAAAGCAGAGACATGGGAAGAAAGTACCAAATACTATGAAGGCTTTGATATAAAACAAAGGTCTGAGTGTGGTGGTAGCAAGAAGATTGTATGAAGGTGTTTTATGGCCCAAACAGTGATCCCTTGGTTAGTGTGCATAATTGGTACCAGACGCAGCATGTGTTTAACATTTTTTGTGCAGTAATGAGTACATAGAAGCTATGGGATTTATCCTAATTGGTTGAGACACCCAGGTTCAGGCCCAAATTTTCCCTTTTTTGACAATTTAAACCAGAAACACACACAGGCATGATTAGACTAATAGAAGGTGATGAAATGGGCACAATAAGAACATATTTAATCAGTTACTGGGCACACATACCTCACTGAACTTCAACCAGCCACTCATCTTGCCAGTAACTGTAAACTCATGGAGATAAATATATGGTTTGTTTTAACCCCTTAATGGCAGGCACGTCGGGAGTGTGCCATGCGCGTCCCACGGGGATAATCGCGCTCCGACTGACTTTGTAAAAATATTTGCCAAAAATCAGTTATTAGTCCTAGAATATTATAATTAAATAAGCATATGGCACATACCTTCAGCTGACCCTGGGATGTTTGTTGAGCCTTCATCGACTACTGAAGGACTTGTGGAGACTTCTGAAGTTACTTTACACTTCCGGATACCCCATAATATGGTTACCATTGCCTGATATTATAACTACAAACACTATTCTATGAATTTCAAGTAGTTTGGAATCCATATTCCAAAAAAAAAAAAAAAAAAAACACTGTGAAAGCAATGTAAATTAGGAGCGCATACAAGCTTTCCACCTGCACTTGTTCCCCGATGGTATTCTTAGGCGGAGCCGTCATTCATTATTTACAAACACACTCACACTTTATATTCCTAGTACTTTATTACACCTATTTATATATTCAGTATTTATCCATAAGTTTCTTTTGGTACAAGTAGTTTATTTTCGCTCCGGGCATTCACTTTCTCGTTCAGTAAACTAGCTTAGAGAACGAAGCTTTCACTTCGACTTTCATTACTCCAAGTATTTATACATGCTAGAGCAAAGCTTTCACTTTCTCTTTTAGTACTCCAAGTATTTATACTCGTATTCTTATATTACTAATTATTTACATTTCTATTTACATTCTCTCTTTTATTTACATTATTTACATTTCTGTTTTATTTACACTATGTTATGCACTGTCACTTACAGTAACTTATAAAACTATTTTCCACTGTTCAATTATATTTATATTCATTGCACTCACTTGCTATTTACATATTATTTACACATTATTTACATTTCCACTTGCACAGTTTTAGTCTCCAGAAAGATCGTAGTCACTGTCCATCATTATCATTGATAAATTAGCCAGTTCACGTTCGACAGCAGAGACACTTAGCCCTTTACCCCTTTCCACACGAGGTTTAGTAGGGGTAGAGGTCACAGGGCCCTTTGCAGAGGGCTAAATAGCGGCAGAATTGGATAGGCGTGAATCCGACATGGCTTCACCTTGAAAGACGACAGTAAACTGAATGATGTGGCCTAGGGGCAGGGAAGGGTTGACAGTGTCAGCGTGGTGACAGCTGCTAGTTTATATGCTATGAAATTATTGGCAAGAAATCTAGACAATACATAATAAATTAGGTAGTTCCAGGTGAATGTAAATATCACTAAAGCTTTTCCCTTCCTTTCTTATATATATTTTTATTATGAGAATAGGTCATACGGCATATTTCAAGGGGAAAAAACAGGGAAAATTAGCGAACGAGTGCACGTGGGGTGTTGCCAGGTGATAATTAGCTGATTCCAGATGTATGGCAGTATCAGTTACCATTTCTCTTTCTTTTATATATTATTTTGTATAAGAATAGGGCATAGGGCACATGTCAATGGATAAAATGAGTGGAAAAATCCGTCCGGGATATGTGTAGCGCAGCGCAGCTGGGCAGGTGGGAGGAGAGGGTAATGGAGGGGAGTCAAAGACAAGGGAAAAATGGCCAAATTGTCAACAGTGGATGGGAGTACAGATGACATTAGCAGAACTGAGTATAGCTGGACACTGGTAGTACTGATAGATGATACAAGCCACCACTTGAAAGCCTGGGCGAATTCAAAATAACACAGAATCACAAAAGTGACGCCCCACGGTATGATCCCTTGCTCCAGAGCGTCACGAAAGTGATGCCCCGTGGTTAAGGGGTTAAGCAGCAGAAAGACCTTATCACTTAACCTCTTATTTTTAAAGTTTGTTTTCTATATTTTTCTGATTATTTTTATGGTGGTAAGTGATTGCCAAAATGGAGGTAAACAGTGTTTACAATACCCATCAGTGCCGAAGACAGATGGATGTCACCTTATGGTGTGCTGAAGACAGTCAGACACCATCTTGTGTTGTGCCAAAGACAGGCAGATGCCATTTTGTGTTGCATTGAAGACATGTGGATGCCATCTTATAGTGTTATTTTTGGCATGAAATTACCTTTATCAGTGCTGACTTATGCAGACCTAACCTAAGCCTACTTAACCTAGGGTTATATATCCTGACGTATTTTATGCTAACCTGACCAAACTTATCCAAACTTAAACCCAACCCATTTCTTATTTAGTCATATTTTCCTTGAGTATTGATGGAGCCTCTTCATACTAAAAACTGCACTTCTTTACACCTTTACAAAGTCACTGAATCATTACAAAGGTACATAAAAGAATTTTAATTTTTAAGAGGTGGTTCTGCGTCCCCGTGAAGATTATACCGAAATTAATTTGGGGTTCCGTTTCAGCATGTTTAGTTAAGTTGCTGTTGGTTAGGATAGGTTAGATTGGGTTATCTTATGCATAAGTGGGGTTTGTTTAGACTGGGTTGGGTTAGATTTGGTTAAGTGAGGTGTGGTTAGGTTTACTCATTTTTAGTTAAGTTATATTGTTTTGTTATGTTAGAAAATTAAGGTTAGGAAAGGCTAGGGTATGATTATGTAAAATTATATGTGTAATAATAAATTTCACTATATTTGAGTAGGTTTTAGAAAGTCTGCCATTACACTTGATAAATGAACATGGATGAACCTGAATGATCATTGACAAAAGGAATAGGGAAAACAAAATTAACAGTAAACAATTGTTCACCTCAATGAAAATTATTAGCATCAAGTTGAAAACAACCAGGAAGAAGTGAATTGGTAAGATATTTCTGCTGCTTAAATTAAAGTGAGGAGGTCTGTGACCATTAGTGGTGAGCTTGTGCCTTTAAGATTATTTGAGTATTGTATTTGTAATAATATTCATGTGTTTATTAAGCAATAAAATGAGCATTGCAATTTGTATACAGTAAACTTAGTTATCTGTCACTGCATTTTCTGGTATGTGTTACTATCTGTCACAGCAAATTGCTGAACTTTCCCAGAAAAAATTCCACAGGAAGCTCAAAACTCAAAATCTGTGTCATTTGTGTTGTAACCCAAGTACAATTATGTGGCAGCTTTACGGTACAGTACAGTGACATTTTATTATACTTATTACTGTATTATATTTAAGGGTGTTTTTGTGTGTTTGAATAGTCATGCAGTACAGTTGCAGTATATAATTTTATATGGAGTTAGACCTCCTTTGGGAGTACTGTGTCACTATCCATCAGTATTTCACTATCCAACATCCCCTTGGTGGCTATACGCTTGATAATTGAGTTTAGTGTAATTGAAATAGTAGCAAGCATTTGACCCTAATTATTGTTGTTCATGACTTCGAGTGTGGGAACGCTTCATGAAACTCACCTTCCACCCTAGCCATGATGGTGCAGGCCAAAGAAAAATGAGCTTTCACAGCTAAAAGGTCCTAGCAAATGAAAACATCTCACTCATATTATATGGGTTGATGCGCCAGGCACATGTGAATGTGTATATCTGTGAGCCTCAGGCTCTGAAATCATGGGCTGCTTCTCCAGGCCAGTGTGTGTGAGCTTTGTGGAATTGCATGTGTTTGTGAGTCTCGGCCTCAGCCCAGCTTAGATGTGTGATAACGATGTTTTTAAGCTGAACAATGAACTGTAATGACTGGAGTGCAAATTTTGATCTCACAGTGATAACAAAAACCGTGGTAATCAAATGCACTACAACCAAGAGATCGCTGTACTGGTGTTCCTTCCCTAATGCTGGCATTTTCTTCTGCACTGACCTTACGTTAGGCAAATATCGTGTTAGGGGGACTCTTGAAAACCCTTATTTCCTTCCACACCCCTGCCCAATGTCCCCTTTTTTCCCCCTTGTGGTTCAAAATATTTTTTTTAAATCCAGTTTAAACCTAAAAGCATTAATATGGTTATAAAAAATACATTAGGTCAATACAGGACATTTTTATTTATTATACCATACCTTGTGTGAGGAGAAGAGCAGACACACGTCGCCGGAGATGAGGTAAAGGGGGAGAACACACATTAAAATCCATGAAAGTCTGTTTCACTAGCAACACTCCAAATGTCACTTTCGAGGTCCTTCACAGCCCTCCCAGTTCAAATTACTGCATTATGCTAACAGTACCTGCATTAGAATGTTTATTTCCTTCCACAAATCGTGCCACTTTAGAGCAGTATCGCGCTACAGCAAACCTCGATAGGGGAGGAACACTTATATTTACATGAGTGTGAGACTTTGGTCTGGCACAAAAATGAAAAGTCTAGAGTAAGAACGGTGGAGATGGGATAATTGAGAAATATATGTGTGTAGATTGGATAGGATAAGAAATAATGTGATCACGAAGATTGTGGAGAAGGAAGTTTGTGGACAACAGAGTTTAACCCCTATAAACTACAAATCTCCTCCCCCCCTGCTGCATTCTGGGCCTGATTTTTCAACTTTCACCAAGGTAAATTTTGGTTTTATAGATTTCAAGAGCTTGAATTTACACACCTGAAAATGTATACAGTAATTCCTCAATTATCTGTAATAATAGACCCAAAGGCATGACCAGATACGGTCAGTGTCCGGATACAGAGCAATATCCTCTTCTGTACCCATACCCAACCTAAATGTACAGTACCCCTCCTAGTTTTGGCAGTGTTTTGCGGTCTTTCACGTGTCTTTAGACATCAAAACATACATTGGAATATGCAGTGTAATCCTAAACACTAAGAAAGCACATTTTATTTATATATATATATATATATATATAAGTTCCAGTAATTTGAACAGAGGGAGCCAACCGTTTGCAGTTTTGCCTTTTGCCACTAGGAGGAGTCAGCAGCACCCCTTGTACATCAGTGTGGCCCCAGCCGTGTCTGTGAGCGGACGTGTTGTTGAGCTATGCTTGCTATTGTAACGTGATGTGTAGTTGATTTGGCGGTTTTGCAATGGCGGACCAATGGCGCTTCAATGTCAAGTCGATGGTGATCGTTTTCTTCAATATCCAAAGGATTGTTCACAAGGAATATGTCCCACCCAGTCACTCTGTCAGTGTAAAGTTTTACTGTGAAGTTTTGCGGCATCTGAGGAAGAACATACGACACAAACGTCCAGAACAGTGGAAGAACAAGGACTAGGTCCTGCATCATGACAAGGTTCCCCCCCCCCACACACACATCAGTTGTTGTCCGGCAGTTCCTGGCTTCCACTAACACAGTAGTCATTCCCCACCCACCTGACCTTACCCCCTGCAACTTTTTCCTGTTTCCCAAGCTGAAATTACGACTGAAAGGGTGTCGATTTGCCATGATTGAGGAGATCCAGACAGAATCGCAGGAGGTGCTCAAGATCATCACGCCTGAAGTCTTCCACAGATGCATGGACTCGTGGAAAAAATGCTGGGACTGCTGTATACTTGTCCAAGGGGACTACTTCGAAGGCAACAGTGAGAACTAGGAGGTAAGGTAACTTATTTTCCTACAATATTCAAATTACTGGAACCTATGGGTAGCACCTCATTTACGCACACACACACACACACACACACACACACACACACACACACACACACACACACACACACACACACCACACACATATATATATATATATATATATATATATAGATAGATAGATAGATAGATAGGTAGATAGATAGATATAGATATATGCTAAATCCTGCCAATATGCACAGTACCCCACCTAATTTTGGCAGTGTTCTGTGGTCTTTCAGCTCTTCTTAGATATCAAAACACACATTGGAATAGGCAATATAATCCTAAACACTAAGAAAAAAAAATATGCAAAATCGTATCAATATGTACAGCACCCCTCCTAATTTTGGTAGTGTTTTGAGGTCTTTCAGCTGTTTTGAGATATTGAAACACACATTTGCAATATTCAGTATAATCCTAAGAAAACAATGCATAAACAAAACAAAAAAAAATCCAAAACAAAAAAAAAACTACAGTACCTCTCATATTTATGGCTGTTTTCTTCAGTCTTTCAGCTATGTAGACAGCAAAACCACATATGGGAATGTCCTGTATACTGCTAGACACTAAGAAAGCAATGCATAAAAAAAAATAAATAAATAAAAATAATTAATAACAGGAGACAGTTGCAAAAACACTTAAACTTCTGGGACTCCAAGTGATGGCTGCTTCTGCGGCAACCATATGGTTGCATCATGGCGGAGAGAGATGGTGCTTTCTATAGAAGTGGTGAAGGGGAATTTGCGGGCTTCTCCGAAGATGATGTGGGAAATGGAAGTACTAAGTTGAACCAAACAAGAGTAGGAGGAGTAGAGAAAACGGCGGAGAGGAATGTCCAGGAGTTAAAAAAAAGTATGGGCAGTAATAAGAGAGTTGCAGGAATGGACCTGAGAGCGGGAGAGAGATCAAAATTCTACAGAATAAACTGGATAAAGTTTGCACACGCAGTGATGAACAAGAAAGAGAGGTCACAGAATTAAAAGTGAGTAATGAATCTGCCTCAAATGAAATAAAACATCTCAAGAGGGAGAATAAGAGGTTGGAAGAAGAAAGGGACAGGATGAAAAATAAACTAGATGAGTATGAATCCAAATCAAGGATGCAAGATGAGCACATTGAGGAAATCATGGAGCAACATAATGGGTGGAAGAAAATTCAGGAGGAAGGAAATGCAAATCTGAGAGAGATTATAGAACAACAAAGCAAGGAAAAAGTGGAGATGGAAGTGGTTAGGGTACTGAGAAGTAGAGAATCTTTAGTCAGGGATGTAGCAGTTAAGAAAAAATGTGTAATAATTTCAGGACTAAAAGAAGAACGTATGATAGTAAGGTCAGAAAGAGAAAGAGAAGAACTGAGTGAGGTTAAAGAAATAATATCAGTAATTATGGAGGGTAACAATGAAGCTTAAGAAGAGATTGAAGAAGTGTTTAGGTTAGGAAAGTAAGAGGAAGGGGGAGGGGCGAGGCCATTGAAGGTAAAGTTTAAGTCTCAGGCAGTGGTAAACGAAATCATCAGTAGAACATGGAAATTATCAGACAAAGAGGGGTAAAAAAATGTCTGGATAAGGAGAGATGCAAATGAGGAAGAAAGAGCTGAAATATAGGAGTTAGTAAAAGAAACAAAGGTAAAAAACGAACAGAGAACGGAGGAAGAGAAGACAGTGTTTTATAGGAGAGTTATCAATCAGAAATTGAGGAAGTGGTACCGATGGAGAGAAGGAGAGAAGAGGGCATAAAAAACAGCAAAAGTTTGAAAGTGGCATATACTGATGATGGTTTAATATCGGCAAGGTTAGAAATCAATGATTTCTTGAGGGTACATGAACCTGACATTATGTGCTTTGTAGAGACCAAGTTAAGAGGGGATATTGATTTCCATATGGAAGATGGTAAATACAAACTGTGGAGAAGAACAGAAAAGAAAAAATGGGAGGAGTGATGATAGCAGTGAAGAACAACATAAATGTAGATACTGTGGAAATGGGAGAGGGTAGGGCTGAAGTCATAAATATGAAATTAGAAACTGGAGAGAGTGGCAAGAGAGATATGGCAGTAGTGTATGTTCCCCCTAAGACAAGAGCATGGAATGACGATGAATACCAAGAGATGTTGTCAGACATGCCTAGTTATCTACAGAAAGTGAGTGAAGAAAGTAACAATATAATTTTAATGGGCGACTTTAATTGTAAAAAGGTGAACTGGGAGGAATGGGACTCACGAGGTAGCGAAGATTCGTGAGGCACTATATTGTTAAATATAACAATCATTAATGTGATGACGCAGTAGATTAAAGAAGAGACACAATTCCGAGGTGATAACACACCAACAAGATTAGATTTACTGCTAACCAAAGAACCTAAAGTAATTGAATCTTTGAAATATCTGTGTCCTATAGGAAAAAGTTATCATGTGGTCATTGAGTTCCAGATGATAATAGGGAATGTGGGGCCAAGAGACGAGCTTTATAGGCAGGGAAGATACAACTTTGGGAAAGCAAACTTTACAGGATTGAGGAAATTTTTCAAAAATACAGATTGGAGAAAATTCAGAGAAACAAGAGAGATACAGAGCAAGTGGGATATCATTCTAGACCTCTATAATTCGGGAGCGGAAAAATTTGTCCCAAGAGTAAGGGGGAAGGAAAACAGGAAAAAGGAGTGGTTTAATAGAAGGTGTATGATAGCAAAAAAAGAGGGACATGGTGTGGAACAACTGTAGAAAGAGAGGTAATAACAGAACAAAAGAAGAATATAAAAGAAATCTAAATGAATATATAGGGATACGTAGAGAGGAAGAAAGGAACTTTGAAAAAGGTATAATAGACAAATGTAAGGATGTACCCAAACTGCTTTATAGATTTGTCAGTGGCAAATTGAAACAAAAGGAAGGAATCACCAAACCGAAAGTAGAAGGAGAGGTCTATAAAGATGCGGCAATGCAAGCTGAAATAATGAACAAATATTTCCAGTCGAATTTCACTAATGAAAGGGAGTTTGTGGAAGGGGAGGGAGTGACTAGAAATGTAGTGATAAAAGATACAAAAGTGGAGGTACAGGAAGTGTATAAATTACTGGAAACTCAAGATGTAAGGAAAGCCCCAGGACCTGATGGAATCTCTAATTGGGTACTGAAGGAATGCAGAGAACAACTGGCGGATAAGATTCACAGTTTAACTGTGCGTTCTCTGGGAGAAGGGAAAGTGCCTAAAGAATGGAAGAGGGCAATTGTGGTACCAGTCTCTAAGGGAGGAAACAGGGAAGAACCCCTGAATTATAGACCAGTGTCCCTAACCAGCATGGTCGCAAAATTGTGCAAGAGAATTCTGAAAGATAGATGGGTAAAATATCTGGAAGAGATGAATATTTTGGCTGATAGTCAGTTTGGATTCGGAAGTGGAAGGTCATGTGTTTCCAACTTGTTGAGTTTTTACTCAAGAGCGATTGACGTGCTCCAGGAAAGAGATGGGTGGGTGGATGGTGTGTATTTAGATTTGGAGAAGGCTTTCGACAAGGTACCCCATAAGAGACTAACGTGGAAACTAGAGCATAGAGGACTGAAGGGGAACCTCCTGGAATGGATGAGAGATTTTTTGAGAGGCAGACAAATGAGGACAGTAATAAAGGATATGATGTCTAGATGGAGGGAAGTAACAAGTGGAGTCCCACAGGGCTCGGTGTTGGCGTCAGTAATGTTCCTGATTTACATAAATGATATGGTAGATGGAATGAATAGTTATGCAAGTCTGTTTGCTGATGATGCAAAGATCTTGAGGAAGTTAGAGGCTGAGGAAGATTGTAAAATGCTGCAGGAGGATCTGGATAAGATACACGAATGGAGCCAGATGTGGGAAATGAAATTCAATGCAAAGAAATGTAAAATATTGGAAATGGGTAAAAGTACCAAGAGGCCATCACTGAATTGATGGGTAATGAACCAGTCACAAAAGCGAGAGAAGAGAAAGATTTGGGAGTGCTGGTCCAGGACAGTTTGTCACCTGAAAAACACATTAACAAGACAGTTAGAGAGACGTATAAACTTCTGACTAATATAAGAGTAGCTTTTTATTATATGGATGAGGAGATGATGAAAAAATTGGTGGTGGTCATGATTCACCCCAGGTTAGAATATGCAGCAGTAGTGTGGTCCCATACAAAAAGAAAGGTACTGTATAAACAAGATTGAGAGAATACGAAGAACAGCAACCAAAATGGTTCCCAGTCTGACAGGACTGTCATACAGAGAGAGGCTGGAAAAGCTGGATTTGCCTTCCTTAGAAGAACGATGAAAGAGAGGTGACATGATTGCAGTGTTCAGGACCATGATGGGAGTAGATAAATTGACAAAGAAGATCTATTTTTGTGGGATAAGAGAGTAACAAGAGGACACGGAATGAAATTTAAGAAGCCAAGCTGCTTGAAGGATATCAAGAAATATAGTTTTCCTTATAGATGTATAGACCTGTGGAATAGCCTGGACAAAGAGATCGTCCAGTCTAAAAACTTAAACCAGTTTAAAGCTAAATTTGACTTATTGAGAAGCAGAGATGGGAACTCACAGGCGGAGGTCTTTTCCTGTATATCACAATTAGGTTAATAGGTAAATACACATACACAAAATCCACGGCCAAGTATGCCCTCAGGAAATTGGCTAAGTGGGTATAAATTTTATACCATCATCATCGCTAATGTTTATACTATAAGCTGATAAAAACACACAAAACTGATGAGTAAACTTCTTCAAAAGTAAATAATACTGTACAGTACCCTCCAATAACTTCCCAACGTCCTAGCACAAAATTCTGCCTGCACCATGCAAGAGCTAAGGATATATCTAGATGCAGAATTTCATGAGCTTTCTCATGGTGTTTTCAGAATTTTGTTATGACAATTAGTATTCAAATAAATCACCAAAAACTTTTAACTGCTGGATGGTAGTTGGCATGATGGTCGGGGTAGGGCTAAGGAAGAGGGCGGGGAGGGGATAAACCTGGGCCCTGGCAGTGGGGAGCATGGAAGGGGATGGAGGAGGGGGAGAAGCAAGGCTGGCCGGGGAATTTTCACCATTCGGTGAGGAGGCGGTAGGGTGTTGTAAGTCAGCTTGTGGGTTGCAGTCGGTATTACCTACCTGCTGGCGGTACGATACAAGTGATGCTGGCAGCCAGTTGACTTTTACCATTCAGTAGGGATCCACACAGCCATTCTCGCTTGGCTTGTGTCTTACACTCTGTCTTCCTTGTGTGCTGCCAGTATATTACTGGTGATTGGGGTGGCCGTGGGATTTCATCCATTCGGTAGGGAGCCATACAGCCTTGTTTGCTCACCTTGTGGGTTACGGTCTATTACCCATGCGTGGAGAAAGAGGTTGGTGAGCCACCCAATGGACTTTTTTGACTTTGTAGGCTGGCCAGCTGTCAAAGTTGGAATTTTATAACTGGGTATTGAGAAATAAATCCAGTTACAGGTATAATAGAACCAAGGCATAATAAATTGATATGGAGGATGACTGGATACGGACCGTCTGGATAATTGAGTGATTACTTATTTCGCTTTCATACAGTATGTCCAGTGGTTACCGCACAATTGACTGTCAAAGAAAAAAATGTCATCCCTTGTGGAAGAATGAAATAGGAAGATTTTGGAATTACAGTTATTTGCCAAATAACTGTACAGAAAATACTAAATTCAAAATGAATTATGTGCTTAAGCATGAAACAAGTTTGAAAGAATGAGCATGAAAAAAAATATATATATATACAGTAGAACCTCTCTCATCTGGACTGTATGGGGGGAAGGGTTGTCCGAATTAGCAGATTGTCCGGACCATCAGGGTAATCTTCAGTTCATACAAACTCTATCTACATATGGTATGTTTGTTAATTATTAACATATGTGGCATGTGTAAACCCTACGTAACTGCAAAAGATGAAAGGATACTGGTACTAAAATAACAAAACTAATCATGTAAGATAGTTTTGTATTGCATAATTTACAGGTAAGGCCATGACAAGAAACTAGCCTACATTTTAAATTGTAGTAAGTGACTAAGGCCCATGTAGGCAAAAAAATAAATAAATTAATTAACTGTAATATTTGGAATAAAAATAAAACCTATGTAGGCCAAAAATACATTGTCATCTTTGGCATATTGATAACGCCCATATGGGCAAGAAGCTAATGTTTGATGTACAAGTAAAGCACATTTAAGTACAAAAAATAACCTGCAGTAATCACTAAACACTGCAGAATATTCTGACCCATTTTTGTGTAAGCAAACTCCTCCTTTAACACCTTTATTCATTACAGAAGCTACACTTGCATTAAGGGGCATAGTAAGGAGGATTAACTTTTGAAATACAGCGTAAAAATATAAATGGTTGGTGAACTAGTTGATGGAACGAATGCTAGCGTGTGTTTAAACAGGCCCCCATGTAGCGATCTAGCGTGATCCGAGAATAAACGAATGACGATCGCTTTCCGCGCCGATACTGAAAATGCCTTTAGAAGTACTTACAACATATTTTTGGAGCTTATTATTTTTAAATTTTGTCCGGATTAACAGAAGTCCGGATTAAAGGGGTCCGGACTAAAGAGGTTCTACTGTATATATATACAGTAATGCACCAACTTTCGCTAGAGCAGGATTCGCGGAATCCACTTTCGTGGCATGCACCAAATATTCCCTAACTTCCACTTTCGCTTGAAAAAAATCGATTTTCGCGCACAAATTTTGGGTTTGGGACAATATTTTGAACTTTGAATTTCCTGCACCGCCCGCCCGCAACCCACCGCCATCTTGAATGACGTCATGTCAACACTCTGTCCACCCATTCCCGCCATTGTGTACGAGCGTGCTAGCTCCATTGTGTTGGATTCTCACGGTTCAATGGCCTCTACTATACCTGGTAGTGTGGGGAAAGGGCCTGGTGGTGTGGGGGGAGAGCCTGGTGGTGTGGGGGGAGGGCCGGGAGGCAGTGGTGGTGATAAAATGTGGCTGGGACATTCAAAGTCGGGAGGAAAGGCCAAGGCTAAAAGAGAGTATCGTGTTGGAATGAAGAAACGGCAGTATAATAACGAAATGAAAAGGAAGATAGTTGAGCACATGGACAAGGGCGCAAAAAACAGTGAAATCTGCCGTATATTTAACATCCCAATCGACAGTGCGTAGTATGAGGAAACAGCATGGTGAATTAAAGACAAACCTTGCCCTTGCAAAGAAGTACTTTGGTGTGAGTGGAAGTGAAGGAGGAGGAAGTCATAGAAGTGTAAAGTGTGTGACTGAGTACAACAAGATCATGATTGTATTGGAACATTATTTAGTGAAGTGGATTAATAGGAGAGGTATATGAGAGAGGGGGGTGTGAGTTGGGAGCAGGGGAGGGAAATGGCGGGGGACAGGGCGACTTGGAGGCGATTTGTTTGTGGCCACCCCAAACGGGATTGAGGCATCTGGCAATAGATAGATAGATAGATTAATAGGCGTAACAAGGAAAGTGCAAATGTTACAGGACCCCAAATACAAGATCAAGCTCGTCTTTTCTTCAGAGCTTTGATTAACAAAATGAAAATTAAAAATCCACCTTCTTTTACTGCTTCACGTGGGTGGCTTCAGCGATTTAAGGGTCGGGCTAAAGTTAAACATGCTGTTTACCAAGGTGAAGCCCAGTCTGCAGATATCACAGCTGCAAGTAACTTCCCTGCCATTGCCAAACAGTTAATTAGAGATGGTAACTATTCATTTGCCCAGATTTACAACTGTGATGAGACGGGGGTTTATTGGAAACGATCCCCACGATCAACATTTATCTCGGTAGCAGAGAAGCAAGCCCGTGGAGTTAAAATGGCAAAAGACAGGTTCACTGCACTCCTAACGGCAAATGCTGATGGGTCACACAGGATGCGTCCATTAATTATTTACCATTCAAAGCGTCCTCGCTCCTACAAGCATGCCAACATGGATAACCGCCGTGGTTATATCTGGAAGTCTAATTCCAAGGGTTATATGACATCTGCATTATCTCTCGAGTGGTTTAATAACCACTTTGTCCCTGACGCAAAATCTCACTGCCAAGCCAGCAATCAAGATTTTCGTGTTATCCTGTTTATGGATAACGCACCTGGCCACGCCCGCTTCCTTGTTGACCTCCACCCTGCTGTCTAAGTGGTGTTTTTACCCCCAAACACCACATCCAAAATCCAACCGATGGACCAGGAAATAATTGCGAACACCAAAATCCTGTTCTACCAACAAGTGCACAACATGATGAGGGGATCAACGGATACTCAGGAAGAGCTACGTGCCATCCAACAGCAGGATTCCCTCATACCTGGACCTAGTTCTGTGCTTTCGTCAGATGAAAGTAACGACAGTAGTGACACTGACAATCCCTCATCATCAGACGCCACATTATCAGTCAAACAGTTCTGGTGCCAGTTTAATATTCGCCAGGCAGTTGAAATATTTGTTAAGTCATGGCAGTCACTCACCATGGCAACCCTGAAACATGCCTGGAAACCGCTGCTACCTGATTTAGTCACCACCCAGGCAGACAGACAGCAGCGTGAGCAGTTGTTGGCAGGCGCGTTACGGGTGGTACAGCAGGTCCCAGGTCCTGGATTTGCCAACGTCACAGGGGCAGAAATTGAAGAGCTGATTGACAAAAACTCCCAAGAAACCATCGAGGATATCATGGAGGAAGATGATATTGAAGAAAAGGAGCAACAAATACCTGTAGAAGCAGTACAGCAGCAACAGCAAGAAAGAGCCCCAACAACAGCATTGTTGTCATCGTGGATCGTCGCTTGTGAAACAGCGACCGAGCAGGCAGAGACATTAACGTTTGATAACAAGGAGAAAATTATTGCTTGCTTTCAATCAGCACTAAGTCTGATTGGTGAAGTGTTCAATACCGCATCCATGAAGGGCAGCAGGCTCTTATCACACGCTACCTGCAGAAGACTAAGGAAATAACGGAGGTGGAAGTACCATTGGAAGCCGAGGGGGCAGCCGACCATGGTGCTATCCCTACTGACAGTGCCATAGAGGAGCTTAACCTGGATGAAGATTTCAATGGATTTGTTCAAGAGAACCTAGCACAAAGGGAAATTCAGCACAGAGTGGAAGTGTTGCATCAAGTTGCATCTGAGGAGGCAGAGAGAGAGAGTGGTAGCGAGGCAGCAAGAGGTGGCGCCAATACGTCTGGCGTGGCTAAATAAGCCCGCCACGCGCCTCGGATACTTACCCCCAACATCCATTAAACACCTCAACCTGGTCTCTGTGGTATGTTTCTCCTCATATAATGTGTACTGTACAGTTTTTATTGTTTGTATCTCACAATGCAATGTACAATAGTGATTTGATGTACTGTATTGCAAGTGAAAATGAAACTCTGATGTTACTTTAGGATAACCGGGAACCAATTAGCCTTTTTGCCATAAAGACAATGCCCCAACTTTCGCTAATTCCACTTTCGCGCATTATTTTTGGACCCAATTAGGCGCGAAAATTGGTGCCCCACTGTACAGTTTTTGTTGTTTGTATCTCACAATGCAATGTACAATAGTGATTTGATGTACTGTATTGCAAGTGAAAATGAAAATCTGATGTTACTTTAGGATAACCGGGAACCAATTAGCCTTTTTGCCATAAAGACAATGCCCCAACTTTCGCTAATTCCACTTTCGCGCATTATTTTTGGACCCAATTAGGCGCGAAAATTGGTGCCCCACTGTATATGCTATACGTATATACTGTATATATATATATATACAGTAGGCTCGCACAGTGCACGAGAGATTGGGTGGTCCATGACCTCGCGCACTGTGAATTTGCGCACTTTGAATACATAATCATATGCGAAAAATTACATGGGCGGTACCCCTTCATACCTGGACATTTTGGGGCCCTGAGAGACTAATAAAGGTCAAATTTTTCAGACAATGTACTACAGATATAGCTACAATACTGTATATATATATATATATATATATATATATATATATACACCTTAACAACAGTAGACAGCAGACCTGATGGACTTAAATAACAGGGGTTCCGAGGTGTGGCAACACTTACAGCGCCTCACCCCCCACCACACCTCCCACCACGCCAACGCTTCCCTCCACAGACTCCTCTTGAGCACCCTCCTCAGGAGCCTCGAAGTCACTCACTTCAGCCATAAACCCCTTGAAGTCCAATGCTGACACTTCTGACATTGCATCCTCTTCATCCTGAACAGGAACAGGAGCAGATGATGTAGCTGGTTCCTCAATTTCACTAACTTGAGCCCGCTGTGTGTAACTTGTTATGAGCGTCAGTCTTCTTCTGTTTATTTCTTGCCTGTGCTTGTCTTTGTAGAAATGAAAGAGTTTGTTGATACCAACCAGAACTTCCTCCGTTCCTAGGCTGCTCACTTCCTGTTCCTTCACCTCTTCCTTGAGCTTATCCACGGCAGGAAGGATCTTGGTTATTCTTGACATACACAGCTCTGTATTTCCCGCCATCACACTAGCTGCTTAACTTGACTCTGCCTGGCATCAGGTTCTGCATCAGCCTTGTCTGTCTGTTGCAACACTTCCTCGGGAGGCTGTTCCTCATTAGCAGCGTGCACTTCCCGTATGTCTGCCAATGTAACGTCCTCAAAACTTGGTACAGCTTGTGCTGCTGTCAGTGCTGCTGCCTCAGCCTCGGCCAGTGATTGAATGGCCGTCTCCTGGGCGTGCATCAGTGAGGCACGAGCATTCGCCACGCATGGTTCACTGTTACAGGTGTAATCTGGTGCCATGCTTGTAGGAGAATGTCAACTGTGTCCTTCACTGTAAAATGATGCCAAAATGCCTCAACAGTCATGTCACCTGTGGCGGGTCAGGATACAGCTGCTGGTGGAGATGGTACGGGAGCAGGTGCCTCATCGAGGTCTTCATCGTGATCTTGTAGGGCATGAAGCTCCTCTTGTGTCGGTCTTCCTGCATAGGTAGCCATACACTTGCTTGTGGTAGAAGTGCTTCATAGTGGCAATCAGTTCTTGATCCAGTGGCTGCATTAGCAACATCGTCTGGGGCGGCAGAAACACAACACGACAATCCTTGTACAGATCTTCTAGGTATGGAGGGTGACTTGGTGCATTGTCCAGCACAAGGAGCATCTTAAATGGAATGCCAAGTTCCCGACACTTGGCCCTGGCATCGGGGAGGCAGTGTCTCATTAACCAGTCTGCCATAATGTTCCCGGTCATCCAACCATTTGCAGACTTGTACCAGTACACGCCTCTTGCATCCGTGTTCATGAGGTTTTTGTAGCACCTTGGGTGTGAAGCTGTGTGTACAACAACTGGCCCCATCTTGTGGCTCCCAGACAGGTTTACAGCGAACATTACCATCATCTTACACTTCTGGAGCTTGCGGCCAGGGGCTTGTTTCTGTTTTTTAGCGATGTAAGTTGATTTGGGCATGGCCTTGTAGTATAATGACGTTTCATTGACGTTTTAGATCTGGTCCCTGGTGTCCTGTCCTTCTTCAAGAAGTGCTCTAAATATCACAAAATAGTCTCTCGTGGCCAGCTCGTCGGCAGAGGCACGTTCCCCAGACACTTTGATGTGACAGAGTTCCTTGTGCTTCAGAAAACGGTCCAGCCATCCAACCAGTGCCCTGAAAGGTTTGTCCACATTTAACTTGCGAGATGCTGCCTTGTAAAAGAGCTGGGCTTGATTCTGAATAAATCTGCCATTCAGTGGAACACCTTCCTTTTCCTTCCTCATTATGAAGGTGGCAAGGTATCGTTCCATTAGTATCATCGCACGATTTCCCACCCGCGAACAGCCATTTAGGTCAGATGCACCATACGTCTTCACTAGAACCCTTATGGCATCACAGTTCTTCCACACTGTCCTCACTGTTGTTTCAGCCAGTCCTAGGGCATTCCCGATGGCGATGTTTCCTTGTCCCTCCTCCTTTATCTTGATAATCTCTAACTTGGTTGCATGCGTCAGATGTTTTTTAACTCTTGGGGCTGGAGCCATGGTGCGGTGAAGTACAGGCCAGGATGGAGCAGCAAAAAAAACGCCACACATTGTACATGTCAGGTTAGCTGTAGAGAGCGGATCCGCACTGTGCACGAGCCGGGACTGTTATGGCGCGCCCGCCGTCTTGTACCCCAAGCTGCGCAGTAGAATGCCCGGGAATTTCTGCACATCAACATGATGACACGTGACGATGGACACGTTGTGTGAGGTGGGGTTGCATACTATAGTCGCAGCACGCGACTCTCAGGTTGTTATTATCATGCCTTGGCAACTACTATTCAAAAGTACGTTTGATTTTGTGTATTGTATGAGATGCATGTGATGCGTGTATAATGATATTCATGTATAATATATTCGTGCTTTGTAATTTGATTTGTGCATTATGTGATACGAAATCGGACGCACTGTTGATTAATAAGTTGTCAGGGTACAATAATGACAACTTCAGAGTCGTGCGCCGCGACTACAATAGAAAATGACGTTTTTGAGCCACTCCTTGCCTCTACCTAGCATTCTGTGAGGTAAACTTGTACATTCAAGATTTTTGGTCATGATTTTTGGTCAATCATGCATAATGCGATTTGCGCACCGTGCCAGCCTACTGTATATACATATATACAGTAATCACTCCAATATCCGGATCAATAGAGCCATCGGTAGGTTCGGATATTGGTTTTGTCCGGATATTGGGCCCCAGCTTATGGACTTGTACTTACGGACCCTAACACAGAGAAACACCTATACAACTCCCTCCGGACATGCATAGCACCTATTTAACACCCAAATCACACCAATAAGGCACATAAATGACTGAAATAAATGCAATAGACACATAAAATGTGGGTTTAGAAGTATGTTCATACATTAATAAACATTCTGGTACTTATGGACTCTAACCGAACCTAACCTAACCGAACCTAACCGAACTCTGAAAAACACATTCCTACTGCACATGCATGAGGTAAGTTTAGTATGGAAAGAAGTACAGTATGACACTTTCTGGTAAGTATAGTATGGGAAAAAAATACAATATGAAACATTCTGGTAAATATAGTATGGAAAATAGTACAACATGAAACATTTTGGCTACTTACAGCAAGTCCCTGGCCACCTCGATGAATAACCGCTCCTCTTGGACTCTGACAGTAAGAACGATTTCCTGAAGCACTTGCACTACACTCTTCCTGAAGTCTTGCACTGAACTTAGTCACTAACACACAGAAGTCCGTTCTTTTCACAGTGTTCACTTTAGTCCAAATAATGTTCCATTAAATTTAAGTGTTGCACATTAACTTTTCCCAAGTTTTTTTAAGTTTCCAAAGCCAAAACAAAGAAGGTTAGTTACGTTAAATTTCTTTTCTACTTAGTCTTTTCTCCCAACTTGAAAACCTTAACACAACACACCTTTTTTTCACTGCACAACACTCAAAATTCCCGTGTGGTCTAGTGGAGAAGTTCTTGCTGTTTATTCACTGTCAGAGCCCGAGAGTATCACTGGCAGGCGTCCAAGGGGTGCATCGGTGGGTAGTGGTGATGGCGCATCGACTACAGAAGACTCTGAAGACAGCCGCAAACTCACGTCACGAGCGGTGACTCCACTGTAGCTGATGTGCTGGGCTGTGGCTCGGAGCATGAGGGCCTGTCTTGGGGAGGCAACGGAGTGGAACCAGGGCTTGGCACAGCGGGGTCACGGGCCTGAAAAAACTGTCAATCGTTGACTGACGCAAGGACCGGACGATTCTGGCGATTGATGATGCGCTGCTCGGAAAGCACGCACTTCCTCCACGAGTCCCAAGGGCCCCATCTCCCTGTCGCAGTCCGGGTGTTCCAGGTAGTCTAGGACGAACTCTAGATGTTCCCGGAGTGCGCTCAGCTTGGGGATGGCTGGAGTAGTGTCCTGCTGGGCGGAGTCTGCATCATCATCGCCTTCGTCGGAATCTTCAAGTTCGGGACTGACACCAGCAACCGAAGACGCGATCTCGATATCAGACAACGCCTGATACCCAGGATCGCCCTCGTCGTCGTCCAACCACTCACGAACATCGTCCACATCAACATCGTCGCCGCGCATAGCCGTGCATGGAAGTCATCCACGTCAAACCCTAGGAAATCGTACTCCACATCTGTTCCGAGAAGCAGACGAGACCAACCATTTTCAAGAGTTTTCACAGGGACTTCCTTCCATGCACTAGCCCAGTTGTACAGCGCAGACTTGATGTTGTAGCGGCGAAGGTTTTCCAAAGTCCGCTTGCCTCGAGTGTCACGTCCTTCCCTGCGCTCGTCCTCATCCTCGAGAACCACCATCACCTCGTCCAGGAACTTCCGACGGTACAGGCGCTTTGTTGCCACGATCACTCCTTGGTCCATTGGTTGAATGAGAGCAGTCGTATTAGGTGGCAGAAACATGCACCTAGTACGGCCATTCTCAGCAACCAAGTCCTTGTCGCACGGGTGGGCAGGTGCATTGTCGAGAGAAGGAGAGCCTTTACCTGGTCGCGAGGAATTCCCAGTGTCTTCGTCTGGTAATGTATGACCTCCTTGACGAAGTGATGGTGAAACCAGTCTTTGAAAATCACAGCTGTGAACCATGCTTTCAAAGAATGGTACCATACGACAGGAAGGACATCCATCACCCCACGAAGGCACCGAGGCTGCTTTGCACGGCCAACAATAACGGGCTTAAGCCGGTGCATGCCGTTAGCATTGGCACAACACAAAGCAGATATCCGTTCCTTAGAAAGCTATGCGGCCAGGTACACGCTTCTCCGTCTCATCGGCGAGAGTGTTCGTTGGCACCGAGCGATAGAATAGGCCAGTTTCGTCAGCGTTATAGACTTGACCGAGAGTGAGGCCCTCCCTGTCGATCAAGCCTTTCACCTTGTGCCGAAACTCGTCCACTCCATCTTCGTTAGCGTCCAATGCTTCGCCATGTGCTTTACGGTTAGTAAGGCCATGTCGCAACTTGAACGCGAAGAGCCAACCCTCGGATGCCTTGAAGTCTAGGGCGTCGTGAAGCCTTGCAAACTTCTCAGCAGCAGCCTTCAGCTCCGTTCCACGTACCATCACACCAGCTGCACGTTGCTGTCGATACCAAATCAACGTGGAGCGGTCGATCTCTGCATACTTGGGAGTAAACATAACCTTCCTCTCCACGTTGCGTTTGCTTCTCGACGAGAAGTCAGCCGTGTACTGCATGAGCTTGTCTCGGGAACGCTTGATATCAAACAAAGTCGACCGGGCCAGGTTGAACTCGCGGAGAATGCGAGAGGAAGACCAACCCGCATCAACCTTCTCCAATATCTCCGCTTCTTCTCCAGAGTCAACACCACTCTCTTCCTTTTCTCAGGAGGCGGGGCCATCATCACACACACTAAGAGTAGGGCAGAGAGCAGCAGGAGGCCTTGCAGCAAGTACGGCACCACCACAAAAGCGAGCACGTGGGCAGCCATGACGAAGAGCGTAGGTCTTGTCACGGTGAGAGACAGGCGGGAAGTGGGGAGGATGCAGCGGCGCTCTATCGGACGTCGGAGGAATGACGAACCAAAACAATGCTCTCACGCGGCGCGCGCGGCAAGTTCAAATTACGGACGGCAAAAAATCGATTTTTTTTCCAATTTTTTTGGATTTTCGGACCATTTTGGGAATGTTTGATCCCAGGACGATAAGGTTCGGTTAGTGGGGATGTTCGATTATTGGGCGTCCGGATATTAGAGGGATTACTGTATATATATAATAATAATAATCTGGCCTTTTGTTTCTCAAAAGCACCAGTTCTTCCTTTTGGAAATTCACTAGCGCTCGACACACATACATTATTTTTACAATTACAAGGATTGTGACATTTCTTGTATATAATACAAGCTACATCATATGTACATGAAAGTGGCAATAATTAAACCCTATAATCATCCGTCATAGTACCTCTCTCCAGGTCGTAGCATTTTGAAAAAAGAAAGGCTTTCAGCTGTCTCTTAAAGGATTCAACAGTAGAGAGTTGTCTTATGGACAATGGCAATCTGTTATATAATGTAGGGGCTCTATATGCAAAAGAACGATCAGAGAAAGATGACTGGTGAATGGCTCCTGGCTCATCAAGACGCAAGGAATCATCTTCACTGCGTAACATCACACCCGGGCGTGTCGATGGGAGTTTTAACAATTCAGCAAGATACTTCGGTTCACCAAACTTAAGAACCTTGAATGTAATAAGACACAGTTTAAATTCAATTCTAGCCTTTATTGGTAACCAATGCAACTCAATCAGAAACGGGGTAGTTGAGGTTCTCGGGGGGAGACCAAAGATAAGCCATGCCGCCATGTTCAACACAGACTGAACTTTTGTTAGTATATTATTTGGAAGACCAACCCACAGTGAATTACAATAATCAACATGAGACAAGACCACTGCATGGACCAATGTTAAGAGGCACTGTCTATTCAGGAATCTTCTCACAGAGTACAGATTTCTGATATGCAAGTGACACCCTCTGACAACCTGATTAATGTGTTCTTTGTAATTTAACTTAGAATTAAAATAAACACCCAAATTTCGAACAGAACTGACTGGATGCAGCTGTGACATGCCAATGTTCAAAGCCAGGGCATTGTCAGTGTCATCGCCCCTTCTGTTTCCTCTGATGATGATGATCTCAGTTTTACCATCATTCAGCTTAAGTTTCCTCTTAGCCATCCAAATCTTAGTATCAGACATTAGAGATTCAAACTTTATCTTAGTATCATTGATATCTGACATCTTAACATAGAGCTGGGTGTCATCAGCATAAAAATGATAGGACACATCATGAGCATCAAGTAGAAACGATAAACTACTTGTGTAGATAGTAAATAGAAATGGACCCAAAACTGATCCTTGAGGGACTCCAAATAGAAGAGGAGCAGAATCAGAGCTAGCGTAATCAACAACCACTCTCTGAGATCTGTCCGACAGATACGACTTAAGGAGCAAAAGGGCACTATCACGAACGCCATAAAAATACAGATCATCCAACAATAGTTTATGATCTACTGTATCAAAAGCTGTAGACAGATCCAAAAGAACTAGGAGAGAGGACATCCCACTACAAGTGTTTGCCACCAAGTCACTCTGAATCTTTGTTAGTGCAGTTTCAGTCGAATGGTATTTTCTGTATGCTGATTGAACAACAGGAACAACTCTGTTGTGTTCCAGTAGTGGTAAGAGTTGGTCGAGTATGGCCCGCTCAGTAATCTTGGATAAAAAAGACAGGTTAGAGACAGGACGATAATTTGTCATGCTCTCGACATCAAGGCCAGGTTTCTTAATTAGGGGCCTAAGCAAAGCACGTTTCTCAGACTGCACAAAATTACTTTCTAAGAAGCATCTATTTATTATGTTGCAGATAAAGTCTGCAGCATGCTCATACACATCAGGCAGTTGTGACATGTTACATGGATCGAGTGAGCAAAAGTTTTTATTAACCCCTTAAACGCGGATCGTCTCGTTTGCGACGCTCAGCAAAAAGGACATAACGGCGGAGCGTCGCATTTGCGATTCTAGTAAATTTTGAATAACCGCAGGCAAGCAGGCTCCAGCTGGTATTGTCTATCAGTACCACCACCCTCTAGCTACAACTAGCATACTTTACCTTTGTACTACTGACCTCAGTTGTTGCCAAGTATCGCGTTTTCCCCCCGTCCCCCCCCACCACGGCCCGGCCAGCCTGGCTGTGATACATGGCAGCGCTCTGAGCGCTCAGAACTGTAAATATGCGCTCTCCTCTCACAAGCAGTTTATGCTACTAGGAAACGCCTGTTTCCCCAGTTGTAACACTAGCTTTTTTTCTCACGGTTTGCCCCTGTTTAGCGTCAGTTTACTGCAGGCTTTCAAAGTGACATTATGGCAAGTTCTAGCTCTTCCCAGTCAGTGCAAGCGGCCGACAGGAACGAGAATAAAATGGCGGGCGTAAGGCAGAATAAAAAGCGCGCCATGGTGATCTTTTGGGAAGTAATATGATTGAAAATAATGTAGTATACATGTTTTTAGCTGTGAAAATGGAAATGTTTGTTGAGTGATAGGAAGACCGCCGCCACAGTGCATGTCGGCCGTACGCTTCGTTGATTTTAGCCTTATTTTCAGTGCTTATTGTACAAATACGGATTCCTAACTACCTTTACGTTTTAGTATAAAGTTTACTGTGACAGAATGAGGCTGTGGTAGAGGGGAAACCGGGTTGCTGGAGGTGTGAAAGTGAAGATTTGGTTACCCAACTTTGCAAGTCTCCACAAGTCCTTGGGTAGTCCACAAAGGCTCAACACCTGTCTCTGGAGAAAGCTGAATGTAATTACTATCTGCCATACCAAGTATAATGTTCTAGGGTTAAACTCTGATTTTTGGCGAATATTTTCCTACAGGTACTCAGACCGCGATACAACCCCGCCACTCGGGGGGGAACGACTGTACACGGCCGCGTTTAAGGGGTTAAGTTCTCTGATGTAACATTTGACTTTGTTTACATCCAGTGGATGAAATGTTGAAAGCAAATGGTCCCCGGTGCACCATGGCTGGAAGTCAACTGAGTACACTTCACTAGGAGAACTGCTGTCTAAATCACTTCTTATGCGAGATATCTTACTTGTAAAAAATGAAGCAAAATCAGAAGCCAATTGGGCATCAGATAAAGAAGTTGGTTTAACAATTACATTCCTCCGACCAACCAAATTGTTCACAACTGCAGACAGTTTTTTTTTTATCACCACCACATGAATCAACTTTATTTTGATAATACCTAACCTTTTGGGCTTCTACAGTGTGAATGACTGCTCTTCTCGCAAAAACATAACGCAAACGAGTTACTTCGGTCCGCTGCAAGCGCCACTCACGTTCTGCCCTTCTACGTTGTCTACGCAAAGAATTAATGGATGGACCATACCACGGAGGATTATCACGTACAGTGATTGTTTTTACTACCTCGTGACAATAATGGTCAAAAATTGACCTGAGCTCGTTGTTGTAAATATCAACCAATTCACCAGAAGAAAGACTTGAAGAATCGATGGAGTTTAAACGTTGATCAGTTTCAAAACACATCAACTGGCGGTCAACATTGTTGTAATTTCTGAACCTGATGACCTTTTTATATGAAGGGGCTTTTGGGACATCAAAACTAAGAGTGATCAGAGCATGATCAGAGATGAGGGGGTCAAATGAGTCAACCTCCATATCTGATACACGCCTGCAACCAACAGGGGACAAGATCAAGTCAAGGATATGTCCTGAGACATGAGTTGGATTACTCACATGATTGAAAAAATTGTTCTGGGTGATCAACTCAAGGAATTCTGAAGAAAATGGTTTTGACTCTGGACTATCAACCCAATAATTGAAATCACCACAAACAAGAAGTCCTCCAGGTTTAAGAGAAAACCCTTCAAGAAACTGCCCAAACTCCTCCATAAAACCTCGATCTCTGCCCGGATGACCTGGTCGATAGACAATTGCAATTCTAATGGTATTCTGATGGAAATTTATTAATACTTCCATAAATTCAAATGATGATGGGGTCAGGTCCGAGTCAATGAGAGAAACGTTTGCAAGTGCTGCCGAGTAGATGAGTGCTATGCCTCCTCCTGGGTAATCAGCAGCAGGCCTGGGAATACTAATAATAGAATGTGTCTTAAGCAAAGCATTACGAATAATATCGATATCAGACTCATACAACCAGGTTTCAGTCAAGCACAATATGTCAAGCTCGTGCTGATTTAGGGTTTCATTAATATAGTCTATCTTATTACGGATGGAACGAATATTTAAAAGACCTATCCTTAACTGGTTCAAGAGGGACGTAGTCAGTTTTTTGAATGGTCAAAATTGGTGTTTTCAGTCAATCTATTCCTATGAGAAATCATAATTGGACATTCTCTGCTTGAAGCAAAATGGGCAACCACCTGTGACTTTGAATTAGCATCTTGATGTCTTAAAGAGGAGCAGTTGATGCATTTGGGAGAATTTCTGTTACTACAGTCCTTAGATTCATGGGCTCCAGCACAAAAGACACGTTTAGGTTCATCACTTTTCCTAGAACATCTCTCAAATGTATGACCAAAGCCTTGACAGTGATGACACTGTGTAACCCAGAATCAATCGAAAGCGTGGCATCTTGTAAGATCCACATAGATGTAATTGCCCTGTTCTACAATGGAGGATCTCACCTCTGGCGACATCTTCAAGACAGCAGTTTTGGTGTCATTCCTTGTCCTTGTGAAGAGAAGGTTGAGGGTACAACCTCGATCAACGAGCATCGTAGTTTTATTGTTTTTTCTCAGAATATTTGGGATGATGTCAGAGTCATCCAAGGAAGAGGAAAGGCCTGTCACAGTCATTTTAGGCAACATTTTCTTTGGCTCTGATATGCAAAAAGTGCCCTCAGAGCCAAAATGATCAGTCAGCACCCCAGTTGCTTCCCTCTTGGCCTCAGCTGACGGAAACTTCATTACCAGCCCACCAGCCTTGGTCTTAAGGCAGCTGTCAACCGGTACCGAGTTAAGTACGCCTCTGATGTCTTCTGGTCCCATCTGATTTGTCAGGGCACTAGCGCCACTCTCTGGTTTCACAATCAGTACATGCTGACTATGAATGGCTTTTTTCTGGCCATGAGCACTGAGCTCAATCATGCCCCCAGGCAGATCCTTCCCTCCCTCCACAAGAGACCGACGAACAGCATCTGCAAATGACTTGACCTGATCTTGTGTGACCGCCATGGGCGATGAGACCTTGGTCTCTAGTGCCTCCAGTCTATTTGATACGTCTGTGATTGCTTGAAAGATTGGCCCAATAACTTTATCTTCATACTCCTTCTTGGTACTACTTCCTCCACCAGCCAAGACCTCGTCTGCTGGTGCAACACACTGGCTACACAGCCAGCGAAAGCCCAGCTGGTGGCTCCTCTTCATGAATGGATAGTCGCCTGCATCCAAATTTTCACAAGCTATATGAATCCACTCGCTGCAGTAGGCGCACTTCAGTGCTTGTGCACTTTTTGCTACAGACCTACTGCAGCGAGGGCACTGGTGTTGTTTACTCATGATATGGGAGAACAAAAAAAACAAAATGACAACAACAGCAAAACGTATATACAATACTACCCGGGAAAAACTCGGGTAGCGCTGCCCCCGTTTGTGTCACCCTAATTTAGGAGGAAAAAAGAAAACCGAAGGAAAAAAAGCACAAAAAACAGAAATGGAAAAAAAAACAGGGTGTCTGCGAGGTCACCACGAGCAGGTGGAGTACGACTTGACTACCCTTCTAGGAAAGGTAACCCAAACCGAGGTGCCGCAGAAGTGCTGAGATGGTATTGAAACTTTTCCCAATTCGAGCTTTACAGCAGCAACAAATACGTCACTTAGGCAAGACCTCATTGGTTACGATACTGCCACTGCGCAAATCCTTGAAATATGGAAACCCGAAGTACGAATTTTCAATGGTACGATATTGATTAAAATAGGACAAATTCCACAGTACGAAAATATCTGTCTCGATGATACAAAAATTGATACTTGATACGAAAGGAAATGCAGAGATAGCCGAATTATCCAGACTGTATGATGTGAAGAAGTGCCTGAATAGTCTGAAATCACGATTAATCTGGTGGAAACAAAACACAAGTACTGTTAGATTGATTTATTTACCGGTAAATGTACAATGAAAGACACAACTATCTTCCCAGTTCAGTCTGAAGAAAATTTACACCAGGCGAAATACAATGAAAACCCTGTTTCTACTAGTTCGTTTCAAATGGTTCGATTTTTCCATGCTGTATTCGTCAGACTTTGGGAAGATTTACCGGTAAATGTACAATGATAGACACAACTATCTTCCCAGTTCAGTCTGAAGAAAATTTACACCAGGCGAAATACAATGAAAACCCTGTTTCTACTAGTTCATTTTTCAAATGGTTCGATTTTACCACGCTGTATTCGTCAGACTTTGGGAAGATACCTGTGTCTTTCATTGTACACTTGAAGCAGCAGAAAGACCTTACCAATTCAATGCATAATCCTTCAGCTTGTTTTTGTAATTTTCTGACAACTTTCAGTTTGGCAAATTACTTTTTCTTGCTGAAAAATTTCCTCCCCGTTATTATCGTCACTTTCCCCTTACGATCGTTTCCAGCACAGTGGAAGAAACTCAACGTGCTCAAAGGTGGATATCATTTCCCAGTTTCCCAACTGGAGGTTAGGTTAGGTTAAAATTATTAGGTACAGATAAGCTCGGTTAGGCCAGGTTTAATTAAACACTTGGGGAAAAACAGTCCTTTCTGCCATTATGTTAACAAAATAAACAAGAGTTGTCACACCAGAACAGCTAAAAATGACAGGGAAACAGATTTAATAAGAAACGTTTACTGTATTTACCAACCCAGAAATAATCTGAAAAATATAACAGACTATCAGGAAGAACTGATTTGGTAAGGTGCTTTTACTGCTTAAAGTAAAACGTATGTTTAGCCCCCTCAGTGGCTGTGGGTTCAGATATTTGCGTGCACCTGTGGTCGGCCTTGGGACCATTTTTTCAAAGTTCTAAAATCAATTTCTTTTTCTTACATATCTGAAAAGACTTGTCTGGCACACGTGGCTTCCCCCCCCCCAACCCATCCTGTGATTTGCTATGATTCGTGTAAGAATTAATAAAATTAGGATGCGTGTAAGGGGAATGAATGATGAGGTGAGAGAGAGAGAGAGAGATTGTCCAGGTGCTTGAGGGTACGAAAGTTGATGTATGCACAATAACTGAAACTAAATGGAGAGGTGAGAGTGTGAGAGAATGGGAGTATGGATGGGGTATATGTGCAGGAGTAGGTGAGAATGAGAGGGCAAAAGAAGGAGTGTGTATAGTTGTGAGTAAAAGATGGAAGAAGAGCATAAGAGAGTATGGATCAGTTGGGGGGGGACACAATCTGGCCGCACTATGGGATGGTACTACTACTCTGCAGCCAGGTTGTGTTAGGAAGAATACTGCCACCGTATTCCCTGCGTGTCGTAAAAGGCGACTAAAAGGGGCGGGGTGAGGGGACTAGGGACCCCCTCCTCTGTTTTTTAGTTCCTGAAAAGAGACAGGCCAGAGAAAGGGATGGGGGATGGAGTTATCCCCATACCCTGAAGATTGGGTCTATGAATGTGCGTGGATGTAGTACGATTGAGGCTAAAAGGGAGGAGATTGGGAGAATGTTTGTGAGAAGAAAGTTGGATGTGTTAGCTTTGAGTGAAACGAAGATGAAAAGGAAGGGTGAGTCTGTGTTTGGAAGTGTGAATGGAAGATTGTCAGATGTTGGAGAGGGGAGGGTGGAGGTATGTCTGACCACTACCTGGTGGAGGGAAAGTTAAGAGTAGGTAAGAGATGGGTGAGAGCTAGGAGGGTTAGGTGTGGCAGGGAGGTTTTGAAAGTGAGTGAGTTGGATAAAAGAGAGAAAAAGATAGAGCATCAGGAGAAATTGAAAGATGAGTGGAACGCAGTGAAAGATCGGGAAAATGGCAGTGTGGAGGAGGAATGGCAGTTGTTTAAGAGTGCTGTGGTGGGGCATGCAGAAGAGGTGTGTGGTGTGAGACGTGTGGGTGGTGGTGTAAGAAAAGGAAGTGAATGGTGGTGCGAGGAAGTAAGTATGGCTGTGGCTGAGAAGAGACGTGCATATGACGTGTGGCTGCAGAGGAAGGATGAGATGTCATATGAAAGGTACAGTATAAGGAAAAGAGGAATAGGGCAAGAAGGGCTGTGCGTGATGCTAAAGTGGCAGCAGGTGAAAGGTGGGGTAGGGAGCTGACAGAGAATTTTCAACAGAAAAAGAAAATGTTTTGGAAGGAGGTGAAACGGGTGCGAAAGGGAGAGTCTGGGAAGGAAGAACGAGTAAAAGCAGAGGATGGAAGGATGTTAATTGAGATGGATGCAGTAAGGAAGAGATGGGCAGAGTATTTTGAAAGATTGTTAAATGTAGTGAAGGAAAGGGTGGCTGAGGTTGTGGCGGATGGAAGGGTGCAAGGAATAAATGTGTTAGGAGAGTTGAATGATTCTTTGATCACGAAGGAGGAAGGTGAGAAGGCAGTAAAGGAGATGAAAACAAGGAAAGCTGCAGGTATGGATGGGTGTGCTGTGGAATGCCTGAAGGGTGGTGGAGTGACCATTGTTGACTGGTTAGTAAGATTGCTGAATGTGTGCTTTGTGAAAGGTATGGTGCCAATTGACTGGGCAAGTGCTTGTGTGGTCCCGTTGTATAAAGGCAAGGGTGATAAGTATGAATGTACTAGCTTTAGGGGTATAAGTCTGTTGAGTGTTGTAGGTAAGGTGTATGGTAGTGTTAATTATGAGAGTTAGAGAGGGTACAGAGGGAGTGATTGGTGATGAGCAGTGTGGCTTTAGGAGAGGGAGGGGATGCGTGGATCAGGTGTTTGCTGTGAGACAAGTGTGTGAAAAGTATTTAGCGAAAGGCAAGGATGTGTTTTGGGCATTTATGGATTTAGAGAAAGCATATGATAGAATTGATAGGGAGGCTTTGTGGACTCTTTTAACATTGTATGGACTTGATGGTAGGTTACTAAAAGGGGTGAAAAGTTTTTATGTAAATAGTAGAGCGTGTGTAAGAGTGGGAAATGCTGTGAGTGATTGGTTTCCCGTGAGAGTGGGGCTGCGACAGGGATGTGTGATGTCGTCTTGGTTGTTTAATATTTACATGGATGGTGTTGTAAGGGAGGTGAATGCAAGAGTTTCAGGTTGAGGTCTAAGTCTGGTGAATGTTGATGGTGGAGAGTGGAATCTGAAGCAGCTGCTGTTTGCAGATGATACTGCACTGGTGGCTGATTCAGAGGAGAGATTGAGACAGTTGGTAGAGGAGTTTGGAAGGGTGTGTGAAAGGAGGAAATTGAGAATAAATGAGAATAAGAGTAAAGTGATGAAGTGTACGAGGTTGGTAGATGGTAGGGGGATGAATATAGTTTTGAATGGCGAGTTGCTTGAGGAGGTAGAGTGTTTTAAATATCTAGGGTCACATGTTGCTGCGGATGGAAGAAAGATGCAGAAGTGAAGTTTAGAATAAATGAAGTAGGAAAGGTGCTGGGAGGAATGAGAAAAGTGTTTAGATGTCGTTCGCTTAGAATGGATGTAAAGAGAAGGCTGTATGAGGGTGTTGTGGTACCGACTGCATTATATGGGGCTGAAACATGGAATATGGGTGTAGCAGAGAGGAAAAGTTTGAATGTAATGGAGATGAGGTGTCTGAGGAGTATGTGTGGAGTGACGCGTATGGATCGAGTGCGAAATGATGAAGTGTGAAGGAGACCTGGAGTTGTTTGGGAGATGGCTGGTAGAGTTGAGCAGAGGGTTTTGCGATGGTTTGGGCATATGGAAAGAATGGATAATGAGCGATTGGTGAAAAAGATAACTAGATCTGATGTGAGAGGTGTAAGGCTGAGAGGAAGACCACGAATAGGATGGATGGACAGTGTGAAGAGAGCGCTGGATGCGAGAGGGATGTCTGTTGAGCAAGGAAGAGTAGCTGTGCGTGACAGAAATAAATGGAGAGAAATTGTGAATGAATAAGTGATGACGCAGCCCTGAGGGGATATTCTCCTGCATGTGGTCCGATCAGCTAATCAGGTCAGGTGCGGGTAAGGGAATAGGTCTGTTATGATGTGGCAGGGGTAAACCAGTTCTGCTGTTGGGCCCTGCTGTGGATGTCACTGATTGCGTTGCACAGTTGACCCTTGTGCGGTGTGGTGCGGTGAGGATCTGTCCGTTCTCCCCTTTGGGGCTAAGATGCGAATGAATGTGTTTGAATGGATGAGTTAATGGGGAGTGTGTCGTCCTGTCTCGGCTACCTCCCTTTCCTTGGGGGAAGCAGCCTAGGTATATAGATAGATAGACAAAGGAAAAGGGGAAAAAGAAGTGTGTGGTAATCATAGGGGCATTTGTCTTCTTAGTACAATAGGAAAAGTGTATGGTAGGATACTTATCAACAGAGTTAGAGAAAGAACTGAGGAATTAGTTGGAGAAGAACAGAGAGGCTTTAGCAAGGGAAGAGGTTGTGTAGATCAGATATTCATTCTTAGATCCTTAGTGGAAAAGTATCTAGAGAAGGGAAAGAAGTTGTGTGTGGCTTTCATGGATTTGGAGAAAGCATATGACATGGTGGATAGACAAGGATTGTGAAAAGTATGAAGAATATATGGAGTAGATGGGAAGTTGCTGAATGCTGTGAAGAGTATGTATGATGGTGCTAAGGCTGCAGTGCGTGTGGATGGTGAACTGAGTGAATTTTTCTCTTTGAAGGTTGGGTCAAAACAGGGATGTGTCATGTGTTCATGGTTGTTCAATCTGTACATGGATGGAGTAATAAAAGAGGTACAAGGTAGGGTAGTGGATGTTGGAGTGGTCCTGGTGAGAGAGGGTAGTGTTTGGAAACGCCCTGTACTCTTGTTTGCAGATGATACTGCGTTGTTGAGTGAAGACGAAGGAGAGCTGCAAGGCTTGGTGGATGAGTTTGGGCGAGTGTGTAAGAAACTGAATCGAAAGGTGAATGTAGGGAAGAGTAAAGTGATGGTCTTTGAGAGAGGTGAAGTCAGTGAATGTACAGCGAGGTTGGATGGTGAGGAATTGGAAAATGTGAGTACGTTCAAGTACTTGGGTAGTGTGATGAGTAAGGATGGAGGTTTGGAGGGTGAAGTGCTTGAAAGGGTACAGCAGGGAAGAAAGATTGCTGGTTCCTTGAAAGCAGTGATAAGAAGCAAGGAAGTGGTCATGGAAGTGAAAAAGTTACTACATGACAGTATTGTGATACCAACTCTAACGTATGGAAGTGAAGCTTGGACATTGCTGGAAGGACACACGTCAAGAGTGAGAGCAGTGGAAATTAGTTATTTAAAAGGAGCCTGTGGAGTCACATGGAGAGACAGGCTGACAAATGACGATATAAAGGAGCGTTGTGGTGTGGATGTGATAGGAAGTGTTAGGAGGAATACGCTGAGGTGGTTCGGCCATGTGGAGAGGATGGAGGGTGAAAGATTGACGAAGAGAGTGTATGTGAGTGAGGTGGAGGGGGGAAGAGGGAGGGGGAGGCCGAAGATGAGATGGAGGGATGGGATGGAGAGGTACAGTATATGAGAGAGGGGGGTATGAGTTGGGAGTGGGGCAGTGAAATGGTGGGGGACAGGGCGACGTGGAAGCGATTTGTTTGTGGCCACCCCGAACGGGATTGAGGCATCTGGCAATAGATAGATAGATAGATAGATAGTGTTACATCAGCATGCATACATCGGCCGAAAACATCTAGGACGAAGTGAACTGTAAATGCCAGACTGCTTGAGGTGGTAGAGTAGGGTCATGTAAACACACCAGTGACCCTCAGTCCCTTCCCATAATTGCTCGCAGCTTTTTTTTTTTTTTTTTAGGTCACTCTAAATCAGTGTCACTGACACCAGCACAGTAAGGCGTTGTTCAGGGCCAGCAGCTATGAAAGTGATAATGGAATACATTATTGTTTGTATCAGTCATCTCTCTTTCACACATACACATAAGAACAAACAAAAGAATGAGCAGTAAATGTACATTAACTCTAAGGAGCAGAAATAACTGGCCTCAGTCAGTCCAAAATATATTGGGAAGAGTGATACTGAACGAAGAATGTGAAACTGATTGCTAAGCCGTGAGAACATGTGGGACGTAATTTTTTTCTGAATAGCAAACATTTTTGTTCCATATCGTCTTTTAAAATTGTAAAACCCATAATCTTTTGTGTAAGCATACAGCCTAAAGACCTTACCAATTCAGTTCATATTCCTCTAGTTTGTCTTCTATATTTTTCTGACTATTTTGAGGGTGGTAAATTATTTTCTCTTGCTGAAAGAAACTTACTCAAAATTAGGGTGCATGTAACATAAGCATGTAAACATTGGCGAATACATCTGGAGTGAAGAGAACGCCTGACTGATGGGATGGTAGAGTAGGGTCATATACACACACCAGTGACCTTTGTTCCCATCCCGTAATTGTTCAGAGTTTTTTTATAATGCCCTAACTCAACATCACTGACACCGAAACAGTGAAGTGTTGTTCAAGGCCGGCAGCTATGAAGGGGTTAATGGAATACTATATGAAAAATTCAAAATGGGCGCAGTGCATAGTGCCGCACTCGCTTGCCAAGAGAAAACGAACTAACCCCTCTCTGGTAAACAAATTTTTCCTCGCTTTTCAGTTGAGTCGACGTCCCTCCTCTCCTCACAGCCTCGCTGTACATGAGGATATTTTCACAGCCCTTCACCTTTTCCTATTGTTTTGCCATGCCTCCCAAGCGCCCTGCATCATCTCCAGCATTGGGGAAGCCCGCTGCAAAGAAGCGGCAGCACCGTACTCTAATTCTGGAAAGGAAATTGGAAATTATAAGACCCCATGAGGAGGGGCAGGGAGTCTCGGAGATTGGGTGTGCTTTAGGCCTTGCTGTTTCCACCATTGGGACTTTGACGAAGAAAAAGGAGATGTACAAGAATATGGCTACCTCCTTCTCTACAATTGTATACAGGTATTGCTTAATTTTAAAAAGGGGGGGGTGAAGTTTAAGTTGGGGTCTGAGGGGGTCCTGGGATGCATCCCCCCATTTATGTGTATATTTCAATGGGGAAAATCATTCCGATATACGAAATTTCGAATTACGTATATCACCATACAGTGAGTCCTTGTATATCAAGGACTCACTGTATATATATAAATAAACAAATAAATATATCTATCTATCTATATATATATATATATATATATATATATACTGTATATATATATATATATATATATATATACTGTATATATATATATATATATACATACATACATACAGGAAACTCGCACGGAACACGTGGGTTTCGTTCCTACCGTGCCGTGTTAGGTGCGAAATCGTGTATATTTAAACTACTCCGTATTTTGCTCCCTAGACCCCCCAAATGTGTTGTTTTGCTGTTATCTGTCACTGGTAATCACTAGAAAGCACTTTAAGTGGTTAGAAGGTTTATTTAATGTTATAACTCACAAATACAGTACTCCACAGCAAATACAGTACTCCACAGCAAAACTTCAACACACAAATACTGTACGTAAACACAAGGAAACATTCCGAAGCCGATCATAGGTAATCATATAAATCAGGTTAACTGGTACCAGGGCTTTATTTAATGCTTTATCTTTTTTGAGTGCTTTAACTTACAAGTACATACCAGAACAGTACATATTTAACTTAGCAATGCAGTACTGTGGAAAAGCTGTACAGCAAGTCTTTAACGAACAAACAAAAAAGGCAATATTCCGACGCCGATCATGGGTAATCATATAAATCAGGTTAACTGGTTACAAGGCTTTATTTAATGCTTTAATTGCTTACAAGTATATACCAGAACAGTAAATATTTAACTTACAAGTACAGTACTGTAGAAAAGCAGTACGTTAAGAGTTTAACGAACAAACAAAAAAGGCAATATTCCGACGCCGATCATGGGTAATCATATAATTCGGGTTAACTGGTTACAAGGCTTTATTTAATTATTTAACTTTATTTAAGTGCTTGCAAGTACAGTACATATGAGAACAGTAAATATTTAACTTACAAATACTGTACAGTACTGTGGAAAAAATGAACAAATAAAAAAGGCAATATTCTGACGCCTATCAGGTAAACTGGTTATAAGACTTTATTTCTTGCTTTAACATTATTTAATAGTACTTTGAGCTGCACATAAACTTACCAGAACAGTACAGTACTGTAAATATTTAACTTACAAATACTGTGCTACTGTACTCGGGAATGTCTCACTCATTGAATAATTTCCCGCCTAGATCGTCACGTAATCAAAACAGACCGCGCGCTGCGGTGACGTTCGAGGATTTGATCTTTCAAAGGCCTCTCCTGCGTTAACCCCTTCTTTACCGACCCCCTCCCCCAAATGTAAACATTACGTTTACCCCCCATACCGACCTGATAGCTCCCCCTCCCGTAGTATGAGCGGTAGTGTATATTTTTTGCCACGTTGAAAATATTCACTCTTTTTTATTTGTTCGTATACTGATGATCACATAAACCCAGCATGATGTTGATAATAAAAAAATATTATTAAATAAATCATTATGGTATATAAGTTTACATATCTTATGCTGAAGTACTGTTACCCAGGTAACTACTGTACAAACTGGCTTGAAAAAAATGTCCTGCACAGATGGATGGCATATTTATTTACCCTGTAAGCTAAGCATGAAGTATGTGGACACAAGTGATGGTGATGACGACCTTGACCCACTTGTTGCCGAGAGTGCAGCGTCACTAAGCTCGCTACTATTTTCCTCCTCTTTCCTCACTCACATCAACCTCACTATCTTTGTCAGGATCACAGTCATCTACTGACACATCAGACACTGCTGCATCATCATCTGATACATCTAAATAAGTATCCTCATGAGGAATAAACTCGTCACTATCGGAATTTGCCAAGGATGCCATGAGAGAAAAATATCCTGTACGCCCTCTCTCGTGGTCAAGTGCGTGGTAACTGACTCTCTCAGGCAGGCCAAGGGGTGTAAATTTTGCCGTATGTCAGCAGAAAATATAGTACGATATCTGTAGTAAAAATTATAAATAAAATAATGATTGGTCTAAAAGAGGTTACATCACAGATGAGTGAGCATGCCATTGGTGCCACCGCAACTCAGTCATGACGTATCTTATGATGTCAGAATTCGTCAAAACTTCGTCACAGTCTTTGTCGTTAAAACACAGAGCTGTTGCTAACACGAGGTCCTCAGAAACAGCCTTACTGGCCTACCCTGAGGCCCATAAGCTGCCATTCATTAAAGGGTGTACCAGCATACCACGGTAGCGGTTCCGGTGTCTCACAGGTGTTTACTGGCGATGTACGGGGGTACATCAAAACACATTTTCGGTAAAGAAGGGGTTAATTTGTAGTTTTCATAATAGTTCTTTAATCTTACGTTGTCTTATATGTATCCCAGCCCTTACCGTGTATAATTGCAAGCGCGTTCCTTGAGATCGTGTTCCATGCGAGTTTCCTGTATATATATATATATATATATATATATATATATAGTGGTAGGTGGTGGCGACCATCATCCACTCACTTGATGTAGTGCTGCCTACTTCGTCCTTAGCCTTTATCATTCTTTTTCTGTGCCTGCCCTCCTCCCTCCCTATTTCTCCCATCTTTCTTGTCACTTCTTATTGCTTTTCTTTCTTTTACAGGTGGCTTTACACTGAGTGACAAACCAAATGGTTTCCTGTGAGCTGGGAAATAATTTACAATGCTGGGTGGTAACCATGTAACCAAACCATACATGCTCCCTACGTGTCAGCAATTGGGTTTGTGGAGGGTTAGTGCCCCTCCCCGTAAAACAAATAACTCAGACTCAAATGGCCACCCCTTATAAGTTTGCGGCATCTGGCAATATATATATATATATATATATAGGTTTCCTGTGCACCAGGAAATCATTTGCTACGTTGGGTGGTAACCATATAACCAAATTTTGGCGCCTGGTGGTTTAGTGAGTACAGGTAACTCGCACGGAACACGATCTCACGGAACGCGCTTGCAATTATACACGGTAAGGGCTGGGATACATATAAGACAACGTAAGATTAAAAAACCATTATGAAAACTACAAATTAACGCAGGAGAGGCCTTTGAAAGATCAAATCCTCGAACGTCACCGCAGCGCGCGGTTTGTTTTGATTACGTGACGATCTAGGCAGGAAATTATTCAGTGAGTGAGACATTCCCGAGTACAGTAGCACAGTATTTGTAAGTTAAATATTTACAGTACTGTACTGTTCTGGTAAGTTTATGTGCAACTTAAAGTACTATTAAATAACATTAAAGCAAGAAATAAAGTCTTATAACCAGTTTACCTGATAGGCGTCAGAATATTGCCTTTTTTATTTGTTCGTTTTTTCCACAGTGCTGTTCAGTATTTGTAAGTTAAATATTTACTGTTCTCGTATGTACTGTACTTGTAAGCACTTAAATAAAGTTAAATCATTAAATAAAGCCTTGTAACCAGATAACCTGAATTATATGATTACCCATGATCGGCGTCGGAATATTGCCTTTTTTGTTTGTTCGTTAAACTCTTACTGTACTGCTTTTCTACAGTACTGTATTTGTAAGTTAAATATTTACTGTTCTGGTATGTACTTGTAAGCAATTAAAGCATTAAATAAAGCCTTGTAACCAGTTAACCTGATTTATATGATTACCCATGATCGGCGTCGGAATATTGCCTTTTTTTTGTTTGTTCGTTAAAGACTTATAATAAGAGAAAAATACATTTTTGTCTTGGTATCTTTACCTATTTGCTCAGGTTTGCTGTAATGGTTTGCAACTTGTAGAAAACTGTGAAAACTTTCGGGAAGTGAACGAAAATCTGGGACATACCATCTCATGTATCATCTGTCAGTTCACCACCGGCTATCGTGATGAGTGGATGTACAATTTTTTCGCTCGTGGCCATGCCTAACCACACATAGTTACACCCATTATCTCGACCCAGACAGAAAATACAACCTTTTTCCTCCCTTGCAAAACACAAACAACCACCCTGTTTACGAGACAGCAATATATATTGTGAAAATAACAAGGTAAAATGATAAAGATGAACGTAAAATGATTGAGAAAGATGAACATGTTATGACGGAAGAAATACGTTTTCCCTGTCTGTAAACGTATTTATTTCTGCTTTGTATCTGTATTCGTAATAATTAGACTTATTCTTAGTTCTGAAACTGCATTACGATTCTATTTTTAGCCATTCTCGTGGTGTGGGAGCTGGAAGTTGTGACACAACTTCCTTATTGCTAATTGGACTGACCCTCCACTTTATTCTCCCGTGGCAGAGTCTAGCCTTGGAGGACATGCAGTTTTCTCATTTAGGACTGAAAATTCAACTCTTTCGCTCCCTTTTCCAAGCATGGGCACAACGATAACGTAAAAAATAACTCGAAACTACCATGAACATATATCAGAAAGGTGAAAATGTATTCATAACATTTTTTTTTTTTTTTCCAGCCATTCCTAACAGATTATGTACTGAAATCATTCGATATCACAGTACTGCATTTCTAAGTTAAATATGTACTGTTCTGGTATGTACTTGTAAGTTAAAGCACTGGTACCAGTTAACCTAATTTATTACCTATGATCGGCGTCGGAATGTTTCCTTGTGTTTACGTACAGTATTTATGTTGAAGTTTTGCTCAGGAGTACTGTATTTGTGAGTTATAACATTATATAAACCTTCTAACCACTTAAAGTGCTTTCTAGTGACAGATAACAGCAAAACAACACATTTGGGGGGTCTAGGGAGCAAAATACGGAGTAGTTTAAATATACGCGATTTCGCACCTAACACGGCACGGTAGGAACGAAACCCTCGTGTTCCGTGCGAGTTACCTGTAATTATGGCACTCCAGTCGGATTGATCCGGTGAAGGTTAATATCCAAGGGATGGTTGGGGTATATTGCTCAAGTGATGCCACTCAGGGATGAGTGAGGCTGGTCACTTTCATCTTAAATGTCAGGGCCAACTTGCCTAGCCCTGGGCTCCTACACTCCTCATGGGGCGATGTAGGATTGGATGATGATATATATTTATATTCAGCCAGTCCACGATCGTCAGTATTAGGACTTTACGTAGCAGGACCCCGAAACTGGCGACCATCAGACACTGGTCTTTAGGGGTTAAGAGAGCATGCTTAGATGGAGTAGTCTTATGGAGAGAATAGGTATAAATAGAGTGATGAAAAGGGTGTATGTGAGTGAGATTGGGGGTGGGAGGAGGTGCATTAGACTGGATGTATTGTTACTTAACCTCATTCTGTCTGGTTGAGCTGACCCATCAATCTCAAGTAAGCAGCTGGTTCTGTGGGGCAATCCTATTGGTACAGTACATTTTCTGTTTCAGGTATGCAGTAGCAGCTGTGTCCAGACTTCAGGATGTGAAATTACCCAAGGATGACCTAACCAGTGGCCCAACCATGCAGAAGCTTTCCAGATGGATGCAGGTAAGTAGAATTAGTGTGTGGATGATTTTAAATATCTTTGACCATGATAGCCCGATGTATATTGTTCTTGCTTCCACCAGATGTCTTCGGAAAGATTGTTGGAACTTGAGAGGTTCAAAATAGTATTCATAGATCCCTTTGCCACTAGAGAGCCGTCCTAGAGTACTTTCACTTTAACCCCTCCGTGGCTGAAAGCCCGGAATTTTCCGTGCACCCCGGGCCGATGCCGGGGCCATTTTTTGAAGTTTTGAAAATTGATTTTTTTTTCTTGCCATATCGAAGAGAAAGTTCGGATGCACCTAATAGTGCAAATCCCAGCTTCCTAGACACATTTTGTGGCTTGCAATGAAGCGCGGAAGTTGCAGAAATATCGGCAACCAATATCACCGCCCAGAGGCACTGCCGCATCGCAACTGGGCAGGTGTTGTTGTTGTTGTTGTTGTTTTTTTACCTCCCAAAACAATGCGAATGGTGCTGAAATGTTATGCCTATATGAGATATGATTATATCGAATGATTTCAGTACATAATCTGTTAGGAATGGCTGGAAAAAAAATGTTATGAATACATTTTCACCTTTTTGATATAAAATATGTTTATGGTAGTTTCGAGTTATTTTTTACGTTATCGTTGTGCCCATGCTTGGAAAATGGAGCGAAAGAGTTGAATTTTCAGTCCTAAATGAGAAAACTGCACGTCCTCCAAGGCTAAACTCTGCCACGGGAGAATAAAGTGGAGGGTCAGTCCGATTAGCAATAAGGAAGTTGAGTTGCAACTTCCAGCTCCCACACCACTAGCATGGCTAAAAATAGAATCGTAATGCAGTTTCAGAACTAAGAATAAGTCTAATTATTACGAATACAGATACAAAGCAGAAATAAATACGTTTACAGACAGGGGAAAATGTATTTTTTCCGTCATAACATGTTGATTGTTCTCTGTCATTTTACATTAATCTTTATCATTTTACCATATTATTTTCACAATATATATTGCTGTCTCATAAACAGGGTGGTTGTGTGTGTTTTGCAAGGGAGGAAAAAGATTGTATTTTCTTTTCTGGGTCGAGATAATGGGTGTAACTATGTGTGTTTAGGCATGGCCATGAGTGAAAAAATCGTACATCCACTCATCACGACAGCAGGTGGTGAACTGACGGATGATACGTGAGAGGGTGAAGTCAAGGTCAGTCTCATGTCCCAGATTTTCGTTCACTTCCCGAAAGTTTTCACAGTTTTCTACAAGTTGCATTGCATCAAATGATCCAAACCATTACAGCAAACCTGAGCAAATAGGTAAAGATACCAAGACAAAAATGTATTTTTCTGTTATTATCATGTCTTTTTTGTATGTGCCTGTATTACTTCATAATCGTAAACAGGTGGTTGTGTGTGTTTTGCAAGAGAGGACAAAGATGATATGTTCTGCCTGGGTCGAGATAATGGATGTAGTTGTGCTTGTTAAGGCATGGACAGGAGCGAAATAATCGAAAATCCAGTTATCGCAGCAGGAGGCTCTGAACTGCTGGATAGGGTGTATGGGAGTGTAGTGCAGGTCAGTGTGCAGACGTTCAGAATGTCCATTCACTTCCCAAAAATTTTTGCAGTTTTTTACAGGCCGCGCTCAAACGACGCCGGCGGCCATTTGTCGGTTAAACATCATTCAGCGCCAGCGGCCACGGAGGGGTTAAGGGAGTTTCTTTGAACTTGAGAGGTTAGAAATAGTGTTCATCAATCGCTTTGCCACAAGAGAACTGTTCTAATCTAATACAGCATGAATAAGATACAGTAATCCCACCTAATCCGGACTTGTTTTATTCAGGAGCCCACTTAATGTGGCCTGGCTTACCACAGCAGAATAAACCTACTTAAATCAGTTGAGTCCTGATGCAGTCCAGTTCACCCATGTGCATTCACTTATAAATAACTCTCTGAAATCACAACTATTAACGTAATACTCTGTACTGCATTAGGATTAATGCATGTAATTAATGCTTACAAGTCATGAGACTGACAAAAATACAATCTTGGTAGACACATGTATTGTCTAGTCAGAAGATCTCTTAAACATATGCCTGGACAGACTAATATACAGCACTGCAGAGTATTTTTTTTTCCTCTGCATATGATTTTTCCATAAAGCCCGGGAAACACTACAAAAAGTCTTAATACAGACAGTGAAAAATATACTAAAACAGCATTTATGGACACATCACAGATGGTAAGTTGAAGCATGACTGTAGAAGGCATCAGCTTTTATATCAGATTTGTCATGAGCATGTAACTGCTGTTTTGATAATACTGTATCTTCATTGACTGTACTGTAAATTTGATAAGAATTAAGACCTTTTTGACCTTTTATAATGTTTATTCTTATCTTTCCTTCCTTCCTTCTTTCCTCTTCCTTCTGTCTGTGGTTGACTCTACACTGAGTGACAAGTCAAATGGCTTCCTGTACGCCAGGGAACTATTTTCTATGCTGGGTGGTAACCATATAAGCAAATTATGTCTCCTGATGGTTTAGTGGGTAATTAAGGTGCTCCAGTCGGATTTATTGCTCACATGATGCTACTTAGGGATGTGTGACACTGGTCGCTTTCATCTTAAATGTCAGGAGCAACTTGCCTAGCCCCATGTTCCTATGCTCCTTATTGGGCAACACAGGTTTAGATAATGAATGATTGAATGAATGGTGTGAATTACAGTAAACCATAAGTATAGGGAAAAAGTAATTTTCTGTATGGTACTTCAGACTGCCAAGGACTTTAAAGACCTCTTCAGTCACTGGTTAATGGTGTGTGTTTCCCTTCTTCTGGATCCAGTTTATCAGTAAAGTTGGTTAATGTGGACTGATGTTCTCTCCAGGTAGTCCAGATTAACTTTTTTTTTTTTTTTTTTTTTTTTTAAGATGTCACTAGACTGAATGGATTAACCAGTATCATCCTCTCCTTGTACTTTAAACTTCCTCCTTTTACATCAGTTTATTGGCTGATCATACTTGGTTAACTAGTGCTCTTCTTTCATACCTCAAAAAGGTTGGTACATTATGCTGGTCAATGAGTGGAAGAGATGGAATGCTGAAATACTATTATAGATATTAAAATGGGTGATATTGTACTGACTTGCCATTTTGTTTTGTTACTTTGTTTATAAAGGCTCTACTCTACTTGCATTAGGTGACCTTGGCCACCAAATGATGGCTGTCCATGGTGCTTGATCTCTAACAACTTTTCTTTTTAGTTCCTTAATCCAGAGGTCACATTCTGTGACTCTCTCTCTCTCTCTCTCTAACAAGTTTGTGGATAATCCCGCTGTTACTGAAAACGTTTTTGATGTAGCATTGAAATGCTTATAAAAGTGTTAATCTCTCTCTCTCTCTCTCACTGAGAAAGGGAAACTCAGTACATCATCAGACTTAAGTACAGATTTTGTAAGTGGAAGTGAATAAGTTCATTGCTTCAAGTTGTCAGGGTTTGTCTCTGTTCTGGGTCAGCCATCCTTAAATCCTTAATACTGTATTAGTAATAGCAAATCTACATTATTTTCTTGGGTAGAGTAAGGCAAGTTACACTGAAAATATTCAGACTAATTTAGTCAGCCCAGAATACCATGAGATGAATTAACTGATTCAAACTCACTAAGGGAAAGGAAAAAGAAAACTGAAAATGGAGCAGCCTTTGAAGTGGTTGGTATTATGGTTGTTTTTCTGAGGCATGTGTTACTGCATACCTTTGGCCAACTGACACATTGTTTCTTCTTACAGAATCTCCATTGGCTGAAAATTAGTATAGATTCTTTGTTTCCTGTTTTTTGCAATTGCTTTATTGTTAAAGTAATAATTCATAAGTAAAAGACTGACATTATGTGATCATCTGAGTTGAGTGTTTGATACTTCAAGGAACTTTATCTACCACATATACCACAAAGACAAGGAATGTACAATCTAGCCTCACTATATGATGTGGTTAAGTCAAGTGATAACCCATTGCATAATGATTTAATGTATATTGAGGCATTTATAATATGAGTTCATTGGGGATGTATTTTTGGTCAAGGGCAGCCCACCCAAAAAAGTCTAAAAAAAAAAAGTTTCTAATCCTGGAAGTTATTTCAATACTCTGTACTTCACTTGCTGCTTACCACTAAAAATAAGTCTGAAAACAAGTTTCCAGTTCACATAAGCAGGTAGTTATTTCACTTCACTTGCTGTGTGAACTCCAGCACCAGCACCACACTATTTTCCATTATTGACACAAATACACCTGAGTGACCAAGTTTGGAGGCCATCTTGGAACAAATGAATGACTGTAAGCTTGCCTGTTGGCATTCATATAAGTGAAAATAATTATCACACGTAGGCCAGTGAGGATTTGTACATGATCAAAATGGTTGCAGTAGCAATTTTCATGATCACTCAGCGAGACCGGGTTAGTGCTGTAAATCAGCAAGCAAAACACGATAAATGTTGGTGTCAGTATCAAAAGGGAATAATTATTGTGAAACTGCAGGAGAGTTTCCATTATTATAAGTAACTCAGACAGCTTTTAAAATATAGAGAACTGTATGAATGTCACAGATATGGGCTTTAAAAGCTACAAAAATGCTTAATTTGGACGTTATTGATCAAATACAGTAAATATTCTCACTGATATTCAAGGCCAGTGCATATGCATTCAAAATAAAAGGAAATTTGAGTATTAATCCCGTAAGGGGTGGCCACAAACAAATCGCCTCCATGTCGCCCTGTCCCCCGCCACTGCCCCGCTCCCAGCTCCCACCCCCCTCTCTCATATACCTGTCCACTCCATCCCTCCAGCTCGTCCTTGGCCTCCCCGTCCCTCTCCCCCCCTCCACCTCACTCACACACTCTCCTCGTTAGTCTCTTACTCTCCATCCTTTCCACATGGCCAAACCACCTCAGTGTGTTTCTCCTAATGCTTCTTATCACATCCACACCACAATGATCCATCACTTCCTCATTTGTCAGTCTCTCTCGCCATGTGACTCCACATGCTTTCTCAAATAACTCATTTCCACTGCTTTCACTCTTGACATGTGACCCTCCAACAAGGTCCAAGCTTCACTTCCATACGTTAGAATTGGTATCACAATACTGTCATGTCATAACTTATTCACTTCCATGCTCACTTCCCTGTTTCTTATCTCTGCTTTCAAGGAACCAGCAACCTTTCTTCCTTGTTGTGCCCTTTCAAGTACCTCACCCTCTAAACTTCCACCCTGACTCACCACACTACCCAAGTATTTAAACGCACTCACATTTTCCATTTCCTCCTCATCCAACCTCACTGTACATTCACTGGGTTCACCTCTCTTGAAGACCATAACTTTACTCTTCCTTACATTCACCTTTAGATTCTGTTTCTTACATACTCTCCCAAACTCATCCACCAAGCCATGCACCTCCCCTTCATTTTTGTTTAAAAACACAGTATCAAACAACAGTACAGGGAGTTTCCAAACACTGCCCTCTCTCATTAGGGCCACTCCCGCATCCACTGCCCTACCTAGTATCTCTTTTATAAACCCATCCATATACAGATTGAACAACCACGGAGTCATGACACATCCCTGTTTCAGTTCAACCTTCAAATAGAAAAATCCACGTAGTTCACTATCCACACACACTGCAGCTTCAGCACCCTCACACATACTCTTCACAGCTTTGAACAACTTCCCATCTACTCCATATATTCTTAATGCTTTCAACAATCCTTGCCTATCCACTCTGTCATTTACTTTCTCCAAATCCAGGCCACATACAACTTCTTTCCCTTCTCAAGAAACTTTTCCACTAAAGATCTAAGAATGAATATCTGTTCAACACAACCTCTTCCTTTCCCAAAACCGCCCTGTTCTTCTCCAACTAATGCCTCTGTTATTTCCCGAACTCTGTCAATAAGTATCCTACCAAATACTTTTCCTGTTACACTAAGCAGACAAATGCCCCTATGATTACCACATACTTCTTTTTCCCCTTTTCCTTTATACATAGGAATAATAATACCTGACTTCCAGTCTTCTGGGACTCTACCTTCCTCCCAGGCCAATCTGCACATCTTCCACATCCATTCAACTACTCTCTCTCCCCCATGCTTCAGCGTTTCACCGCACACTCCATCAATTCCTGGGGCTTTCCCTATTTTAACTTTCTTTATTGCTTCCACAACTTCCATCCTACTGATTTCTTCCTCTCTTCTCATATCCCTCCTTTTCCCAGCCACTTATACTTGCATTACTTTCATTCTCTATTTTCAGCAGTTTGTTAAAGTGTTCTCTCCATCAACTCACTTTTTCTCCCTTCTCCACTAGTAATCTACTATTTTTATTTTTCACACCCCCAACTAACTTCTTTAGCACCCTGTGTAACTCTCATTACCTCTTTCCAGAAGATTTTCTTACATTCCCTCCACTTTACACTCAAATTCCTTCCAAATTCCTCATCCACTCTCATCTTACTCTCTCTTCCTAATCTTTTCACCTCTCTCATCCTCTCTACATACAACTCTCTCTTCCATCTCTCAACTTCTTCCACGCACCTGTTTCTCATTCACTCATTATATGCTTTCTTCTTTTGTACCACAGCCTCTCTCACCTCTTCATTCCACCATGCTGTTCCCTGCACACCCTTTCGTCTTCTTTTCACCCCACACACCACCTCACATGCTGCACATATTTCTTCTGTGAATATCTTGCACACACCTTCCACATCCCCCATCTGCTCCAATCCATATTTCCCCAGTCACTCCTCCACTTCCCTCTTATATTCTGCCCTTTTTTCATCGTCTTGTAACCTTTCCACCCTCTTTGTATGAGCTACTTCCTCCTGTCCTTCCTTTCTTCTATTTCTCTATATCTTTTGGACTCTGATTCTGACCATCACCAAGTGGTGGTCAGAGAGTCCACTCCCCCAACCTCTATATACTCTTACATCCATTATACTGTACACCTTCTCATCCTGTCATCCACATATACATAATCAGTCATTGCCTTCCGTTCATTCAGTTAACCATCCACCCTTCTCATCACTCGCCATGTATACCTGTGGATCATTTTATGCCTGAAGAGGGTATTGGCTATCACCAACCCCCTCCCGGCACTTATGTCCACTAAAGCACTGCCATTCTCATCCATCTCTGCAGGCACACTCCACTCACCAACTACTCCATCCACCTTCACATTCCCTACTTTTCCATTCATATCTCCAGTCAAAAACACTCTCTCATTCCTTTCCAACTTTTCCATGCTCACATCCACATTTGTCCAGAACTCTTCTCTCACTCTGCTTGCACGATCTTGCATTGGCGCATACACACACACAATCACCCACATTTATAGTCCAACTTTCAATCTTACCCACACAATCCTTAAGCCAACTGGTCCATACTCTCTTATATTTGCCTTCCATCTGTTACTCACAACAATACACATTCCTTCTTTTGCCCTCTCTTTCTCACCTACTCCTGTGCATATTCCCCATCCATGCTCCCATTCTCTCACACTCTTACCTCTCCATTTAGTTTCAGTTAATCCACATACATCCACTTTTGCACCCTCAAGCACCTGGACAATCTCTGTCTCTTTCACCTCATCATTCGCACCCCTTACATTCCATGTTGATATCCATACCATGTCATTTGTTCGGTCATTTGTCGTCACCTTTTGGTCAGTCTTGGTCCGAGGCTTCTTGTTCGTATTTTTAGGTAGTTGTTTTCTGGGGAGGGGCACTAACCCTCCGCCCACCCACTTGTTGTCACGTAGGAAACACGTGTTGGTTGGTTATAAGGTTACCACTCAGAGTTGTAAATGCTTTCCTGGTTTACAAGTAAACATTTGGCTTGCTACTAAGTGTAGAGTTACCCTAAAAAAACAGAGCAACAATATACTAAGTGTTTATCAGTGTTTGTTTTCATGTACATCATGTGTGCAGCAGTTTTCAAATATTCAGAAAAAAATATTAGAAAAAAAATATATATATATATTGTCAGAAGATAGAGAAAAAAATCCTGAGTTCAGTGGCATATAACACATTATAGCAAAAAAAAAAAAAATCAGTCCGTGAATTAATAAATATTCCCTGTGCATTGGTGCCAGGCGAACGATGTGTTATGGTCGCACTGTGTCGTCAGTGTCAATCTTGCAATCAGATAGGATGTAAATCAGCATCTGAACCACCACTGTCATCATCTGACAACGTATCACTATCATCATTGCACTCATCCAAAGATTTCGTCCTGTATTTGCTAGGGCTACCGCTAGCATCGGCCTCCTGGAGAAGATTTCGTACCGGTACCTCCGGCATGTTGTAGGCAACTGAGCTGAGCTCTCCTCCTTGTAAAAATGCATAATCTATGTATAGCAATATTCTATAGGGTGCCATGAGTTGCTAGCTTATTTATTTTGCGCCATTTCTGACGGCGGAATTTTTTAAAGCAGGAAGTCATATATGATACAGCCGCAGTCAGAGCTATTTGGTCTCAAATAACATAAATGATACAGCCACTGTCAGTGGGTTAAATAATAAAAAGATACAAAACAACTATAAATCCAGTTTTCCAAGAAAAATTTCATTCCAAGCATTTGCACATCTTCCTTCTTCTCTTTTGAGTAGCCCATGCCTTAAATGAATCAGCCTGCTCAGCCTAACTTTAATTAACCTAACCAATCCTGTCTTAAGCAGCCTAACATTACCTAACCTAGCCAATTAACCAAATTGAACCTAACATTCATTCATTCACTCATCATCTAATCCACCTAACCTAATTAAATCTAACAGAACATAACTTATCCTAACTAAATTTTGCCTACGAAGATAAATTTAAACATTTTGGTCCATACCTTACTTTGTAGGATAAAGTTTTGAAGCTGCAATTAAGAAGTGGTGAAGTCTGGAGTTAGCATCTGGGTATTTCATATGGAACATGAACTTGGCCAAATACCCAACAAAGTGCTGCTTCTGGCACCCAAACCTTGAAACAGATTTCTTAACCCATGGGTTGCGAGCCACAGCTCAGGCTGGGTAGCATCGCGTTGCGAACTGCCACTGCTCAGGCAGTGCTGGTTGTGCATCACCATAAACAACTTGACCCCTACGTAAACTTACGCATGGCACTACACAAAGGTGGAGAGAGATAGAGAGTTTTTTTTCTTTTCACCAGATGATGCCCAGGATGTTTATCTTCAAGTTCATAAACACACACACACACACACACACACACACACACACACACACACACACACACACACAAAATTTCCTTCCCCTTTTTGCGCACCACTGGGTGGGATTAAAAAAGGTAATTGCACAATCCACTGGTTAATTTCCAACGATCTATACTCATTGGTGTGAGTATTAGCAAAGGTGCCAGAGTCATGAAATTGTACCTGTGATTTACAGTCAGGTGCTGGAATCCTTCACCCTCCAAGCTGTCCTAAGCCTTTCAGCAGTCACTGACTGTAATGGTCCAAGGTTTCACTTTCTCTTTAATGATCACTAGGAGAGTTTCTGAAGTTTGGCTGTCAACAGGCACCACAAAACACTCACATGCACTTCTACAGATCCAAAAACCCACTGCCTTTCAATAACTTGTTCTAGATTATATTTGTGCCATCCAGATTAAGATTCATGAAGTCCAACTATTTCTCCTTCACTTCCAGTTGTTAGATCTTGATTAAGACTCCAGTAAATCAGTACTTCTTATCAAAAATGTTTTGGAGAGACAATACCTGCCCAGGGCCTCAACCAAATGGGCAGATTTGCATGGCCATGTGGAATGTGAGAGGTATGAGTGAGGAGAGTAAGAGGGTGGAAGTGGTGAATGTGTTCAAGAGTGCAAGATATGCCATGATGGCATTGTGTGAAACTAAGATGAAAGGGTGTGAAGTGGAGGAGTGGGAGGGTGTAAAGTGTGTAAGGTCAGGCATGAATGGCTGAGGAAGATGCAGGGAAGAAGTTACTTTGTTGATGAATGAAGTGTGGCAGAGTAGAATGAGAGATTACAAATGTGTCAGCTCAAGATGTATGTATGTCAAGTTCAAGTTTGAGAAGGTGAAGTGGCAGTGATTGTAGTGTATGCACCATGTGATGACAGGAGTGAGACAGAGAAAGACAGGTTTTAGGATGAGTCGAATGAAGCAGTAGGAGACATGCCCAGGAGTTATAAAGTGACTGTAATGGGTGATATGAATGGTAGAGTAGGCACTGGTCCAGTGAATGATATAATGGGTAATAATAGAGTACCAGGAGAGAATAATCATGAGAAGCAGCTGAAGAAAATGTGTAAGAAAAAGAGGTTGTGCATTTGTAATTCTTATTTTAAATAAAGATGCACATAAATATACTTGATATAGAGTGAATGGAGATCATGCTGAAGGAGCCTGATTGATTATGTGCTCATAGAGAAATCAATGTTGGGTAGTGTTTCTGATATGAGGGCAGTGAGAGGACAATGTGGAGGTTTGTCATATCATATGATTGTGATATGCACGATCAAGCTGAGAGGGGTGAGGTGGACCAAGAGAGAGTGGAGCTGCCAGGGAGAGAGACTGAAAGTTGAGAAGCTGAGGATCAGAGAATTGGCAGATGTATACAGGGCCAAAGTTGGGGAGGAGTTAGAATCAGTGACTTGGAATGAAATGGATCTGGACAGCTTGTGGAATGTACAGTATATAGGAATTGCTTAATTAGGAATGCTAAAGCAGTGTGTGATGTGGCAAGACTAACAACAGAGAAGAAAGGTACGGCATGGTGGGATGGAAAAGTTAAGAGAGCAATGGAGGAATAGAGGAAGAAGTGGCTAGAGTGGATACAGCACAGGGATTCAGTTGAAATAAGAAATGAATATATTGAGATAAAGAAGCACGTAAAATGACTAGTAAAGAGGAAAAAGAAGTAGGTAAATGATGATCTAGGAAAAAAAATGAATGCAAATTATTCTGAAAATTGTATTCCAGAAGGAGGTGCAGAAATGTAGAAGTGACTGTGGAAATAAATGTGAAATTATAAAGAATGTAAGTGGTAGATTATTAACCCATGGGGATGAAGTAAGGATCAGATGGATGGAATATTTTGAAAGCCTGATGAATAGGAATAGAGGGAGCAAAGCGACTGTTAACATGATTGGTGTGTGGGATGTACAGAGAAGGAATGCAGTGCCAGGAAACGTAACACTTGCAGAGGTGGAGAATGCTGTGAATCAGCTGGAAAAATGGGAAAGCAGCTGGGGTTGATGAGGTGTATGCAGAGATGATTAAGTGTGGTGGAGAGAGCAGAATGAAGTGCTTGTTGGAGATATGTAAGAAGGCATGGATGAGTGAAACTGTGCAAGTAGTTTGGAAAAAGGCAGTGATTGTTCCTCTGTACAAAAATAAGGGTGAGCGAAGTGAATGCAACAATTATTGTTGCATAAGTCTATTTAGTGTTATAGGGATGATATATGGAAAAATTATAATAGAGAAAGTAAGACAGATATCAGAAATTCTAGTGAGTGACAAACAGGGTGGCTTTTGGAGTGGCAGAGGATGTGTGGATCAAATATTTGCAGTAAGACAGATAGTGGAGAAGGCGTGTGAGAAGGACAATAATGTGTGGTTTTGCACATGTACGGTGTAGATGGCAAGCTGCTAGGTACCATCAAGAGTTTTTTTATGATGGCAGTGAGGCATGTGTAAGGGTAAATGGGCATCTAAGTGACTGGTTCATGATCAGTGTGGGTGTGCAGCAATGTTGTGTGATGTCCCCATGGTTGTTCAGAATATATGTGGATGGGGTGATGAAAGAAGTAAAAACAAGAGTACAATATTGGAGAGAGGGATGGCAGTGGTAATGAACGGTGATGGATGGAATATCTCAAATGTATTGTGTGCTGATGATGCAGTGCAACTTGAAATACCAGACAAGAGCTTGTAGACTAGTGCAAAGTTTTGTAGATGTCGGTGAGCGTTGTGCGTTGAGAGCAAATGTAGAAAAGAGTAAAGTGATGGTAATTGAGAAAGTTGATTCCCAGTGTGATGTTACAGTGAATGGAGAGAGACTGGAATCGGTGAGGGAGTTCAGTTACCTGGGTACAGTAATAACAAAGTGAGGAAAATGTTGCAAAAGAAGTGGAAAGTAGAGTGACACAAGGAAGGAATGTAGCTGGTGCTATGAAGGCCTTGATAAACAACAGAGGTTGAGTGTTACAGCTGCGCAAGGCTTACATGAAGGAGTGTTAATGCCAGCTTTAACATATGCTTGTGAGACTGTGGTGTGGTATGGAAATGAAAAATCAAGAGTAAGAGCAGTGGAGATGGAACTGCTGAGGAATGTATGTGGAGCACAGAAAGTGGATAGGAGATGGAATAATGTGATTTGTGAAAGATGTGGAGTGAGGAAGTCTGTGTACACCAGAATCAAAGAAAGTGTACTGAAATAGTTTGGTCATGTGGAGAAAATGGATGTCAGTAGAGTGGTGAAAAAGGTATATCTGAACGAATCTGAAGGAGGGAGGAGACGAGGTAGGCAATATGGTGGATGAGTGTGTGAGGAAGAGAGGTACGGAAGTTTGCGAGGCTAAGGGACTGACAAGAGACCGAGCTGGCTGGATGAATTTTGTGTGGAGAAGCGCATAACCAGGGATTTGGCAACCCTTTTTAATGTGACAGCGTTTGGATTGATGCTGTCAGATAGATATATGTGAAGCTACAGAGTGTGATTAAATTTTTTTTGTCTTGTCTGATGGAGTCAGATCCCTTGGGCATGAATGATGAGTGAATGGAAGCAGACTTAGGCTGTCTGGATGTTGCTACTCCTCACCCTGCCCTCGGGTGGGAAAGGAGGTCCAGATGATGATGATGATGATGATGATGACTCATCAAAAATTTGCCCGTCACATATTATATGTTCACTTAATCGTATTTCTTCCCTAGCTGCTTGGTAATAAAACCACTCTCCAAGGTACAAATTAAAGAAGAGTAAACAAGTTTCAGTGCCCAGTTTGCTCCTGTCATACCAAGTATTTTTGAAGATGAACTAATAAAAATCACACACGCATCTCTTTTACTCTCTGAGATGTACTTTGGCTCTGTATTTAAATGCCTTCTTTTTGCAGTTAAACTTTAGAACACTTAGGACAGCACCGTTGTTTATTGATCAAATTATGATCGGATGCATACTTGATGAGCAAGTATCTTCCCAGAGTAATGGTGGTAAAACTCAGTCAATTCCAACTTACATCGTTTACAAATTTCCTGCGCCATTGCGGTTCCTGCCAGATTTTCAGAAATGTCATAGGAGACCACCATTTGAGTTACGTGGGACGAGAACAGTATTTGTTATTGGGACTGAATATTTGTTTATGCATGTATATATGCCATATCCTTAACACAAAGAACGTAAACTACTTATTAGAAATAATGTAAATCTAAATTATTTAAGTGCTCCTGTAGTTTGTTGATATTATAGATTAATGAAGAGTTTAATTTTTGTAGTGAATTAGAGATAATATGTTTGACAGATGGTAAACAGCAGTGTGCACCTGCTAAATCCTATAAATTGCAGTTCCAAAAATTTGCAGGTATATCCATGCAACTGCAGGTATTACTGCCCAATTTCATGTTCAGATATGAAGTTTGCAGTAGGAAAACTTCTGCATGTTTTCCTAACAAAAATTTTAATTGGGAGCTCTCATGCAGTTTGCCCAAAATACTGTAATCTGATAATCAGAATTGTATCACAATCAGTCGAGTCAGTCTGTCTAAAGCCAGATGCAATAAGGCCATAAGGGGTGGCAGTTTTTCTTTGAGTTAGTTATTTTGTGGGGAGGGGCACAAACCCTATGCCAACCCACTTGCTGACACATAGGGAACATGTATTGGTTGGTTATATGGTTACCACCAGGCATTATAAATAGTTCCCTGGGTTACAAGAAACCATTAGGCTTGTCACTCAAAATGAAGTCATGTGAGAAGGAAAAAGTAATGAAAAGCAACAGGAAAGATAGGGGATAATAGGAAGAGAGGATGGCAGACACAGAATAAGAATGATAAAGGGTAAAGGAAGAAGTAGGCAGCACAATATTGAGTGGATGGTGATCACCACCACCCACAACATATAAATATACAGGCATACCCTGGTTTAACGATGTAATTGGCTTGGTAAAACCCCATCGTTACGGGGGTACTTTTAACATGTATTTCAATGTGGACTGTTTACCAGCCTTAGGTCTACCCCCAGACCAAGTCCAAAACCCACCCAGATGATCCCAAAAACAGGTTGAAAGGCAATCCAAATGGCCTAACAGCTGTCAGGGAAGCTAACCCAAGCCTAACACCTGTAAATAACTCACTAAAACCAACAAATAAAGCCTGAAAATCATAAGGAATAGGTTAGAAAATATCAATCACCTCTCATCACTTACTTCTTGTAAGCCCATGTCCAGTCCTGGTCATCATCCTTTCTATCCCTCCCAAGGCTAGGGGACATGTGGTGCTCCCTAACATTCAGTCATCCTCTTCAAAGCCCTGAAACTCTATCTCCAGTGGGAGGGAAGCCTGGCTAGGTGGGGTGTTCGTAGTGGGAGACTGATACGCTTCCTCTGGGGGTGGCGATGGAGTGTGATGCAATGACTCAGGTGGTGGCAATGGGGTGTGATGCAATGGCTCAGGTGGTGGCGATGAGGTACGATGCGGTGGCTCAGGCGGTGGTGATGACGTGTGATGGGGTGGCGATGGAGTGCGATGCAGTGACAGAAGAGGTGGTGAAGGAAACAACCGCGATGACCAGCGAGGTGGTGAGGGAGACAGCTGCGATGAATGATGATTTAGCGATGGAGTCAATTGCGGTGGCTCATGTTGTGGCAAGATAGACATAAACAGTGGCCGAGGTGATGTGGGAGATGGAGGCCGGGATGAAGAAGGCAGCGATGGAGTGGCGGAGTGCCTTAGTGGAGACACAGGTGACACGGGAAACGGGGATCGGCTGGAGGTTAGGCCCAGCACTACGGGCCAAGTACATCCTTGGCAGGAGGTGTCCCTTGGTGTTTCTCTGTTGGTTGAAGGTTAGGGAGATGCTCAGCAGATTGAAGGCTGGGGAGATGCACTACTTGTTGAAGGCCAGGGAGATGCTCTGCTGGTTTAAGGCTGGGGAGATGCTCTGCTCGTCGAAGGCTGGGGAGAACCTGTGTGACTTGCTGGCGTGGTGGGGGCCTGCTTGAAGAAGGCTGTGATTATAGTCTGCCTGGCCTCCCTCTTCTTCTTCTTCAGCATCGTCCTGTATGCTTTCATCCTCTCCTTGAGCCAATTAGCTGCATCCCTGCTTTGTCCTGGGAGGGGGTCGTGTGTCAGCATAAGCTCAGTCATCTCGTCCAGCTTCATAAGCATCTTCAAGATTTTTATGTTCAGAGCTCGCACTTCAGGGATGACCTCCTCCTCCTCCTCCTCCTCCTCCTCCTCCTCCTCCTCTGCCTCCTGGTGTGCCCACTGGATCTCCATATCGAGGAGCTCCTAGTTGCTGAGCTCCTCCCTGTGACTTTTGAAAACCTCCTCCACATCATCCTCGTTGACCTCCCCGAAGCCTGCCTCATGCGACAGTTCCACAATGTCCTGCCACACACGCTGCACAGGCAGAGTTTGCACGCCCTCAGGGAAGCCGGTGAAGGAGTGGACACACTCTGGCCACAGCGTCTACCACTTGCTGTTCATGGTGGTCTGCTAACCTCATTTCATGCTGCAGTGATTTTGTCTAGGGTGTGGCGTATGTTGTAGCCCTTCCAAAACTACTACACTGCTGTCCTGTCATTGCTGCCACAGGTGCTCACCAACTGCTGCATAGTGTGGCAGAGGTAATAAGCCTGAAAGGCAGCAATCACCTCGTGGTCCATTAGCTGCAAGAAAGATGTGGTGTTGGGGGGCAGGAATACCACCTCTATATTGCTGGCCCATTCCTTTGTCATGGGAGTGTGGCTAGGCGCGTTGTCTACCACCACGAGAAATCTGTTCGCCAAATTCTCCCGCGATGCATACCTCTTCAGCACACGAAAGAGTTACAGATGGAAATATGATGAACAGATGTCGGAAGTCAGCCAGGCCTTGTTGTTGGACTTCCAAATACTGTAACCCCAAGGTTCTCTTTAACATACCCCACCAGAGCCCTGGGGTTCTTGGAGTGGTAGACAAGGAGCAGCTTCAACTTGAGGTTACCCTCGGTGTTGTCCCCCAGCAGGAGCGTCAGTTGGTCATTCAAGGGCTTGAATCCTGACGTAAACTTTTCCTTCGTTGGAAGATATGTCTTGGAGGACATTCTCTTCCAAAAGAGCCCAGTCTTACCCAATTCAAGACCTGCTTCGCACTGTAGCCACCCTCCATGATGATGCGTTTAAGTTCGTCAGGAAATGCTGCTGCCGCCACTGTATCTGCAATTGCCGCCTCACCGTACATCTTCATGTGGTGGAGGTTTGCTCGCCTCTTGAAGTCAAACCACCCATGGCTTGCCTTAAAGGTCTCACATTCATCAGGATCCCACCTGACCTTTATTTCATCCCATAGCGAGAGAGCCTTAGTGCATATAATGGTTTGGCTCATGGGTGCCTTGCGCTGGTTCTGATCCCCCACCCATGTGTGCAGCATCCACTTCAGCTCACCCATCACAGGCTGTCGCTGCCGGGTGATACGGGAGGCAGATATGGTTGCAACCTCCCCAACAGCAGCCTTAATGGCCTCCTTCATCTTGATGATGGTGGAGACAGTTGACTGGGCCAGATGGATAGCCGAGGCGATAGCACATGCACCTTCGCCTTTGTCATGACGCTGAAGAATTTCCAATTTGACCTCAAGTGACACAGTCTTACATACACGGTTTGTGGGAACATCACCAGCACCACCACTAGCAGGCTGCTTACCACCATGACTAGGGCCTCCACCTGCCCCACCATGTGCAGCAGCATTACCAGACATTGTCACACTTATTTGGGCCAAAAATCACAGAATATCGCCCTCCACACACAATTAGCATCACTGCTTTACTCATAGCACTGCTCGAACACAGTTACGATGCACTATGATAGCAGCTTGCGTAACGTTGGTTGCGCAACACAATGCGTGGTGGGCGAGCATAAGCGAGTTCCTCACTCTGAGATGGCCTGTGCGAGAAGAATGGTATGGGTGAGTGCGGAGTGAGCGATGGCGGTGAGGCCTGCACGAGAGTTTCTGCATGTCCTGGGAGGCGGGCGGGCTCAGCTGGTCGCGGGAACGTGCGCAATTCAAAATTTCGGTCTGTCGCCTGTGGACGCGATATCGGAGGGCCCATCATTAAACCAGGGCTCTGCCATTGGGTATTGGGGTGTGGTGGTACTTGTACCCCCATTGCTAAGCCAGATTATCGCGTCTAGGAGTATCGTATATTGGGGTATTACTGTATATATACGAGGTGCTACACAAAAGGTCCAGTAATTTGAATATTGTAGGAGAATAAGTTACCTTACCTCTTAGTTTTCACTGTCGCCTTCGAAGTAGTCCCCTTGGGCACATACACAGTGGTCCCAGCGTTTTTTCCATGAGTCCATGCATCCCTGGAAGGCTTCAGGTGTGTAGTCTTGAGCATCTCTTGCAATTGTGTCTGGATCTCCTCAATCGAGCCAAATTGATGCCCTTTCAGTCGTAATTTCAGCTTGGGAAACACAAAAAAGTTGCAAGGGGGCAAGGTCAGGCAAACAGGGTGGATGGGGAATGACTACCTTGTTAGTGGAAGCCAGGAACTGCCAGACAACAGTTGACATGTGGGCGGGGGCAATATCATGATGCAGGACCCAGTCCATGTTCTTCCACTGTTCTGGACGTTTGCAGCGGATGTTCTCCCTCAGACATTGCAAAACTTCACAATAAAACTTTCCGCTGACAGGTTGACTGGGTGGGATGAATTCCTTGTGAACAATCCCTTGGATATTGAAGAAAACAATCAACATCGACTTGACATTGCTGTGAACTTGATGCACTTTTTTCGGTCTCGGTTAATTGGGAGACTTCCATTGCGATGACTGCTGCTTTGTCTCCGGGTCATAACCATGATTAATGACCATGATTAATCAACAGTTATGGTCTTGGAGATGAAGGTGGTGTCATCTCTGACCTGATTCTTGAGCTCGCCGCAAACTGCAACGTGATGTGCTTTCTTCTCGTCACTCAGTAGTCTTGGCACATATTTTGCAGCGATACGTCTCATGCCCAACACGTCCGACAAAATGCATTGCACACTTCCGTACAACAGTCCAACAATATTACAAACATCATGGATAGTTCGTCTGTGATCTGCAAGGATAGCCTGATGAACATTTCTGACGTTTTCTGGTATGTTGTTGCTGGTGACAGTCATCCAGAACGGTCATCGTCTTCGACGGACATTCGTCCTTCCTTGAACCGCTTGTACCAGAAAAATGTTCTGCTTTGGGACATGGCATTGTCACCAAAGGCTTGCTGAAGCAACCGGTGAGTTTCTGCAGTCTTCTTGTCGAACTTGAAGCAGAACTTGATGCAGGTTCTTTGTTCCGTGAGGTCCGCCATTGCAAACTGCCAAACCACCTGCACACCACGTTACAATAGTAAGCGTAGCTCAACAACACGTTCGCTCACAGAGACGCCTAGGGCCACACTGACGCACAAGGGGTGCTGCTGACTCCTCCTAGCAGCTAAAGGCAAAGCTGCAAACGGTTAGCTCCCTCTGTTAAAATTACTGGAACTTTCGGGTAGCACCTCGTATATACAGTATATACACCCACCGCAAATTGACATAGGACTTACACACAGAATTGCTATGGGAGAGTTGTCTGTCTTTGCTTTGTGTTTCCACCTCTACAAAGTGAAATTTTTGGGCAAGAAGTAACTGGCAACTCCTCTGGTCTTGGCAGGAGGTGGTGAAACACTCAGCATGTCAGTGCTTGACCAGAAGCGAGAGTTGGAGTATATGTTCCTGTCGCTCCAAGCTTGCACCTCGCTCTTTTTTCTTGTTCATTACTGTTTGCCCAGTTATTTTCCTACAGTTGAGTTGTCATGCCTGGAAGATACGGCTCAAGGGATGAGAGGGTCTGTATCACTGCATGGAGGCAGGATGATGTCCCTATCAACACGATTTGTGAACATACCAGATGCGCAGAGTTGACCGTCATGAAGATTCTTGCTAAAGTGTGCGGCCTGCCACCTGATGTCATGCCAGAGCACAAGCATGGCGGTGGAAAGAGGAGGACGACTTCCAGAGGTACAGATACGCTTCTGAAAAGGGAAGTAATCAAGAATCCTCGACACAGCTGCAGAATTGAAGAGAATGCATCCAACGCTGTTACAAGACGTCTCAATACGAACTATCCAACACTGCTTGCAAGAGGAACTGGGTTTGCCAAGCCACACCACAGCCAAGAAACTGCTTCTCATTGACCGCATGAACAAGCAGCGCATTCGGTTTGCCAAGAAGTATGCACACTGGACATCGGATGAGTGGAGAAAAGTTTCGTTTTCCGATGAAAGCACATTTCAAGTGTTCCAGGTGCGTTCTGCCAAGGTAGTAGTAGTAGTTCCCTAGGCAGTCTGGCCGAACAGCCCTGAGTCCCTTAGGAAGGCCATGGCTGAGAACGGACTTTCCCACAGAGCTCTCAAAGAGTGTATGTTGTGTTGTTGGCGTAGGTGATTGTGTGCAATTCAGTCTTCCATAATGTGCTTAATAGTATGGAGTGCTGTGTTGCATCCTGGACAGTCATCAGCGATAGAGTCTTCCAGTCTCTTCTGGTATAAGAGGGCTGGATGGTGCCCACATCTCAGCCTGGCCAGGTGGACCCTGTCCTCACGAGGGAGATAGGATTCAGAAGGGTGGATGTCAGGAGGCTGGGCATGCAGCTGTGAGTTGTTGTCTTTAAGTGACTGAATGGAGCAGCGAGTGATCTGAGTGTGGATATGCTTCTGGAAGCTGGTCTGAGGTGGGCAAGGAGCGAGGGATGACAGTATTTGTGTATGGTATCATGTGCTGGGTGTTGTTTTGATGTTCCTTGATGTGGGTGGATGTGCTTCCATGTAATATAATGGATGTTGTGGGTTTGTGGAGGCTGCAGCAAGAAACTGGGTGCCTCTCATGTCTAGGTGATCCTTGACTTTGAGGACTTTGGTTTCTTGATGTATGTGGTCTGTGGGTGTAGTAGCTGTGCAGCCTGTGATTATTTTTAGGGCCTTGTTCTGTATGGTCTGTAGAGTGTTGTAGTATGTTTTAGTGAGGTTAGGAGCCTAGGCAGGGCTTGCATAATTCAGCACTGAACGTATGTGTTGTTTGTATACTGTGGTGGTGGTTTCTTTGTTGTGTCCGATTGTTGTATGGGCAAGTGACCTCAAGGCATTGAGTCTTGGTGTTATTATGTTTTTAATGATTGTGATGTGTTGTTTAAATGACATTGATGTATTGTATGTTACACCATGGATTTTGTCTGTGTGTGTGTGTGTGTGTGTGTGTGTGTGTGTGTGTGTGTGTGGTAGGGGAGTGTTGTTTATGGTGAGGTGTGGGATGTGACTGTGTTCTGCAGTCCAGTTTGTGAGAAAGGTCACTGTAGATTTGGCTAGGGCTATTTTGAGCCTGTTTGTGGTGAACCATTCGTGTAGTGTGTTGAGGTAAGGCTGGATGATGTGTGCAGCTGTGTTTGCATTTTGGTGCATACATGTAAGTGTTATATCATCTGCATAGGAAGCTATGTGTATCTGTGGTGTGTGGGGTGTGGGTATGTCGTGCATGTATAGGTTAAAAAGTGTAGGGGACAAAACAGATCCTTTGGGGGACGCCATTTGTGAAAGTTTCTGATGTTAAAAGACTGACCGGCAAATGTTACCTTTTTTTTTTTTTTTTTTTTTTTTTTTTTTTTTTTTTTTAATGCGAGGAAGAAGGAACCAAAGGCCGTGAGCCTGCAATTGTTGTTCCTTCCAAGACAAAAACAAATACAAGAGAGAGCCAAATTTAAGATCCGATCATTTCGAGATGCCTGGACACACTGCGTTTGAAAGACTGGAGATCATAGGAAGCAGGAAATACAGACAGAGGGAGACAGTTCCAGAGTTGACCTGTTGCATAAATGAAAGACTGGGAGTAACAGTCAACTCTTGCATTAGAGAGTTGGACAGAAAAGGGATGAGAATTTGCTGCTAGATGGGTGCTATGCGCCCGTCGTAGAGGTGGAGGAATGCATGCAGACAGTTCAGAGGAGCAGTGACCATTGAAGTAGCGATAGAAAAGAGATAAAGATACAACAGTGCGACGAAGAGACAGAGGTTGAAGGGAGTCAGTAAGAGGAGGAGAGTTAATGAGACGGAAAGCCTTTGACTCCATCCTATTGAGAAGAGCTGTATGTGGGGAGCCTCCCCACACATGGGAGTTGTACTCCACACAGAGGCGGATAAAACCCCTGTATAGAGTCAACAATTGTGCCTGCTAAGTAGTTTGCCAGCCATCTTTTTGTGTTATTATGCATGTTTGTGTTGAGTATTTTGTTTGTGAGGTTGTGGTGGGCAATGGCATCAAAATCTTTGCTGATGTCTAGTGTCTGCCAAGGTTTACATTGCCCTGCATCCTACAGTCGATATGACTCTGCTTATACAGTGCCAACTGTTAAGCACCCACAATCAGTAATGGTATGGGGGTGTTTCTCAGGTGAAATGGGAAGGGGAGGCCTCTACTTTCTTCCTATGAACTTGATGAATGGTGGCCGGTACATTCAAGTTCTGAAAGATCATTTGTTAAACTTTTTTTGCTATTCATGGGTGCGACTTTTTCATGCATGATTCAGCTCCATGTCACAAGTCAAGAAAGGTGGCCAAATGGCTGCAGGATAATTGGATTGAGGTCCTCGACTGGCCTGTCAACAGTCCGAATCTAAATCCGATAGAAAACTGCTGGGCAAAGATGGAGAAAATCATGGCAGAGATGAAGACACCCAATCTGGACAACCTCAAGACTGAACTGACAAATGTGTGGTGCAAAGAAATGTCCTTAGATTACTTTAGAGATCAAAGTGATTCCATGCCAAAATGCATCCAACTGGTCCTGAAAAACAAGGGACACATGATTTCATATTAATGAATGGCATTTCATGAACAAACATTGTGATATACTATGATTTCTGTGTTTTTTAATACCTTGTGGGGGGAGGTCCTAAGTCAATTTGTGATTGCTGTATGTACATATATATACACGTATTCAGAGTGTGAAGGGAAACCAGAAAAATGGAATTACTGTAATTCCATACTTTACATAATATTTTTTCATATCAGCATCACATTTTCATCTCATTTCATCTTATATCATCATCACATTGTCATCATATCACTTCATCACATTATCATATTGTCATCGTATCACATCATCATCACTTTGTCACCATGCTGTCATCATACCTCATCATAAGCTTTCACATTATTATCACATTGTCATCATATCACATCATCATCACATTATCATCACATTGTCATCATATCACGTCATCATTACAATAACCTAACGTTGTCATCATGTCACATCATCATTAAATGCATCATTATTTCATATCACCACATTATCAGCCTGAGAAAAAGTAAAAAATTTATTGGCAGGGCATAAATACTTCCACTTTTCATTAAGTCAATCCACTGACAATCCTAGTTTCAAAAAGTTTTGTTTACCTCCAGAGTGCTCACCTTAGTGAGTCTCACTACACAACTTATCATATGCACTCATGACTGCTCACTTCTTCTCATGTACAGTGAAGCCATGCATGGAACATTACCGGTCCCCCTCATCACTTCAATATGGCTAAAATTCTATGAAGTGTATCTTGAATCTCAAAGAGCAAGAAAGCTTACCATATCTCATGGGGCATGGGGGAAGAATGGAGCAAAAGATATATATATATTTTTTTTTTAATAATAAGATGGAAATGAGTAGAGCCAAAGGCAGGCAGCTTGCTCCGTATATAACACAAAGTAAACAGGATGGTCCAGCTTCCTTTCATATAGATGTAAACATGCTGTAAATCGCATCAAATGGGTGCTGGGCAGTGGATGTAGTGAAGGGCCATACTGTAGTGCACTTAGCCCTTGGGCTGCAGCTGCTTGTTTTCTACCCTATATGGCTGATGTGGCAAGTCTGGGAAAATTAAGATGTTTTCATGAGCAGTTTTAACCCTGTCAGTCTATCAATCTACAGCCAGATGCCATAATCCCACAAAGGGTGGCCATATGTCTTTGAATTAGTTGTTTTACGGGGAGGGATACTAACCCTCTGCCAACCCACTTGGTGACACATAGGGAACATGTATGGGTTGGTTATATGGTTACCATCCAGCATTTTAAATAGTTTCCTTGCTTACAGGAAACCATTTGGTATGTCACTCAGTTTAAAGCCACTTTATGCAAGGGAGAAAGAACCAAAGACCAGGAGCCCGCTTGATTGATTCCTCCAAGAAAAACTAAAAACAAGAAAAACAAAAACAAGTTAACTCGAAAAGGAAAGAAGAAGAATAAAAAGTGACAGGAAAGATGGGAAAAAATAGGAAGAGAGGAGGGGGGAGACAGAAAAAGAAGGATACATGTGAAGGAAGAGGTAGGCAGCACTACATCAAGTGAGTGGATGATGGTCACCACTACCTACTGGTTACCATTTTGGACTCTACTTTAAATCACCTGTACTTAACCAAACATGTTTAAATTTTAGTAACAAAAATTCAGTCGTTCCACTAATCTCAGAAACAAACAGGGGGTCTGTAGGTTGTCCAGGGCCAGAGGGAGAATGAGTTGAAGAGATGTTTTTTTGTAGCAGGCAAGTGTAAGTCGCCCACGCAGGTGCGAAGTAGTGCTGCAAATGACCATCACTTTACGTGCGGGGCAAAGTATTAAAGGAATTTTCCATGCTTTGTAACACCCTCCCCCCAAAAAAAAAAAGTTATTCAGTAATTTTCAGTTATAACCTGTTCCATGTCATGTTCATATATATATGGACAAACCAATAGTGTCAAAATTGCGAAGTCCTTATATATACGGACTAACTCATAGTACCCTAAATTGCTGAGTCTGTATATATACGGACATGGTTTTTCTCACATTGCACGAAACTGTTTGAGTCTGCCCCTAGTGTGTGCCAGAAACTGGGATGACGGACTCCCCTCCTCCCCTCCCATGCCTTATACCAATATAATATAAGAAGAAAAAGAGTGTAGGTGGTGGCGACCATCATCCACTCACTTGATGTAGTGCTGCCTACTTCTTCCTTAGCCTTTATCATTCTTTTTCTGTGCCTGCCCTCCTCTCTTCCTATTTCTCCTATCTTTCCTGTCACTCTTATTCCTTTTCTTTCCGTTGCAGGTGGCTTTACATTGAGTGACAAGCCAAATGGTTTCCTGTAAGCCAAGAAAACCATTTACAACGCAGGGTGGTAACCATATAACCAAACCACTCATGCTTCCTACATGTCAAGTGGGTTGGTGGAGGGTTAGTGCCCCTCCCTGTAAAACAAATAACTCAGAGTCAAATGGCCACCCCGTAAGGGATTGTGGCGTCTGGCAATAGGTAGATAGTGAAAATACTATACGTAAAACTAGCACAGAACCCCAACATCCGATCATCATAGTTTTGACTGTGGCCACATTACATATGCCAGGTTGCGCTTCAGTACTACAAATACTCAATGCATCCACCTACTCGACACCAAGATGGACTGTCTATCCACATCAGCTGCTGACATTATCTGAAAGTAGCCATCTGACATAAATCGGGGTCATGCCGCGTTGCCGGAGATATTGTGCTTACTCCTGACTTCCAGTCAAAGTTGAAGAACTTCAAGTCATGAACTAACTGATAGTTATGCATAAATAGTGTATATAATGAAAGTAATAAATGTAAATGTAACTAAATAGAATTAATGCAATTATGTAATGTAAGGAAAAGAAGAAAATGTGTGATTAACTGTAACTGATATGACTGTGTGCAGCATGAGTGTTTTTAGTGCCTTATGTGAGTGTTTATAGTGCCTTATACCAGTATAATACAAAAAAAGTGAATGTGAAAATACGTACTTTTAGAATGGAACCCCAAATTCCCATCATCGTAGTTTTTTTACTGTGGCCACATTATGTAAACCAGGTTGTGTTTCCATGCTACAAATGCTCCATGCATCCTCCCACTCCACACCTAAGTGGATTATCTATCCCCATCAACCACTGGCGGTAACTGAAAGTAGGCATGTGACGCAAAACTGGGCGTGTTGGACAAAAACACCTGTTTTAAGGTGGAAAAACAGCCTAAGCGAGCACTTTTACTATCAGTAAGCTTATTTTGACCACTTTTCAGGTCTGTTCATGGTTTAAAAAGAAAGTTGAAAATGGCCGGCATTCTAGGTAACTCTGCTGCCCAGACCCTTGGCAAACTAGGCACAAAAGCCGACAAAGGCTTCGGCACTAAACTTGTTAAGGACACTTGTTGCATTGTATTGTTGTATGGATGCAACCTACAAGAGCAAATCACAAGTCCTTCACTTAGCAGCAAACGTGCTACATGAGTGTAATAGTAATTGAGTTGACAGTACAACATTCTCCTTCTAGTTTTTGCATTTTCTCACTAATATATCACTTATTATCGTCACTTATTTCTACAGAGTCACTTACTAGGTACTGAAGTAAATATTTATGGAGAGTTGCCACATGAGGAAAAGAAATGTAGCACTTGGCCACTGAAATTGGTCCTTTGTTTACCTATTTTCGTACCACTTATTATTAGCTGTGTACTAACAAAGTCTTTTCTGTCTCTGTAAGTAGTTTTCTTTGGTCTAATAAAACTAAAACAATCCAGAATAACTTCACTGCAAGCATCACTTTCACTCTCGCTGGTGTGTAGCACACCTCAATGTCACTCACCGTTGTCTCCACGATCACTGTTGCACATACTAAACCTAGATACTAACATACTGTACTGTATATTTACAATGTTTTTTTAACACTTAGAAGCATTTGGAGGTGTGTGTAGGCATAGAAGCACACTCCCATAGAAAGGCAGACCATGCATTCGGCACACTTATATAGTTGTAACTTTCTTCCAGGTGCTTGAGGGTGCGAAAGTTGATGTATGTGGAATAACTGAAACGAAATGGGGAGGTTTGAGTGTGAGAGAATGGGAGTATGGTTGGGGTATATGTACAGGAGCAGGTGAGAATGAGAGGGCAAAAGTACAGTATGTATACTGTAGTTGTGAGTAAAAGATGGAAGAAGAGCATAAGAGAGTATGGATCAGTTGGGTCAAGGATTGTGTGGGTAAGATTGAAAGTTGGAATACAAATGTGGGCGATTGTGCGTGTGTATGCACCAACGCAAGATTGTGCAAGCAGAGTGAGAGAAGAGTTCTGGACAAATGTGGAAGTGTGCATGGAAAAGTTTAAAAGAAATGAGAGACTGTTTTTGATTGGTGATATGAATGGTAAAGTAGGGAATGTGAAGGTGGATGGAATAGTTGGTGAGTGGGGTGTGCCTGCTGAAATAGATGAGAATGGCAGTGCGTTAGTGGACATTTGTGCTGGGAGGGGGTTGGTGATAGCCAATACCCTCTTCAGGCACAAAATGATCCACAGGTATACATGGCGAGTGATGAGAAGGGTGGGTGGTGAACTGAATGAAAGGAAGGCAATGATTGATTATGTGTGTGTGGATGAAAGGATGCGAAAATGTGTAATGGATGCAAGAGCTGCTAGAGGTTGGGGGAGTGGACTTTCTAACCACTACTTGGTTGTGGCCAGAATCAAGGTGTAATTAGGATGGAGAAATAGATGAAGGGAGGGACGGGAAGAAGGAGTATTTGTAAGGAGAATGGAAAGGGTACAAGAGGATGAGAAAAAGGCAGAGTATAAGAGAGAAGTGGAGGAACGATTGGGCAAATATGAATTGGAGCAGATGGGGGATGTGGAAGGTGTGTGCAGGATATTTACAGAAGAAATATGTGCAGCATGTGATGTGGTGTGTGGGATGAAGAGAAGTCGGAGGGGTGTGCAAGGAACAGCGTGGTGAAATGAAGAGGTGAGACAGGCTGTGGCACAAAAGAAGAAAGCATACAATGAATGGATGAGAAATAGGGGCGTAGAAGAAATTGAGGGGTGGAAGAGAGAGTTATATGTAGAAAGAAAGAGGTGAAAAGATTAGTAAGAGAGAGCAAGAAGAGAGCGGATGAGGAATTTGGAAGGAACTTGAGTGTAAAGTGGAGGGACTGTAAGAAAATGTTCTGGAAAGAGGTGAAAAGAGTAAGACAGGCTGGAAGTGAAGTTAGTAGGGGAGTGAAAGATAAAAATGATAGATTATTACATAGTGGAGAAGGGAGAAAAAGTGAGCAAATGGAGAGAAAACTTTAAGGAATTGTTGAACATAGAGGATGGAAGTAATGTGAGTATAAGTGGCTGGGGAATGGCTGGGAGAAGGAGGGAGGTGAGCAGACAGGAAGAAATCAGTAAGATAGAAGTTGTGGAAGCAATGAAGAAAGTTAAATTGGGGAAAGCCCCAGGAATTGATGGAGTGTGTGATGAAATGCTGAACTATGGGGGAGAGAGAGTAGTAGAATGGATGTGGAAAATGTGCAGACTGGCCTGGGAGGAAGGTAGAGTCCCGGAGGATTGGAAGTCAGGTATAATTATTCCCTTGTACAAAAAAAGGGGAAAAAGAAGTGTGTGGTAATCATAGGGGCATCTGTCTTCTTAGTATAATAGGAAAAGTGTATGGTAGGATACTTATTGACAGAGTTAGAAAAAGAACAGAGGAATTAGTTGGAGAAGAACAGGGAGGCTTTAGGAAGGGAAGAGGTTGTGTAGATCAGATATTCATTCTTAGATCTTTAGTGGAAAAGTTTCTAGAGAAGGGAAAGAAGTTGTATGCGGCTTTCATGGATTTGGAGAAAGCATATGACAGGGTGGATAGACAAGGATTGTCGAAAGTATTAAGAATATATGGAGTAGATGGGAAGTTGTTGAATGCTGTGAAGAGTATGTATGATGGTGCTAAGGCTGCAGTGTGTGTGGATGGTGAACTGAGTGAATTTTTCTCTTTGAAAGTTGGGTTGAAACAGGGATGTGTCATGTGTCCATGGTTGTTCAATCTGTACATGGATGGGGTAATAAAAGAGGTACAGGGTAGGGTAGTGGATGTTGGAGTGGCCCTGGTGAGAGAGGGTGGTGTTTGTAAACTCCCTGTACTGTTGTTTGCAGATGATACTGTGTTGTTGAGTGAAGACGAAGGGGAGCTTCAAGGCTTGGTGGATGAGTTTGGGAGAGTGTGTAAGAAACGGAATCTAAAGGAGAATGCAGGGAAGAGTAAAGTGATGGTCTTTGAGAGAGGTGAAGTCAGTGAATGTACAGCGAGGTTGGATGGTGAGCAATTGGAGAATGTGAGTACGTTTAAGTACTTGGATAGTGTGATGAGTAAGGATGGAGGTTTGGAGGGTGAAGTGCTTGAAAGAGTACAGCAGGGAAGAAAGGTTGCTGGTTCCTTGAAAGCAGTGATAAGAAGCAGGGAAGTGAGCATGGAAGTGAAAAAGTTACTACATGACAGTATTGTGATACCAACTCTAACGTATGGAAGTGAAGCTTGTACGTTGCTGGAAGGACACAAGTCAAGAGTGAGAGCAGTGGAAATGAGTTATTTAAGAGAAGCCTGTGGAGTCACATGGAGAGACAGGCTGACAAATGAGGATATAAAGGAGCGTTGTGGTGTGGATGTGGATGTCATAGGAAGCGTTAGGAGAAATACACCGAGGTGGTTTGGCCATGTGAAGAGGATGGAGGGTGAAAGACTGACGAAGAGAGTGTATGTGAGTGAGGTGGAGGGGGGAAGAGGGAGGGGGAGGCCGAGGATGAGATGGAGGGATGGGGTGGAGAGGTATATGAGAGAGGGGGGTGCGAGTTGGGAGCGGGGCAGTGAAATGGTGGGGGACAGGGCGACATGGAGGCGATTTGTTTGTGGCCACCTCGATCGGGGTTGAGGCATCTGGCAATAGATAGGTAGATAGAACTTTCTTCCTCATATTGTCCATATAATTTTTTTTTTTTTTTTTTTTTTTTTTTTTTTTTTACTATATATAGCATTTATTACTACAAAGTCACTTACAAGGTATTGAAATAACATTTATGCAGAGTTGCCACCTGACGGAAAAAATGTTGCACTTGACCACCAAAAGTAGACACTTGTATACAGGTATACCCCGATATACGACACCCCTAGATGCGATACCCCAGCTTAGCGATGAGGGTAGAAATACCACGATACCCCCCCTAATGATAGGTTTAGATTTTTTTTTTTAACCAATTTTGATTATATTTTAGACTTACATTTTGTGTTTAGGTTGATTTATAAACTGTTTTAAGACTTATATTAATGTGTTTTAGTCATAGGTGGGGTGAACATTGTCATTTTGGGGTACAGTTTACTTTTTGATTTTTTTCCAGACTTATATTTGACGATTTTCAGATTTTATTTGGGCTTATGTGAGTTATAAACTGCTTGTATACTTAGTTTAGCTTGTTTTATGTGAGACAGAAGCTTGCTTTTGGACTCATTTGGTGGGTTTAGGACTTGGCCGGGGGAGAAACCCAAGGCTAAAAAATGCATCCCTTTACTATACGTGTTAAATCAACCCCAATATACGATACCCCGCGTAGTGATGGGTTTTTACTTAACCAACTGTGTTGTTAAACCAGTGTATACCTGTACTTATATTTTTCTCATTTATTACTAGTTATGCACTGACAGTGTAATTTTCTGCCTCTGTGAGTACATACCTTTGACCATATAAAACTATAACAATCCAGAATAACTTCGTAATTAGTACTGTATAATTTTCACTTTGGTTAGTGTGTAGTGCACTGCAGTGTCAGTTACTGTTGTCTCCTTATTCATTATTACACTAAATTTATATATTCGTACAGATGCAGCCAAGATATTTACACATGTTTACAATATTTTCTGACACTTAGAAGCATTTGGAATTCTGGTAGGCATGGAAGCACACTCCCAGACAAAGGCCAACCTTGCACTCAGTACTCTCAGCCACGCATGCTCCAGTCTTATCTTTTTTACCTCCTTCCCTTTGGAGCTTCTTGGGTGCCTGGGCATGGTTCCTGCCTGGTTGAGTGGGGGGGGGGGGGGAAGGTTATGTGGGAGAAACAATGCAAAATCCTCACTTTGTTGTAGCTAGTGTGTGACCGAATGGTGTAACACCGCGAGGCAGCCTGGGGGTCCCATATGACCAATACATCGAACATAAACATGAGTTAGGCTTGAATAATTGAGTGCAGAAAATATGCTATTTCCTGCGGTCTTCTGGAAGGACCATTGCAGCTGCCCTCACAATCCTTGCTAGACTGGCTGTTAACATTTATCTATCAATCTATCTATCTATTGCCAGATGCCTCAGTCCCGTTTGGGGTGGCCACAAACAAATCGCCTCCAAGTCTCCCTGTCCCCCGCCATTTCACTGCCCTGCTCCCAACTCACACCCCCCTCTCTCATATACCTCTCCACCCCATCCCTCCATCTCATCCTTGGCCTCCCCCTCCCTCTTCCCCCCTCCACCTCACTCACATACACTCTCTTCGTCAGTCTTTCACCCTCCATCCTCTCCACATGGCCAACCCACCTCAGTGTGTTCCTCATAACGCTTCCTATCACATCCACATCCACACCACAACGCTCCTTTATATCCTCATTCGTCAGCCTGTCTCTCCACGTGACTCCACAGGCTCCTCTTAAATAACTCATTTCCACTGCTCTCACTCTTGACTTGTGTCCTTCCAACAATGTCCAAGCTTCACTGCCATATGTTAATCACAATACTGTCATGTAGTAACTTTTTCACTTCCATGCTCACTTCCCTGTTTCTTCTCACTGCTTTCAAAGAACCAGTAACCTTTCTTCCCTGCTGTACCCTTTCAAGCACTTCACCCTCCAAACCTCCATCCTTACTCATCACACTACCCAAGTACTTAAACGTACTCACATTTTCCAATTCCTCACCATCCAACCTCGCTCTATATTCACTGACTTCACCTCTCTCAAAGACCATCACTTTACTCTTCCCTACATTCACCTTTAGGTTCCGTTTCTTACACACTCTCTCAAACTCATCCACCAAGCCTTGCAGCTCCCCTTCGTCTTCACTTAAGAACACAGTATCATCTGCAAACAACAGTACAGGGAGTTTACAAACACTATCCTCTCTCACAATTATATATTTATATATTGTATTTTTATATTAATGTTTACTTAAACACAGTAAGAGATATTTATGAGGTTGTCTCTCTTATTTTTTCCTTATTAAATATAAAGAACTGTATAATGTCCTAGACATTTCAAGGTGTTTCTGTTTTGTGATATATAAAGGGCCTACTGTATTACTATATCTGTAAACATTATATCCTCCTGTATTACCATGTTGTGTTCATAGTGTACTGTATATAGTATCCATTTTAATTTCATTTTGTGTACTACATATTTTTGAAGCTAATTTACGCTGCACTTGCCTTATCTTTACAGTTTTTATGCTGCCACACTATATTTTATGTATGTACACAGTACAGTACTCCCCAAGCTCATTATCTGATGGGGTTACATCATGGGAAGTGGATTGGATAATAATTTATCGAACACCGGGATGATTATAACATAGCTTCACTGGGGTATGTTTGAGGCCAATGGGCATCCCTCCTTCCCCCCAGAAAACAAAAAGGGGAAGGGGTCATAGTTCTCCGGCAATGTTTTATCTTACTACTATCCTTCACTGTATAACCTATGGGTATGATAGAAATAGTAGTAAGAGGGGTGGGATGGAAGACAGTCAGCCCCTAAATGGCTGTGAAGTACTGTGATACATTCATGTTCACTACAGGCCAGCCAGGGGCCATTTTTTTGAATTTTGAAAATAATTTTTTTTTTCCTTACAGATGTGAAGAGAATTGCCTGGCACACCTGGCAGTGTGGTTGTTGGCTTCCTAAATCCATCCTGTGATTCATTGTGATTCATGGAAAAATTCATAAAATGACCACCCACTTGCCAGTAACGTGTAAACTATGCAAGATGAACTGACTGCCTGAGTGCTTGGGATGGTAGAGTAGGTTCATGTTAACGTGCTGCTGACCTTTGTTCCCCTCCCATAATTGTTCTCAATTTTTTATAGAATGTGTTAATTCAGTGCTTATGGCACTGAATAGTGAAGGGTGTTGTTCAGAGTTGGTGGCCATTGGGGTTAATAAATTCCAAAAACAAGTGTTGCTAACCTTAAGTGGTGCTGGGTACTGACCGTATTGTCATGTCCCCCCTCCCCCCCCTGCCCGTGATAGACTGAGATTGGTGGTGGAGAGCTGTTGCTTGTCCTTGTTACTTTGCGAGGGCCTTGATTTAAAGAAGGTGGTAATGCTGACCTGCTTGGTGCTCCTCTTTGTTGTCCGGAGCTCTCTGTAGCAGGCAACAGCCTGTCATAAAGAACACAAGACGCTTCAAGCCAGCCTTGGGTCCCCCTCCTGAATGAGGTTTATTATTTGTTCAGGTTCGCTGAAGGTCTCTGTAGTGTTGCCATGTTCAGCATCAATACAGGCATTTCCTTGTCTTCCTCCTGAACATGTAGATGCTTCTCCTAAATATTCACAAGCTATTCATTGGAGACTTCCTTCTTATGACTCTCCAACACCTCCAGGACATCTAGTTTGCCCACATCCTGGAATCCAGCCTGTGATATGCCTGCAGTGTCTTGTCACACCCCCTCAATGATGCATTCCTTCTCTTCACTCACTGGGGATCCGGTGAAGGAGCGAATGTACTCTGGCCACAACTTGTGCCACACACCATTCATTGTTGAAGTTCACACCTCACTCCATGCAGCAGTTATGCTGTTAATGGCGTGGCACATATTGTAGCCCTGTTAAAACTGCTTTATACTCTCATCCTTATGGGAATTGCTTGCATCCAGCATCAGCTGCATGATGCACCACATGTTCAGGGCTTTAACTCTAGTGATGGCTCCCTGGCCCATCGGCTATAGTAAGGGGGGAAGCATAGGATGCAGAAAAGTGACTTTAATATTCTTTACCCAGTCACCCATGGAGGCAGGGTGGCTTGTCACATTGTCAAAGATGAGCAGGATGCATTTGGCAATGTTGTGTTCCTCAGCGTTGGTGTGGAGGGTTGGGGACAAGTAGCTGGCTACGTAAGACGCATATTGCTGAGGTCAGCTAGGTCATGATGTTGGACTTCCAAATTACACCAAGGTTCTTCTTGATGTAACTTGCCAAGGCATGGGGGTTTTCTGCATGGTACGCCAGGAGCTGCTTCAGCTTTAAGTTGCCCTTGGCATTGCCCCCCAACAGGAGTGTCACACTGTCTTTAACCACAAAACCCAGCATCATCATCTCCACTGCCAGTTACATTTTTGATAAATTCTGCTTCCAAAACAGCCCCGTATCATCAAGATGACTTGTTTGGGGCCATACCCAACTTCCTAAATTTGTGCAAAATTTAAGTTCCTCAGGGACTGCCATTGTGGCTGCGTGGTCACCACTGGTGACCTTGCCATTGAGAGACATGTGCTGCAGGCCAATGCATCTCATATAGCAGTCAGACCACCTTGGACTCATGGTGAACACCTCCCTGGGCTCCACCCCAGCTTTTTCTTTGCATCAAACCACAGGGAGAGAGCCATGGTATAGATCAGACTAGAGCCCAATGGCATTCCCTTTCAGTATTGCTCTTGCACCCACATCATCAGGAGCTGCACTATCTTAACACTGTGTCCCTGGCATTCGTGATCCTCATAGCACTGAGAGAGGACACCTGTTTCCCTGCAGCTAATGCGTCAACAGATCTCTTGATGATGGTAGAGAGATTGGGTTATCTGCAGCATGTCAGCATTGCTATTAGCGCCTGGGCCTCCTTGATGCTGCCTCATGATATCCAGCTTCACCTCGATGGTTATACTCTTCCTTGGGTGCTTCACTTTCTCCTAGCTAGCGGCAGTGCTTTGAGCACCATGCTTTTCACTAGGGGCAGCACCTCAGCAAAGACTCAGTTATTAAAAAAAAAAAAAAAGTGATGCCTCTCAGTCACTAGAAAAGAGAAATATTAAAGCATACACAGTGATGCCATTTGATCACTAGCACAGCACACAAATAATTGCAAGGGGTCTGCAGTGGTACATAGGGGAATGAGAGAACATTGCAGTGGGATGAACACGAGATGTAGTCACTGCCATGGGACACATGAAAAAGAGAGAGAGAGAACGGAGATGGAGTGGCCCATCTGTTCAAAGGAGTGGCAGGAGCTACAGAGCTTGACAGAAACATCAGGATTGGTTTCTGTTCACATAAATGTTGGTGGACACCTTGGCTTTGACAGGTGATGGTCAGCTTGCATGTGTGTACAGTACTGGTGTACATGGCGAGCTTTTGGTTTGTCACCTTCATCGTTGTAATGGATGTTACTTATCAATACAGGGAGATTGTCCTCACTTATTTCATGATCTTCTAGTGACTTATAGATTACTGAGGGCTCAGATAACAGGGATGTGCTGTACAGTGACAGCGGCTGGCTTCCATACACTTGTCACTATATGTGGAATGAAAATTGAACCCCATTGGTGGTATTTTCTCAGTTCATGAGAGGTATTCATATTTTTCCTATTCGTGGAGTTTTTTTTTTTATTGGTAACCTAACCCTTGCAAAAAATAAGGGAGTATTGTATCAAGATATGCATTATGGAAGTGCTGCTATGCAAATAGATTAAACATACCAATAAATGCAGGTAAGGTATATGTGCTGTCATCACTCAGTGTTTCATAATATTACATATACAGTACCTGGGGGGGGGGGTCTCATTATTTTTTGAAACTGACTGTACATAGGTGTAATGATAGGACAAAATGGTAAATTTTGAAAGAGAGAAGTGGAGAGTGGGGTTGCTAAAGGAAATAATTTGGCCAGTATTATCAAGACTGATACTAAATGAAGGACTGGGTACAGAACCTGAAAATTAGAATATTAGTGCCCACTTAACTGTATACATGTGAGACTTTGATTTGGCGTGAATTTGAAAAAATCAGAATGAGAGCAGCAGAGATGAAAGAATGTGGATTGCGTACATTGGAAAGGAGTAGAATCATGTTGACTCAGGAAGAGTATGTGGAATAATGTTAGAAAGTGTTTGATTTGATTTTATAGTAATACTGAGAGAATGAACGAGAGTCATCATCATCATCATCTAATCCTGTGTTGCCCCATGAGGAGTGTAGGAGCGTGGGGCTAGGCAAGTTGGTCCTGACATTTAAGTTGAGAGTGACCAGCCTCACTTATCCCTGATTGGCAATACATGAGCAATAAACCCCGACCACCCTTTGGATATGGAAACCTGCACAGGCTCAATCCGATTGGAGTGCCGTAATTACCCACTAAACCAGCAGGCGCCATAATTTGGTTATATGGTTACCACTCAGTGTAGTAAATGGTTAACCACAGTGAAAAGGAAGTGAATGAATATAACCATGAGAGGAGATGGGAAAAGCCAAGAAAAGAAGGGCTGGATAAGGGAAATGACTGTGTGAGAAAGTTGGGTATGGAATTTGAGGAGGTGAAACAATTGATGATGAATAGATGATGATAAGTGGATGAATATCAAGATACACATGACAAGTATTGCATTACTGTTCTAACATAGCAGTTCATGGAATGATCATTATTTTCCATGTGTCAGGAGAATAAGTCAGCTGGATGAACCACAACACAAATAAATGGAACTTGGTGCAGCAGTGTTTATCAAAAGCTTGAATGGTAGGTGAAGGCAGGTATGGCCCGTTTCATAGAGAACTCATTTGATGTTATTTTTTTTGCTTTACTTTCCTGTGGCTAGAGTCTACCCATGCAGTGTGTTAGTGAGAAATAAGAATTAGACTGAGGATGATGATTCATGGGAGACCAACCTCAAGGCACTTGCATGTCAGCAGATGTACACACCATATCATATACTGGTATTTTCTCGTACTCTGGTGAATATTTGCAAGTATTCGTTAATTTATTTTATACATATCTTGCATTTCTGTAATTAACTCCAAGATGCAATACACCTCATTATGGTATATTATTCCATTCTCCAACAGGTTGTAGTATACTATTCACTGCGTCTTCTCTTGGCTCCTGTGGTGGAGACTGTGATACTCCTTGACAGGCTCATCTTCCTTTATGAAAATGGTGAGTTATCAAACTATAAAAATTATCTCTATTTCCAATGTTTTCTCTTAGTCTTAAGACAAACTAAAGTAGTCATAATTCAGATAATTAAATCTTAACAGTGGGAGAGAGAGAGCATGTGTCTTCTTACCTTACCTAATTGCTCTTACCTAATTGTATATTTACAGGAATGAGTCAGGCTTATACTGTCCCGTGTTTTAAACCATTTTTATAGTACTTATCCTTAAATTTATTAATTGTTTTGGCACACTATTTCATTCGGTAATGCATTCCACTGATCAATTGCTCTATTTGGGAAACTAAATTTACTTACGTCATTATCGCCTCTCTTTTTATGCATTTTTTTTTGCAATGTCCTCTTGCTGATACATCCCCATAGGTTGTGTAATCATTTATGTCTATTTTCTCCTTCCCTGATATGCCTTTTTATAGCATAATCATGTCTCCTCTTTTCCTTCTCTCCTGTAGTGTAGGTAGATTCAGTTTTTCTAGTCTTTCTTCATAGCTTAGATCCCTTAAGCTTGGTACCCATCTTGTAGCAGCCCTTTGAACTTTTTCAATCTTATCTATGTGTTTTTTAAGATAAGGACTCCAGACTACTGACACATACTCCAGGGTTGGTCTGATGAATGATGTCATTATCTTTCTTAGCATGTCCTCATTTATGTATGTGAATGCTATTCTCATATTTGCATGCAGTGTATACATGTTCCGTACCTTCTCACTGAGGTGGTCAGCCGGAGATAGTCTGTTATTGATAATCACACCTAGGTCTTTCTCTGTCTCTGATATGTGTAGGGTTTTACTTCCTAACTTATAAAATCCCAATCAGGTCTTTCTCCACTCTTACCAAACTTGATTGCATGACACTTGTCCATATTGAATTCCATTTGCCATGTATTGCTCCATTCATGAAGGTTATTTAATTCTTCATGTAGCTCTTTACAAGTCTGCAGTAGTACTTTTCCCTTTTATTTTTGCATCATCAGCAAACATATATAGATAGCATTCATTTCCAATGTTGGTATCTATATCATTTAAATACACTAAAAACATAATTGGTGCCAGCACTGAGCCCTGTGGACCTCTGCTAATCACTTCCCTCCATGATGAGTAATTTCCCTTTAATACTGTTCTCATTTCTCTTTTTTGGAGAAAATCTTGCATCCAAAAATATAGTTTGCCTCAGATTCCTCCTTGATGGTACAGTTTCCATAGAAGTCTTTGGTGCAGTACTCTGTTGAATGTTTTCTTGAAATCTAAATAGATACTGTCCACCCATTCCTCTCTTTTCTGTAATGTTTCTGTTACTCTCTCATAGTAGCTCAACAGATTAGAAACACATGATTTTCCCTTTCTGAAACCAAATTGTCTTTCTGTTATCGTATTGTATGTCTCTTAGATTATTTACCCAAACTTTTCTTATCAGCTTTTCTAATACCTTGCTTACAACACTGGTTAGTGATGCTGGTTGGTAGTTGAGTGGATTTTGTCTATTCCCTTTCTTAAATAAGGGAACAATGTTTGCTTTCTTCCAAATATCAGGTAGTTTACCTTGTCCGAAGGATTCCTTCAAAATTAAAGATAATGGTTTACTTAACTCATTTGCACATTCATTTAGCACCCAATATGAAATTTCATCAGGACCATTTGCTTTTCCTATGTCAGATTTACTTAACTCCTCCTGTACTTCTTTTTCTAATATCTGTATATCTGGTAATATGTGTGGGCATGCATGTTCCATATCATCCCTCTCTAAATTATTTACTTCTGTAAAAACTGATTGGAGATTCTTATTTTGTACTTAACGAATATCCTTCTCTTGTGTATAGGTGATCCCTTCATCTGTAATGGATTGTATATTATCTTTTACTTTGGTTTTGCTTCGTATGTAGCTGTAAAATAGCTTCGGTTGATCACTACTTTTATTTATGTTATCCTCCTCAAACTGCTTTTGGGCTTCCCTCCATGTTCTTGTATAATAATTTCTTGCCCTGTTTAAAGTTGTTATGTGCCCTTTCACTACTGTGTCTTCTGTATCTCTTCCACAACAAAATCTCCTTTTTCTTTTGATTTTTTACATTCTGTATTAAACCATTTCCTTATTTTCTTTTCTCCTTCATTGTATTGTGGGATGTACTTCTGGACTCTTTATTTCATAAAGTTCGCCGAATTCTTTTATACTGTATATAGCATTTAAATCTTGTCCTCTAGGCTCCTTTTCCCAATCTATTTCTAAGAAGTTGGGAATGTGAAGAAAGTTGGGAATGTGAAGGTGGATGGAATAGTTGGTGAGTGGGTTGTGCCTGCAGAGATAGATGAGAATGGGAGTGCATTAGTGGACATTTGTGCTGGGAGGGGGTTGGTGATAGCCAATACCCTCTTCAGGCATAAAATGATCCACAGGTATACATGGCGAGTGATGAGAAGGGTGGGTGGTGAACTGAATGAAAGGAAGGCAATGATTGATTATGTATGTCTAGATGAAAGGATGCGAAGATGTGTAATTGATGCAAGAGCTTATAGAGGTTGGGGGAGTGGACTTTCTGACCATTGCTTGGTGGTGGCCAGAATTAGGATTCAAGCAAGATGGAGGAATAGAAGAAGGGAAAGACGAGAGGAAGGAGTAGTTGCAAGGAGAGTGGAAAGGTTACAAGAGGATGAGAAAAAGGCAGAGTATAAGAGAGAAGTGGAGGAACGATTGGGCAAATATGAATGGGAGCAGATGGGAGACATGGAAGGTGTGTGTAGGATATTTACAGAAGAAATATGTGCAGCATGTCATGTGGTGTGTGGAAGGAAGAGAAGACGGAGGGGGGTGCAAGGAACAGCGTGGTGGACTGAAGAGGTGAGACAGGCTGTGGCACAAAAGAAGAAAGCATACAATGAATGGATGAGAAATAGGGGCATGGAAGAAGTTGAGAGGCGGAAGAGAGAGTTATATGTAGAAAGAAAGAGAGAGGTGAAAAGATTAGTAAGAGAGTAAGAAGAGAGTGGATGAGGAATTTGGAAGAAATTTGAGTGTAAAGTGGAGGGACTGTAAGAAAATGTTCTGGAAAGAGGTGAAAAGAGTAAGACAGGATGGAAATGAAGTTAGCAGGGGAGTGAAAGATAAAAATGGTAGATTACTAGTGGAGAAGGGAGAAAAAGTGAGCAGATGGAGAGAACACTTTAAGGAATTGTTGAACATAGAGGATGGAAGTAATGCGAGTATAAGTGGCTGGGAAATGGCTGGGAGAAGGAGGGAGGTGAGAAGACAGGAAGAAATCAGTAGGATAGAAGTTGTGGAAGCAATGAAGAAAGTTAAATTGGGGAAAGCCCCAGGAATTGATGGAGTGTGTGGTGAAATGCTGAAGCATGGGGGAGAGATAGTAGTAGAATGGATGTCGAAGATGTGCAGATTGGCCTGGGAGGAAGGTAGAGTCCCGGAGGATTGGAAGTCAGGTATAATTATTCCCTTGTGCAAAGGAAAAGGGGAAAAAGAAGTGTGTGGTAATCATAGGGGCATTTGTCTTCTTAGTATAATAGGAAAAGTGTATGGTAGGATACTTATTGACAGAGTTAGAGAAAGAACAGAGAAATTAGTTGGAGAAGAACAGGGAGGCTTTAGGAAGGGAAGAGGTTGTGTAGATCAGATTTTCATTCTTAGATCTTTAGTGGAAAAGTTTGTAGAGAAGGGAAAGTAGTTGTATGCGGCTTTCATGGATTTGGAGAAAGCATATGACAGGGTGGATAGACAAGGATTGTGGAAAGTGTTAAGAATATATGGAGTAGATGGGAAGTTGTTGAATGCTGTGAAGAGTATGTACGATGGTGCGAAGGCTGCAGTGCGTGTGGATGGTGAACTAAGTGAATTTTTCTCTTTGAAAGTTGGGTTGAAACAGGGATGTGTCATGTCTCCATGGTTGTTCAATCTGTACATGGATGGGGTAATAAAAGAGGTACAAGGTAGGGTAGTGGATGTTGGAGTGGCCCTGGTGAGAGAGGATAGTGTTTGGAAACTCCCTGTACTGTTGTTTGCAGATGATACTGTGTTGTTGAGTGAAGACGAAGGGGAGCTGCATGGCTTGGTGGATGAGTTTGGGAGAGTGTGTAAGAAACGGAATCTAAAGGTGAATGTAGGGAAGAGTAAAGTGATGGTCTTTGAGAGGGGTGAAGCAAGTGAATGTAGAGCGAGGTTGAATGGTGAGGAATTGGAAAATGTGAGTACGTTTAAGTACTTGGGTAGTGTGATGAGTAAGGATGGAGGTTTGGAGGGTGAAGTGCTTCAAAGGGTACAGCAGGGAAGAAAGGTTGCTGGTTCTTTGAAAGCAGTGATAAGAAACAGGGAAGTGAGCATGGAAGTGAAAATATTACTACATGACAGTATTGTGATACCAACTCTAACATAGGGAAGTGAAGCTTGGACATTGTTGGAAGGACACAAGTCAAGAGTGAGAGCAGTGGAAATGAGTTATTTAAGAGGAGCCTGTGGAGTCACATGGAGAGACAGGCTGACGAATGAGGATATAAAGGAGCGTTATGGTGTGGATGTGGATGTGATAGGAAGTGTTATGAGGAAAACACTGAGGTGGTTTGGCCATGTGGAGAGGATGGAGGGTGAAAGACTGACGAAGAGAGTGTATGTGAGTGGGGTGGAGGGGGGAAGAGGGAGGGGGAGGCTGAGGATGAGATGGAGGGATGGGGTGGAGAGGTATATGAGAGAGGGGGGTGTGAGTTGGGAGCAGGGCAGTGAAATGGCGGGGGACAGGGCGACTTGGAGGTGATTTGTTTGTGGCCACCCCAAACGGGATTGAGGCGTCTGGCAATAGTTAGATAGATTTCTAAGAAGTACTTCTTTAGGAAGCCTCGGACAAGGACTGACCAAACGTTGACGACCAAGGACCGGACAAAGGACATTGCAATTGGAACTTGGAATGTAAGGGCAGCAAATGATGAGGTGAAAGAGAGTGAGATTGTCCAGGTGCTTGAGGATGCGAAAGTGGATGTATGTGGAATAACTGAAACAAAATGGAGAGGAGAAAGTGTGAGAGAATGGGAGTATGGATGGGGTATATGTGCAGGAGTAGGTGAGAATGAGAGGGCAAAGGAAGGAGTATGTATAGTTGTGAGTAAAAGATGGAAGAGGAGCATAAGACAGTATGGATCAGTTGGATCAAGGATTGTGTGGGTAAAGTTGAAAGTTGGAATACAAATGTGGGCGATTGTGTGTGTGTATGCGCCAATGCAAGATCGTGTTAGAAGAGTGAGAGAAGAGTTCTGGACAAATGTAGAAGTGTGCATGGAAAAGTTTGGAAGGAATGAGAGAGTGTTTTTGATTGGTGATATGAATGGTAAAGTTGGGAATGTGAAGGTGGATGGAATAGTTGGTGAGTGGGGTGTGCCTGCTGAGGTAGATGAGAATGGGAGTGCGTTAGTGGACATTTGTGCTGGGAGGGGGTTGGTGATAGCCAATACCCTCTTCAGGCATAAAATGATCCACATGTATACATGGTGAGTGATGAGAAGGGTGGGTGGTGAACTGAGTGAAAGGAAGGCAATGATTGATTATGTGTGTGTGGATGAAAGGATGCGAAGATGTATATTGGATGCAAGAGTTTATAGAGGTTGGGGGAGTGGGCTTTCTGATCACTACTTGGTGGTGGCCAGAATTAAAGTTCAAGTAAGATGGAGGAATAGAAGAAGGGAAAGACGAGAGGAAGGAGTAGTTGCAAGGAGAGTGGAAAGGTTACAAGAGGATGAGAAAAAGGCAGAGTATAAGAGAGAAGTGAAGGATCGATTGGGCAAATATGAATTGGAGCAGATGGGGGACGTGGAAGGTGTGTGTAGAATATTTACAGAAGAAATATGTGCAGCATGGGATGTGGTGTGTGGAAGGAAGAGAAGACGGAGGGGGGTGCAAGGAACAGCGTGGTGGACTGAAGAGGTGAAACGGGCTGTGGCACAAAAGAAGAAAGCATACAATGAATGGATGAGAAATAGGGGCGTGGAAGAAGTTGAGAGGCGGAAGAGAGAGTTATATGTAGAAAGAAAGAGAGAGGTGAAAAGATTAGTAAGAGAGAGTAAGAAGAGAGTGGATGAGGAATTTGGAAGGAATTTGAGTGTAAAATGGAGGGACTGTAAGAAAATGTTCTGGAAAGAGGTGAAAAGAGTAAGACAGGGTGGAAGTGAAGTTAGCAGGGGAGTGAAAGATAAAAATGGTAGATTACTAGTGGAGAAGGGAGAAAAAGTGAGCAGATGGAGAGAACACTTTAAGGAATTGTTGAATGTGGAGGATGGAAGTAATGCGAGTATAAGTGGCTGGGGAATGGCTGGGAGAAGGAGGGAGGTGAGAAGACAGGAAGAAATCAGTAGGATAGAAGTTGTGGAAGCAGGGAAGAAAGTTAAATCAGGGAAAGCCCCAGGAATTGATGGAGTGTGTGGTGAAATGCTGAAGCATGGGGGAGAGATAGTAGTAGAATGGATGTGGAAGATGTGCAGATTGGCCTGGGAGGAAGGTAGAGTCCCGGAGGATTGGAAGTCAGGTATAATTATTCCCTTGTACAAAGGAAAAGGGGAAAAAGAAGTGTGTGGTAATCATAGGGGCATTTGTCTTCTTAGTATAATAGGAAAAGTGTATGGTAGGATACTTATTGACAGAGTTAGAGAAAGAACAGAGAAATTAGTTGGAGAAGAACAGGGAGGCTTTAGGAAGGGAAGAGGTTGTGTAGATCAGATATTCATTCTCAGATCTTTAGTGGAAAAGTTTCTAGAGAAGGGAAAGAAGTTGTATGCGGCTTTCATGGATTTGGAGAAAGCATATGACAGGGTGGATAGACTAGGATTGTGGAAAGTATTAAGAATATATGGAGTAGATGGAAAGTTGTTGAATGCTGTGAAGAGTATGTACGATGGTGCGAAGGCTGCAGTGCGTGTGGATGGTGAACTAAGTGAATTTTTCTCTTTGAAAGTTGGGTTGAAACAGGGATGTGTCATGTCTCCATGGTTGTTCAATCTGTACATGGATGGGGTAATAAAAGAGGTACAAGGTAGGATAGTGGATGTTGGAGTGGCCCTGGTGAGAGAGGATAGTGTTTGGAATCTCCCTGTACTGTTGTTTGCAGATGATACTGTGTTGTTGAGTGAGGACGAAGGGGAGCTGCAAGGCTTGGTGGATGAGTTTGAGAGTGTGTGTAAGAAACAGAATCTAAAGGTGAATGTAGGGAAGAGTAAAGTGATGGTCTTAGAGAGAGGTGAAGTTAGTGAATGTACAGCGAGGTTGGATGGTGAGGAATTGGAAAATGTGAGTACGTTTAAGTACTTGGGTAGTGTGATGAGTAAGGATGGAGGTTTGGAGGGTGAAGTGCTTGAAAGAGTACAGCAGGGAAGAAAGGTTGCTGGTTCTTTGAAAGCAGTGATAAGAAACAGGGAAGTGAGCATGGAAGTCAAAAAATTACTACATGACAGTGTTGTGATACCAACTCTAACGTACGGAAGTGAAGCTTGGACGTTGTTGGAAGGACACAAGTCAAGAGTGAGAGCAGTGGAAATGAGTTATTTAAGAGGAGCCTGTGGAGTCACATGGAGAGACAGGCTGACGAATGAGGATATAAAGGAGCGTTGTGGTGTTGATGTGGATGTGATAGGAAGCGTTATGAGGAACACACTGAGGTGGTTTGGCCATGTGGAGAGGATGGATGGTGAAAGATTGACGAAGAGAGTGTATGTGAGTGAGGTGGAGGGGGAAAGAGGGAGGGGGAGGCCGAGGATGAGATGGAGAGATGGGGTGGAGAGGTATATGAGAGAGGGGGGTGTGAGTTGGGAGCAGGGGAGTGAAACGGCGGGGGACAGGGCGACTTGGAGGCGATTTGTTTGAGGCCACCCCTAACGGGATTGAGGCGTCTGGCAATAGATAGATAGATAGATAGACTTCTTTAGGTCATGTTAGTTTCCCATTTTATAATTTAGGCTCTTTTTATAACTTTCATTGTTGTTAACTGTTTTGTGTGTGTGTGTGTGTGTGTGTTCTTACCTACCTAATTGTTCTTACCTAATTGTATCTTTACAGGAATGAGTCAAGCTCGTACTGTCCCATGTCTTAAACCATATTTATCGTACATATCCTTAAATTTGTGAATTGTTTTGGCATACACTATTTCATTCGGTAGTGCATTCCATTGATCAATTGCTCTGTTTGGGAAACTGAATTTCCTTACGTCTTTATCACCTCTCTTCTTATGCGGTTTTTTGCAGTGTCCTCTTGCTGATGCTTCTCCATATGTTAAGTAATCATTTATGTCTATTTTCTCCTTTCCTGATATGCACTTATATAGCATTATCATGTCACGTCTGTTCCATGTCTCCTGTAGTGTTGGTAGATTCAGTTTATTTAGTCTTTCTTCGTAGCTTAGGTCCCTTAAGCTTGGTATCCATCTTGTAGCGGCCCTTTGAACTTTTTCAATCTTGTCTATATGCTTTTTTAGATGAGGATTCCAGACTACTGATGCGTATTCCAGGGTTGGTCTAATGAATGATGTTATTATCCTTCTTAGCATGTCTTCATTTATGTGTGTGAATGCTATTCTCATATTTGCAAGCAGTGTATACATGTTCCGTACCTTCTCGCTGATGTGGTCAGCCGGAGATAGTCTGTTATTGATAATCACACCTAGGTCTTTCTCTCTTTCTGATGTGTATAGGGTTTTATTTCCTAACTTATAATCCCAATCAGGTCTTTTTCCACTTTTACCAAACTTGATTACATGACACTTGTCCACATTGAATTCCATTTGCCATGTACTACTCCATTCATGAAGTTTATTTAATTCTTCTTGTAGCTCCCTACAAGAGTCTGTGCTTGTAATTCTCCTTTGTATTTTTGCATCATCTGCAAACATATTCAGATAGCTCTCATTTCCAGTGTTACTGTTTATATCATTTATATACACTAAAAACATGATTGGTGCCAGCACCGAACCCTGTGGTACTCCACTAGTCACCTCTTTCCATGATGAGTAGTTTCCTCTTAGTACTGTCCTCATTTCTCTTTTTATGAGAAAGTCTTGCATCCAACAAAACAGTTTGCCTCGAATTCCTCCTTGATGGTACAGTTTCCATAAAAGTCTTTGGTGTGGTACTGTGTCAAAAGCTTTCTTGAAATCAAAATAGATACTGTCCACCCATCCTTCCCTTTCCTGTATTTTGTTTGTTACTCTGTCATAGTAGCTCAACAGATTAGTAACACATGATTTTCCTTTTCTGTAACCAAACTGTCTTTCTGTTATCATACTGTGTTCTTCTAGATGATTTACCCAAGCTTTTCTTATAAGTTTTTCTAATACCTTGCTTACAACACTGGTCAGTGATCCTGGTCGGTAGTTGAGAGGATTTTGTCTATTTCCTTTCTTGAATAAGGGGACTATATTTGCTTTTTTCCAAATATCAGGTAGTTTCCCTTGACTCAAGGATTTCTTGAAAATTAAAAGTAATGGTTTACTTAACTCCTTTGCACATTCTCGTAATACCCAACATGAAATTTCATCAGTACCACTTACTTTTCCTCTGTCTAATCTACTTAGCTCCTCCTGTATTACTTTTTCTGCTATTTGTATATCTGGTAGTATGTGTGGACATGTGTGTTCCACATAGTCCCTCTCAAAATTTTTTTCTTCTGTAAAAACTAATTGGAAATTCTTATTTAGTGCTTCACAAATATCTTTTTCTTGTGTATAAGTGATTCCCTCGTCCGTAATGGATTGTATTATATCTTTTACCGTATAAGAAAGGGGAAACAAGACCAATAAATTGTCAACAGAAAATGTAGTAAATGATATACTTAAAGTGACCTGGAAATTAAGCAAAGAGGCAGGGATGGAAAATATAATAATAAGAAAAGATCTGAATGAAGAAGAAAGAGAAGTTCTAAAATCATTGAAGGAACAAGCAAAGGAAAAAAATGATAAGAGGACAGAGGAAGAATGTAATACTTTTTTTTGGAGAGTGATGGATATGAAAGTAAGGAAGTGGTATGTGAGAAAACAGAAGTGAAGGAAACTAAGGGGGATAGCTATGAAAGATCAGAAATTGAGGAAGTGGTACAGACGGATAGAATGAGAGAAGAGGGTATAAAAAACATCAAAAATAATTTGAAGATGGTCTATACTAATGTTGATGGTTTAATTTCGGCAAGGCTTGAAATTAACAGTTTCTTGAGAGAACATGAACCTGATGTCATGTGCTTTGTAGAGACCAAATTAAGAGATGATATTGATATTCATTTGGGAGATGGTAAATACAAACTGTGGAGAAGAGACAGAAAAGAAAAAACGGGAGGAGGAGTGATGATAGCAGTGAAGAACAACATAAATGTAGATACTGTGGAAATGGAGAGAATGGCTAGAGAGATACGGTGGTAGTGTATGTTCCCCCTAAGACGAGAGCATGGAATGATGACGAATACCAGGAGATGATGTCAGATATGGCTAGTTATTTACAAAAACTAATTGAGAAAAGCAATAATAAAAAAAACAGGGATGTGTCATGTCTCCATGGTTGTTCAATCTGTACATGGATGGGGTAATAAAAGAGGTACAAGGTAGGGTAGTGGATGTTGGAGTGACCCTGGTGAGAGAGGATAGTGTTTGGAAACTCCCTGTACTGTTGTTTGCAGATGATACTGTGTTGTTGAGTGAAGATGAAGGGGAGCTGCAAGGCTTGGTGGATGAGTTTGAGAGAGTGTGTAAGAAACGGAACCTAAAGGTGAATGTAGGGAAGAGTAAAGTGATGGTCTTTGAGAGAGGTGAAGTCAGTGAATGTATAGCGAGGTTGGATGGTGAGGAATTGGAAAATGTGAGTACGTTTAAGTATTTGGGTAGTATGATGAGTAAGGATGGAGGTTTGGAGGGTGAAATGCTTGAAAGGGTACAGCAGGGAAGAAAGGTTGCTGGTTCCTTGAAAGCAGTGATAAGAAACAGGGAAGTGAGCATGGAAGTAAAAAAGTTACTACATGACAGTATTGTGATACCAACTCTAACGTACGGAAGTGAAGCTTGGACGTTGTTGGAAGGACACAAGTCAAGAGTGAGAGCAGTGGAAATGAGTTATTTAAGAGGAGCTTGTGGAGTCACGTGGAGAGACAGGCTGACGAATGAGGATATAAAGGAGCGTTGTGGTGTTGATGTGGATGTGATAGGAAGCGTTGTGAGGAACACACTGAGGTGGTTTGGCCATGTGGAGAGGATGGAGGGTGAAAGACTGACGAAGAGAGTGTATGTGAGTGAGGTGGAGGGTGGAAGAGGGAGGGGGAGACCGAGGATGAGATGGAGGGATGGGGTGGAGAGGTATATGAGAGAGGGGGGTGTGAGTTGGGAGCAGGGTAGTGAAATGGCGGGGGACAGGGCGACTTGGAGGCGATTTGTTTGTGGCCACCCCAAACGGGATTGAGGCGTCTGGCAATAGATAGATAGATAGATAGAATAATAAAATTTTGGTGGGTGACTTTAACTGTAAAGAGGTGAATTGGGAAGAATGGGACTCAAGACGTAGCGAGGATTCGTGGGGCACTATATTATTAAATATAATAATGAATAATGTGATGACGCAACGGGTCAAAGAAGAGACTTGGTTCCGAGGTGAGGACACACCAGCAAGGTTAGATTTACTGTTTACCAAAGAACCCGATGTAATAGAATCACTGAAATACAGTATTCCTATCCTATAGGAAAAAGTGATCACGTGGTCAATGAGTTCCAGATGATAATAGGGAACGTCGAGCCAAGAGACGAGCTTTATAGGCAGGGAAGATACAACTGTGGGAAAGCAAATTTTACAGGATTGAGAAAAGCAACGTTGGGTCTGGTTAGTACTTGGATGGGTGACCGCCTGGGAACACCAGATGCTGTTGGCATAACGTTCTCCCTACGTGTCAAGTGGGGTTGGTGGAGGATTAGTGCCCCTCCCTGTAAAACAATTAACTCTAAGCCCTTGGCCACCCCGTTTGGGATACATGGCGTCTGGCAATGAATGAAAATGAACTTTGGTTTTGCTTCTGATATTCCTGTAAAACAGCTTTGGTTGATCACTACTTTTATTTATTATATCCTCCTCAAACTGTTTTTGGGTTTCCCTCCTTATTCTTGTATAGTCGTTTCTTGCCTGTTTGTAATTATTATATGCCCTTTCACTATTGTGTCTTCTGTATCTATTCCACAACAAATCTCTTCTTTCTTTTGATTTTTTACATTCTGTTTTGAACCATTTCTGTATTTTCTTATCTGCTTCTTTGTGCTGTGGGATGTACTTCTGGACTCCTATTTCATAAAATTCACAAAAATTTTTATATACAGTATTTAAATCTTGTCCTCTAAGCTCATTTTCCCAATCAACTTCTAAGAAATACTTCTTTAGGTCTTGATAATTTCCCTTTTTATAGTTTAGGCTCTTTTTGTAACTGTCATTGCTGTTTACTATGTCATATGCTATCCTGAAGTTATAATTTAGTACTGCATGATCGCTTTTGCCGAGTGGAGGATGATATATTAAACTGTCAATGTCATTTTCTTGCCTAGTAAATATTAGATCTAGCACTGAAGGTACATCAAGTCCTCTTTTTCTGGTGGTTTCCCTCACATGTTGCGTTAAGAAAAACTCTTGTACGAGATCCAGGAGCTTTTGGTCCCAACAGCTTTCTTGGCTATTTATATCTAGAGTATTCCAATTTATATTTGTATTGAAGTCCCCAGTTAGTATAATTCTTTCCGATTTCTCTTCCATTTTATGTAGCAATGATCTTATACTCTGAATTGTACTCTCTGCCAGGTCCTCATATTCGTCTCTTTCCCATGTGTTTGATCTGGGTTGCATGTACAAATTGGCTACAATGGAGTGCTTCTGAAAAGCCTACTATTCCGTCAGATGGCTCCACTGTAGCAGTAAACACATTCCTGCGCTGTTTAAAAAGCATAATTTTATTTGTTAAATATTTACACTGTTGTGTGAAATTGTGAATCATGGTAATGTCATATACCGTAATATAAATAATACAAATAGAACACGTATATATAACGTATCATGAATTGTTTATATTTATCATAAACTGAAATTAAAATATCACTGATGGCATGTGATGGCAATCTGCCATTTCAGTGGTCCTATATTTTTTAATTTCTGCTACATTTAGTGCAAGTTAGATTCTTAATACATAGTTTGTTCAGAGTGTAAAGTACGCCTAGTGGGTATCTTGACTCATCCAGTCTCAGTTTGGACAGAAATTTAATATTGAGTAAATACTGGCATTCACCATCATAAATCATCCGGTCTGAGGAACCGTCCCAAAACCAAGATCGTTTACGCGTCATTTTTTGCCCGGTCTCACCGAGGACAGACGACTGGGGAAGGTAAACAAGCCAAGACATCGCCTCCAAGTGATCCACAAGATTCACACGGAGTCAAGTTCAGTATTCACAATTATATATATATTATGTATATACTGTATATATATATATATATATATATATATATATATTATGTATATATATATATATATATATATATATATATATATATATATATATATATATATATATATATATATGCAAATGTGAGAACACATGATGAGTAAATATTACTGCATCCTCTTAAATGTCTACCCCCAGTGAGATTGCATCCAGGTCAAGAGGACTGGTATGTGCACAAGCTACTGACTCAGTCAGTGGAAGATCTTACAAACATATGTGTGTGGACAGGTGGCCTGGAGACAGTTCTCACATGACCATACCATTAGGGACTTGCCAAGAGGGGGAAATGTGTGTGAGATATTGATGATAAGATGACCTTAAGGTATTTATTTGGTAGGCACTTGGTGAAATGTAAAAATTAAAATAACCACTAGTTCTCATCAGAAAAAGACAAAACTTCACTGTAACACTTTATTTACTAAAAGCTACATTGATACATATGAATATGACTTACTGATGGTGCAAGGAAGCTGCAGGGGAAGGTCTCTCTCTCTCTCTCTCTCTCTCTCTCTTTCAGCTTAACAGTCAGGAACTCACATTACTGAACTATGTGTGTTTGTGGGTGTGTCCATTTATGACAGTAATGTAACCAACGTCGGGTACAGGGACATGAGAAATGGGCGTAGCTTAGTTAACAGCTAGAGAGGCAAGATGTGGGAATGACAATTACACAAAGATATCGCTCAGTGAAACACACTGCCTATACATAGTCACTTATGAACCAATGACGAATGTTATGAATATAGCTCGTTTCTACTCTGAGTGAATCCGTGACATTGCACGCCATCAAAATAAAATTTTTCATGGAAACTTGACATCCCTCGTGAAAAAACTTAAACACGGGACTGTCTTGTGGTGCGCATGCGTGAAGGAAGCGAGCAAAATGTTGAATGCCAGTATTTACTCAACATTAAATTTCTGCCCACACAGAAACTGGATGAGTCTAGATACCCACTAGGCGTACTTTACAGTCCGAACAGACAATGTATTAAGAACCAAATTTGCACTAAATGTAGCAGAAATTTAATAATATAGGGTCACTGGAAGGACGGGTTGCCATCGCATGCCACCAGTGATATTTTAATTTCCGTTTATGATAAATATAAACACTTCACGATACGTTATATATATGTGTTCTATTTGTATTATTTATATTTCGGCATATGACATTACCATGATTCACATTTTCACACAACAGTATAGATATTTAACAAAGAAAAATATGCTTTTTAAACAGCATGGGGAAGGTGTTTACTGCAACAGTGGAGCCATCTAGCGGAATACTAGCTTTGAAAGCACCCCTTTACTTTACCTTCAGATGTGTCGATCTCTACTGCAATCATTTCTACTTGTGATGGTATATCTAGGTTTATTTCCTTGACTTTTAGATTTTTCTTAGTTAATATTATAATTCCTCCTCCTTTTTAAAAATTTCTGTCTCTTCTCCATATATTGTATTCCTCTAAGTTTATTATCCTTGGTGTTAATTTTGTCTCAGTTAGGCATATTATTTGTGGTTCATTTTCTCTGACATAATCATTCATCTCTAGTAATTTAGATACCATTCCATCCACATTTGAGTACATCAACTTTATCATCTTGTTTATATACTTGTCATGACATGATTCTACTACCTTCCTCCTTTTTCTTCCATCCTGTTTGTGTACCACTTTCGTACCTGCAATCCTATTACTTTGTAAAAAAATTTCTTCTTCTCCTCTTCTGATCTTCCCTCATTTTTTGTTTTTGCTTCCTTCCTTTTCTCTTTCAGTAATTCCAGTTCCTCTTGTGTTAGGCATCTTTTTATCCATACATTTTTGAACTCGCTCTTTTTCCATAAGATTCTTTGCATTTTTTAGTATCTCTTCCACAGTGTTTACACTCTGGAAAGTCACCTTTAGAGGTCTTGTCTTGCTTTTCCCGTATTTCCCTAACCTTTTGTGTTCCTCTATGTCTTTACTACAGATTTCCTCTGATACTTCTTTCAGTAAGCTCATTACATTTGCCATCTCCTTTTTGTCTCTAGTGATCTTGTTTTTAACCTCTTCCTCTTCTATACCAGTGATTACTATTGATTTATTTATCTCTACTGAATCTTTGACTAACTTTGGATTGTTTTGGATAATTCTTTTCACTTCCTTTTTAATGCTTTTTTCCTCCACCCTTGTTTCTAAGTCTTTCTTTACTTTCATCATTTCAGCATACGTGGTTTCTACATCATTTTTGTAGCTTTGCACAGCTTCATTCACCTGTGTTATCTTCTCCTCAATATCACTGCTCTGGTCCATAAGACTGCTTGCTTGCCTAATTGTCTCTGTGTTATTTTTGAACTCTTCCACAACACTTTCGTGATTGACTACTGTACTTGCTATTTCACTCACTTTCTTCCTAAGCATACTCAATTCCACTGTTAGTTCACTGATGGTTGTGTCTTTCTTATTGGCCTCCTTTCCTAGTTTTTCTGTCTCTTCCTTTTGCAAGTGCATTTGCTTCTTTATTTCATCAATTTCACTTTTGAAAGCCATTTCTAGTTTGTGTACACGTTCAACCAGTCTATTGTGAGTCTCCACTTCAACCAGTTCTTGGTAGAAACCATCATTTTGCTTTTTACTTTTATCCTTTTTCTTTTCCAAATTTGTTTTACTGAAGTATGTATCCATTTTGTAATACTAAATGAACAGCGTATGGACTTACAGAGTATGTACACTTTCCCCGTGTTGCTGTTGTTTAAACAAACCCAGCTGACTCAGCGCATCGTGGTTCTTTGTTCAGTTTGAACCGGTCTTATTTAAACTTATTATTTCTTTTCCTTTTAAGAATGAAAAATCATTTAGTCTAACCTGGTACAGAGCTTGACTCATTCAAAGACACTAATTTAGGTAATGCCACTGGCCGTGTTGGCCTGGTACGGAGCGCCGATGACGAACGTCTACCTCCGATGACTCCTTGTGTGTGTGTTCTTACCTAATTCTGTTCTTACCTAATTGTATCTTTATACGAATGAGTCAAGCTCTTACTGTCCCATGTATTAAATCATTTTCATCATATATATCCTTAAATTTATGAATAGTTTTGTCACACACTATTTCATTCGGTAGTGCATTCCACTGATCAATTGCCCATTTTGGGAAACTGAATTTCCTTATGTCTTTATTGCCTTTCTTTTTATGCAGTTTTTAGCAGTGTCCTCTTGCTGATCCTTCCCCATAGGTTATATATTAATTTTTGTCTGTTTTCTCCTTCCCTGATATGTAGCATAATCATGTCTCCTCTTTTCCTTCTGTAGTGTTGGCAGATTCAGTTTTTCTAGTCATTCTTCATAGCTTAGATCCTTTAAGCTTGGTACCCATTTTGTAGTGGCCCTTTCAACTTTATCAATCTTATCTATGTGTTTTTTGAGATGAGGATTCCAGACTACTGATGCATACTTCAGGGTTGGTCTGATGAATGATGTTATTATCTTTCTCAGCATGTCTTCATTTATGTATGTGAATGTTATTCTCATATTTGCAAGCTGTGTATACATTCTCTGTACCTTCTCACTGATGTGGTCAGCCAGAGATAGTCTGTTATTGACAATCACACCTAGGTCCTTCTCTTTTTTTGATATGTGTAGGGTTTTACTTCATTCATCATCCAATCCTACATTACCCCATAGGAGGGTAGGAGTCCAGGGCTAGGCATGTTGGTCCTGATATTTAAGATGAGAGTGACCAGCCTCACTCATCCCTGAGTGACAGTACGTTAGCAATAAACCCCAACCACCCCATGGATATAAACCTTCACCGGCTCAATCCGACTGGAGCTCCGTAATTACCCACTAAACCACCAGGCGCCAAAATTTTGTTATATGGTTATCACCCAGCGTAGTAAATGGTTTCCTGGTGTACAGGAAACCAATTGGCTTGTCACTCAGTGTAGAGTCACCTACAGGCAGATGGAAGAGTAAAGACAGAAGAGGGAGTGTAAAGTCACCCGTAGGCAGAAGGATATCCTAACTTATAATCCCAATCAGGTCTTTTCCTGCTTTTACCAAACTTGATTACATGACACTTGTCCACATTGAATTCCATTTGCCATGTATTACTCCATTCACAAAATTTATTTAATTCTTTTTGTAGTTCTTTACAAGAGTCTGTTAGTAATTCTTCTTTGTATATTTGCATCATCAGCAAACATATTTAGATAGCTTTCATTTCCAGTGTTCCTATGTCATTTATAAACACTAAAAACATAATTGGTGCCAACACTGAGCCCTGTGGAACTCTGCTAATTACTTCCCTCCATGATGAGTAATTTCCCCTTAGTACTGTTCTCACTTCCCTTTTTCTGAGGAGATCTTGCATCCAAAAATATGGTTTGCCTCAGATTCCTCCTTGATAGTACAGTTTCCATAAAAGTCTTTGGTGCAGTACTCTGTCAAATGCATTCTTGATATCTAGATAGATACTGTCCACCCACCCTTCTCATATCTGTAATGTTTCTGCAGCTCTGTCATTCTAGCTTAATAGATTAGTAACACATGATTTTCCCTTTCTGAAACCAAATTGCCTTTCTGTTATCATATTGTGTTCTTCTAGATGTTACCCAAACTCTTCTTATCAGCTTTTCCATTATCTTACTTACAACACTGGTTAGTGATACTGATCGCTAGCTGAGTGGATTTAGTCTATTCCCTTTCTTGAATAGGGGAGCATTGTTACTTACAACACTGGTTAGTGATACTGATCGCTAGCTGAATGGATTTTGTCTATTCCCTTTCTTGAATAGGGGAGCAATGTTTGCTCTCTTCCAAATATCAGGTAGTTTACCGTCTTCCAAGGATTCCTTCAAAATTAAAGATAATGGTTTACTTAACTCCTTTGCACAGTCATGTAGCACCCAACGTGAAATTTCATCAGGACCATTTGCTTTCCCTTTGTCTAATTTACTTATCTTCTCCTGTATTTCTTTTTCTGATATTTGTACAGTATATTTGGTAATATGTGTGGGCATGCATGTTTCATATCATTCCTCACAAAATTATTTTCTTCTGTAAAAACTGATTGGAAATTTTTATTTAGTGCTACACAAATATCTTTCTCATGTGTATACAGTAGGTGATCCCCTCGTCCAGAATGGATTGTATTTTATCTTTTACTTTGGTTTTGCTTCTGATGTAGCTGTAAAATAGCTTTGGTTGATCACTACTTTTACTTATGATATCCTCCTCAAACTGTTTTTGGGTATTCCCTCCATGTTCTTGTAAAATCGTTTCTTGCCCTGTTTATAGTTGTTATATGCCCTTTCACTATTGTCTTCTGTATCTGTTCCATAACAAGTCTTTTTTCTTTTGATTTTTTACATTCTGTATTCAACCATTTCTTTATTTTCTTTTCTGCTTCTTTGTGCTGTGGGATGTAATTCTGAAGTCGTTTCATAAAGTTCACAGAATGTTCTATATACAACATTTAAATCTTGTCCTCTAAGCTCTTTTTCCCAATTTATTTCCAAGAAGTACTTCTTTAGGTCATGGTAGTTGCCCTTTTTGTAGTTTAGGCTCCTTTTGTAACTTTCGTTGCTATTAACTATGTCATATGCAGTCCTGAAGTTGCAGTTTAATACTGCATGGTCGCTTTTGCCGAATGGAGGGTGATACATTATACTGTCAGTATTATTTCTTGCCTAGTAAATATAAGATCTAATACTGATAGTACATCAAGTCCTCTTTTTCTGGTGGTTTCCTCTACATTTTGTGTTAGGAAAAACTACACAAGATCCAGGAGCTTTTGGTCCCAACAGCTTTCCTGGTTTTTTATATCTAGAGTGTTCCAAGTTATATTTGAATTGAAATCTCCAGTTAATATAATTCTTTCAGATTTCTGCTCCATTCTATGTAGTAGTGTTCTTAGACTCTGAATTGTACTCTCTGCCGGGTCTTCATATTTGCTTCTTTCCCAAGTGTTTGATCTGGGTGGCATGTATAAATTTGCCACAGTTACTCTCCCTTCAGATGTATTGATCTCTACTGCAATCATTTCTACTTGTGGAGGTATATCTAGTTTTGTTTCATTGACTTGTAGATTTTTCTTTGTTAATATTATAATTCCTCCTCCTTTTTTTAAGTTCCTATCTCTTCTCCATGTATTGTATTCCTCTAGGTTTAGGGTATCATCTGATATCCTTGGTGTTAATATTATTTCAGTTAGGCAAACAATATGTGGTTCCTTTTCTTTGATATAATTATTGATCTCTGATAATTTAGATACCATTCCATCAGCATTTGAGTACATCAGCTTAATCTTGTTTACATACTTGTCATGACTTGGGTCTACTACCTTCCTCTTTTTTATTCCCTTCCGGTTATGTACCACTTTCGTACCTGCAGTCCAATTATGTATTCTTCTCTATCTCTGATCATCCCTTGTTCTTTGTTTTTAACTCCTTCCTCTTCTTTTTTAGTAATCCCAGTTCCACTTGAGTTAGGCATCTTTTTATTGATATGTTTTTGAATTCCTCTTTTCCTGTAAACTTGTTTGCATCTTGTAGTATCTCCACAGTGTTTACACTATGTCTTTTATTACAGATTTCCTCTGATACTTCCTTCAATATGCTCATTATATTTGCCATCTCCTTTTTTGTCTCTCCAAATCTTGTTTTTTATTTCTTCCTCCTCTATAACAGTGATTAATATAGATTTGTTGATGTCTGCTGAATCTTTGACCAATTTTGGATTGTTTTGGATTTTTTCTTCACTTCCTTTTTAATGTTCTTTTCTTCGACTTTTGTTTCTAAGTCTTTCTTTACTTTTACTATTTCAGCATAAGTGGTTTCCACACCATTTTTGTAGCTTTGCATCGCTTCATTCACTTGGGTTATCTTCTCCTCAGTATCACTGCTATGATCTGTCAGAGTGCTTGCTTGTCTCTATCATTTCTTAACCCTTCCATAATACTCTCGTGGTTGACAACTGTGCTTGCCATTTCACTAATCTTCCTCATAAGTGAACCCACATCAACTGACAGCTTATCTATTGTTGTGTCTTTCTTGTTTACCTCCTTCTGCATGTGCAATTGCGTCTTAATTTCATCCATTTCACTCAGAAATGCCTTCTCTAATCTGTGTACCCATTCTACCAGCTTATTGTACATCTCCATTTCAACCAGATCCTGGTAGAAATCATCATCCTGCTTTCTACCCTTATCACTTTTCTAAACTCCTTCCAAATTTGCATTTCTAAAGATGGTGGTCATCTTGTGGTACTAAGAGAAAGATTCTACTTTAGTTTTGCATTCCTTGGTGTATGCCGTAGACTAAACCCTAAACAGCTTATTAGCTATCTCAACACATTCCTGCACTACTTTGTTGTACACTCGACCCTCGATTTCCTGGGCTAAAGGGGGAGAGACCAGCCCAGGAACCCCAAAAGTCCGGGTATCACAAAAGTCCAGCACCACATACCATTCCTCGGACTATTACCTTACTTTGTCTGAATTCTCCAATACTGTCTGGCAATTATTCCGATATTCTAGAGCATTCTGGAATGTAGGCTATCTATACCAGTATAACTACCATACACAGTATATAAAATAACAACACTGACACAATAACAATAATAATAACTGACACAATAGCAGTATTTTGCTAGTTACAACCTCAAGAATGGTTGGTTAGACAGTTGTTGATGAGAATGTGGAGGGTATCATAGAAGAAGATCAGAAAGCTGAGGAAAAAGAGGAAAATGAACAAGGAATAGAACACCACAAGGTGAGCCAGCCACTCATCAGCTGACCGAGATACAAACATGCAATCATCGAATGTGATCTCGATCTTGTACCAAATAGGTAATTTTAATTGGAAAATATTTTATTCTTTATCACCATATAGGTTTGCACAGCTAATTATTTGAAATTCAGTAAAAAATTTGTGCATAATTTAATTATTAATAAAAAAATCAGGATTCAGGGCAAAAATTTCATAAGTTAGCAGAAGTGTTTTGCCTCTAGCCTAACAACTCGCCTTGATGGGCTTTTGTTTTGTATAAATATCAATTTACAATGCAGAAACATTTTTTTTTAAACTCAAAATAAATATTTATGCTGTCAAGGCATGCTGATGATCTGGATGGGAAATACCTGCTAACACTGGCACATTTTAGCTCTGATAACCTAATTTTTAAAGTAAGTCATACTTGCATTAAGTACAATTTTTTTAATGGATTTCAGATAATTAGGTGTGTATGAGCCACTGTGGTGAAAAAAAATTAAAACTATTTTCCAGTAAAAATTGCCAATTCAGTATTTATTTGCACCAAGTCGGGTGAGCTAACTGAGTAGGAATGGATCCCATTGACTTTGTCCCTAAGAAAAAACATACATTTTTTATTACTTACGAGTTTTATTGTGTCCAAGCCTTCCTGAAATTTTACAGTGTTATGCAGTAAACTATTTATAGTGGCATTTGAGAAATGTACGAGGCAAATGGGATATTGCCATGAATTAGAGCTGGTGGACTGAAGCAGGATGGTGGCCATGATGCTTTTCATGTATGAAAATATCTTCTTCTATGTGTTACAAATGGCCTTTATCGAGTCAAAACCTTGCTAAAATTATATTGTGTTGTGCAGTAGACTGCTTATAGTTTTGTATGAGAGAATAATGTCCGGACTTTTGTGAGAATCGTGGACTTGTGTGGGCATTTGTCCAACATTTGATAATATTGTCTGGCTTCAGCCCGTGTCTGGGAAATCCAAAAACTGGGAAATAGGGGTTTGGGAAATCAAGGGTCAAGTGTATTCTGTTATTTGAACATTTTACTTAAACTTCCTCTTTTATATTAGAACACCATTTAGTTTAACGTAGTACAGAGCTTGACTCATATAAAGATACTATTTAGGTATGGCCAGTTGTGGCCAAGACTGGCCAAGTGTGGAGCGATGTGTGGTATGTGCTGCCTCTCGTGTCTCAAGAGAGAGAGAGTGAGAGAGAGTGTGTGTGTGTGTGTGTGTGTGTTCTTACCTAATTGTTCTTACCTAATTGTATCTTTACAGGAATGAGTCAAGCTTGTACTGTCCCGTGTCTTAACCCTTTAACCGCGGGTGTCATCCCAGAATGACATTGCAAAAACTGGACCAAACCGCTGGTGTCATTCTCGAATGTTTGTGAATATTTTGAATACCCCGCTTTTTTTCCGTGCGCCAATTGTTTCAAGAGAGAGTAGCTATTAAGTTCTTTCACTCCAGCCGACCCCCACCTCCCTCCTCCCACCCCCCGGGCCCCCACCTCCCACCCCCCGGGCCCCCCACCCCACCCCTGACCAACACGCATCAGTATCTGTCCAGCTGTGTGAGTGACAACACCGTTGATGTGGCAGTGAAGTGCGGGCAATTACAGTGCCTTTTACCTGCCTCAGTGAACACAGAGTGGGTGTTTATCGTATGTGCAGTGTTCATACATGTTTATAGTATTTTTATCAGAATGAGGTTGGCATTTGGTAATGGTGTGTGAGCGAAAAATAGTGATTACAACACCGCTGATGTGGCAGTGAAGTGCGGGCAATTACAGTGCCTTTTACCTGCCTCAATGAACACAGGGTGGGTGTTTATCGTATGTGCAGTGTTCATATATGTTTATAGTATTATTATCAGAATGAGGTTGGCATTTGGTAATGGTGTGTGAACGAAAAATAGTGATTACAACACCGCTGATGTGGCAGTGAAGTGTGGGCAATTACAGTGCCTTTTACATTCCTCATTGAACACAGAGTGGGTGTTTATCGTATCTGCAGTGTTCATATATGTTTATAGTATTATTATCAGAATGAGGTTGGCATTTGGTAATGGTGTGTGAGCGAAGGTAATGGTGTGTGAGTGAAAAATAGTGATTTTAGATTGCTCACTTCTAACGGCACTGCCCATCCAGTGATAGTCAACGAAATCATGAAACCTACATCATTGCAAAGCCGAAGGTTAGTACTTTCTAATGGTACCTTATTTTTCGCTCTAGATTTATTCCGTGCAGAGTTATAAAGGTTTAAAGTTTGTTTACATTTTGGCTGAAACCCCCGCGGGAGAGGCCAGTCGGGGCAAAACAATGCCCGCGGTTAAAGGGTTAAACCATATTTATCGTACATATCCTTAAATTTGTGAATTATTTTGGCACACACTATTTCATTCGGTAGTGCATTCCACTGATCAATTGCTCTGTTTGGGAAACTAAATTTCCTTACGTCTTTATCACCTCTCTTTTTATGCAGTTTTTTGCCGTGTCCTTGCTGATGCATCCCCATACATTAAGTAATCATTTATGTCTATTTTCTTCTTCCCTGATATGCATTTATATAGCATAATCATGTCACCTCTTTTCCTTCTCTCCTGTAGTGTTGGTAGATTCAGTTTATTTACTCTTTTTTCGTAGCTTAGATCCCTTAAGCTTGGTACCCATCTTGTAGCGGCCCTTTGAACTTTTTCAATCTTGTCTATGTGTTTTTTGAGATGAGGAGTCCAGACTACTGATGAATACTCCAGGGCTGGTCTGATGAATGATGTTATCTTTCTTAGCATTTCTTCATTTATGTATGTAAACGCTATTCTCATATTGGCAAGCAGTGTATACATGTTCCGTACCTTCTCACTGATGTGGTCAGCCGTCGATAGTCTGTTATTGACAGTCACACCTAAGTCCTTCTCTCTTTCTGATGTGTAGGGTTTTATTTCCTAATGTATAAACCCAATCAGGTCTTTTTCCACTTTTACCAAACTTGGTTACATGACACTTGTCCACATTGAATTCCATTTGCCATGTATTACTCCATTCATGAAATTTAATTCTTCTTGTAGCTCTTTACAAGAGTCTGTGTTAGTAATTCTCCTTTGTATTTTTGCATCATCTGCAAACGTATTTAGATAACTTTCATTTCCAGTGTTACTGTCTATATCATTTATATACACTAAAAACATGATTGGTGCCAGCACTGAGCCCTGTGGTACTCCACTAGTCACTTCTTTCCATGATGAGTAATTTCCCTTTAGTACTGTTCTCATTTTCCTTTTCATGAGAAAATCTTGCATCCAACAATACAGATTGCCTCGAATTCCTCCTTGATGGTACAGTTTCCATAAAAGTCTTTGGTGTGGTACTGTGTCAAATGTTTTCTTGAAATCTAAATAGATATTGTCCACCCATCCTTCTCTTTCCTGTAATGTGTGTGTTACTCTGTCATAGTAGCTCAACAAATTAGTAACACATGATTTTCCTTTTCTGAAACCAAACTCTCTTTCTGTTATCATACTGTGTTTTTGTAAGTGATTTACCCAGGCTTTTCTTATAAGCTTTTCTAATACCTTGCTTACAACACTGGTTAGTGATACTGGTCGGTAGTTAAGTGGATTTTGTCTATTCCCATTCTTGAATAAGGGAACAATGTTTGCTTTCTTCCAAATATCAGGTAGTTTACCTTGACTCAAGGATTTCTTGAAAATTAAAAATAATGGTTTACTTAACTCCTTTGCACATTCACATAGCACCCAACATGAAATTTCATCAGGACCATTTCCTTTTCCTTTTTCTAATTTACTTAGCTCCTCCTGTTTATCTTTTTCTGATGTTTGTATATCTGGTAGTATGTGTGGGCATGCATGTTCCACATAATCCCTCTCAAAATTTTTTTCCTATGTAAAAACTGATTGGAAATTCTTGTTTAGTGCTTCACAAATATCCTTGTCTTGTGTATAGGTGATTCCATTGTCCGTAATGGATTGTATTTTATCTTTTACATTGGTTTTGTTTCTGATGTAGCTGTAAAATAGCTTTGGATGATCACTACTTTTATTTATGATATCCTCCTCAACCTGCTTTTGGGCTTCCCTGCTTATTCTTGTATAATCGTGTCTTGCCTGTTTGTAATTACAGTATTATATGCCCTTTCACTATTGTGTCTTCTGTATCTATTCCACAACAAATCTCTTTTTTTCTTTTGATTTTTTACATTCTGTATTGAACCATTTCTTTATTTTCTTTTCTGTTTCTTTGTGCTGTGGGATGTACTTTTGGACTCCTATTTCATAAAGTTCACAGAATTTTTCATATATAGCATTTAAATTTTGTCCTCTAAGCTCCTTTTCCCAAGCAGTTTCTAAGAAGTACTTCTTTAAGTCATGATACTTTCCCTTTTTATAGTTTAGGCTCTTTTTGTAACTGTTATCTATGTCATATGCAATCCTGAAATTGCAATTTAGTATTGCATGGTCGCTTTTGCTGAATGGAGGGTGATATATTAAATTGTCAGTATCGTTTTCTTGCCTAGTAAATATGAGATCTAGCATTGAGGGCACATCGAGTCCTCTTTTTCTGGTGCTTTCCCTTACATGTTGCGTTAGGAAAAACTCTTGCACAAGATTCAGGAGCATTTGGTCCCAACAGCTTTCTTGGCTTATTATATCTAGAGTATTCCAATTTATATTTGTATTAAAATCTCCAGTTAGTATAATTCTTTTCGATTTCTCTTCCATTTTATGTAGTAATGCTCTTAAACACTGAATTATACTCTCCGCCAGTTCCTCATATTCGTCTCTTTCCCATGTGTTTGATTTGGGTGGCATGTACAAATTGGCTACAATTACTTTCCCTTCAGATGTATTTATCTCTACTGCAATCAGTTCTACTTGTGATGGTGTATCTAATTCTATTTCTTTGACTTTTAGATTTTTCTTAGTTAATATTATAATTCCTCCTCCCTTTTTTAAGTTCCTATCTCTTCTCCATATATTATATTCCTCTAAGTTTAGAATGTCATTTGATATCCTTGGTGTTAATTTTGTTTCAGTTAGGCATATTATATGTGGTTCATTTTCTCTGACATAATCATTCATCTCTAGTAAATTAGATACCATTCCATCCACATTTGAGTAGATGAACTTAATCATTTTGTTTATATACTTGCCATGATTTGGTTCTACTACCTTCTTCCTTTTTATTCCCTCCTGTTTATGTACCACTTTCGTACCTGCAATCCAATTACTTTGTAAAAAAAATGTATTCTTCTCCTCCTCTGATCTTCCCTCATTTTTTTTTTTTTTGCTTCCTCCCTCTTCGTTTTCAGTAATTCCAGTTCTTCTTGTGTTAGGCATCTTTTTATCCATACATTTTTTAACTCTTTTTCCATAAGATTCTTTGCAGTTTTTACTATCTCCTTCACGGTGTTTACACTCTGGAAGGTTACCTTTAGGGGTCTTTACTTGCTTTTCTCGTATTTCCCTAACCTTTTGTGTTCCTCTACTGTATGTCTTTACTACAGATTTCCTCTGATACTTCCTCCAATATGCCCATTACATTTGCCATCTCCTTTTTGTCTCCTGAGATCGTTCCGTTTCGTTTCGTTTTTAAAGGCTCCAACATGCTTGCAAGTGTCGGCCTTGGTCACCTAATGGTGGCTCTCCACGCTGCACGATCCATTGCAGCCTCCCTGTTCAGTCCCTTAACCCTAAGGTCACACTTAATGACCTCGTCCCATGTCTTTCTCGGTCTACCCCTCATAACCCTACCCCCAATATTAACACTTCTCACCTTCCTCACCCAATTATCATCCCCCATCCTCTCCACATATCCAAACCACCTCAATCTACCTCTCCTCATCACAACACCAATACACTCCAGTCCCATCCTACCTCTCAACTCTTCCATTGTAAACCCAGCCCTCCAGGCCCTGGACGCAGGGACGCACTGCACATCCACCTAATCATTGTCATTTCTGTACGTCTGAGCCGGCGAATGTCTTCCTCCTTCACTGCCCAGGTCTCACTGCCATACAGCATTACACTCCTAACACATGCTGCATATAAAGGCCCCTTAGCATGTAGGGAGAGCCCTCTCAATGTCAGGAGAGGCAAGAGCTCCCTGAACTTCTTCCAACCACTTCTCACCCTCCAGCCCCACCTCCAGCACACAACATGTCTCCTAAATAACAAAACTCTTCCACACACTCAAGAGATTCACCAGCAAGTTCAATCCTTTCACGTCTGACGATCTCCACCTGCTCACCCCGGCACGCCGTACACATAAAATCAGCATTATCTCGCAGTCTACCTCTGACACCACTACATCTCTTATGCACCCATTTATCACACACACTGCACAAGATGGAATTACTTCCCACGCCCTTGTGGCAAACTGTACATGGCCATTCTCCCTCGTCTTTGACACTACCGCCACCAACCCTAGATATCATCACTTTTGTTTTATCTGCATTTACCCTTAAACCCTTTTGCCCCATACCATCTCTCCACTTCCTAAACCTTTCCTCCGCCTCCCTTTCATTCTCTGCAATCAACACCAAATCATCAGCATACAACAACTCCCACAGGAGTCCGTTTCTAAAGTCACGTGAAAGGGCTTCAAGTACCATGATAAACAACATGGGACTCAAGACTGACCCCTGATGCACACCAACATTCACGGAAAACTCATCACTCAAATCTCCATTCACTCTCACCTGGGTGTGAGCACCCACATACATGGCCATAACCACCCTAACCAGCCACTCCTCCAAGCCAAGCTTTCTCATTGCCCACTTCACCACCTCTCAAGGGACTCTGTCAGAGGCCTTTTCCAAATCAACAAAAACAAAATAAAGATCTCTTCTCCTACCAATATATTTTTCCTGAAGCTGTCGAACAGTGAATATGGCATCAGTGGTCCCCCTACCTGGCATAAACCCAAACTGCATCTCATCAATATTCACTCTTTCTCTAATCATACCTTCTAAAACTCTCTCCATTACCTTCATTATCTGATCTAAAAGCTTTATACCTCTATAATTTCCTCTTTCCAGGGCATCACCCTTCCCTTTATACACATTTACAATTACACTCCTCAGCCAATCATCTGGGACAACACACTCATAAATAATCCTATTTATCAGGTCAGTGACTAAACTCACCCCTATATCGCCTGAGGCCTTCAACATTTCGGCAGTCAACCCAGACACACCTGCTGCCTTCCCCACCCTCATCCTGCCTATTGCCTCACTCACAGTAGCAGTATCAATCAAAGGCCAAGGGCCAGACACTGGATCTGCTGGCACCAAACCTTCCCTGTCCCAGTCAAACTCCTCATTCAACAACTCCATGCATCTTTAATAATATCACTGTTCACCACTACCCTTCCTTCATCATTCTTCACACACTGCTCACCTATGATATCCCGATTATCCCTCTTCACCTGACCTGCCACCCTAAATATATTTTTCCTTTCCCCATGATTTAGGTTATCAAGTAATTGTCTCTGTGACTCAGACTTTGCCCTGTATACCTCTCTCTTAGCCCTACGCTTGGCAGCCAAATATTCCTCTTTGCTACCACCCTTCTTCCATTCCCGGAAAAGCCTTCTTTTCTCCTTAATTGCAGCTTCTACACCCTCATCCCACCACCAAGTTACTTTATGTCTTGGTGGTCCTCTTGTCCAGCCGCATGTTACATCAGTAACTCTCAAGAAATTGTTCTTGAGGGCTCTGTACTGTTCATTAACGCCTCTGTCTACAGCTCCCTGTTCAGCCACCACTCTCCTCAACTCGCTGTAGAAGGCATCCCTTACTACTTGGTTTTTCAGCTTCCATATTTTCCTCCTAGGTACATAAGTCCTCTTTTTCATCACTTGTTCTTTAAGCACCATATCACAAATCAATAGTTTGTGCTGCTGCACACACACCTCACTTCCTATAACTTTAACATCCCTCACTAACCTCCTATCGGCCCTCCTAACCAGAAAATAATCTATCTGACTGCTATTTCCCCCAGACTCATACGTAATTAACCTACTGTCTCTTTTCCTAAAATATGTGTTGCACTCAATCATGTCCGTTGCCTCCCCAAACTCGAGTATCCTTTCCCCTTCTGCATTCCTTAGACCATATGCACATCCCCCATGCACTCCTTCATAACCTTGTGCTGCTTCACCTACATGACCATTTAAGTCCCCTCCCAAAATCACTATCTCATCATCCCGCATACCACCCACTACACGTATTAAATCATCCCAAAATCTGTCTTTCTCTGATTCATCCAATCCTGCCTGTGGAGCATATGCCGATATAATCACAGCTATCTTTCTTCCCAACAGAATTTTCACTACCAATATCCTATCGCTTACTCTCAAAACATTCATAACATATTCCACCCATTTCTCCGCAACCATCACACCAACCCCTCCATATCCGTCTATCCCCCCCTGCCAAAACAACTTATAGCAACTGTCCTTCCCAACAATCTGGCTGATCCACCCCTGTACCGGACTTCCTGCAAACACGCCACATCTACCCACCTCCTACTGAATGCCTCAACGACTTCCCCTGCTCTTCCCCTCAAACTTCCCACATTCCATGAACCCACCCTCATCCCCATGGGTGATTTACTGTCCTCAGGCTTGCTTTGAAACCTTTTTTGTTTTGTCATCTTCAGTATTAATAAATGGGGACAGACACAGCACAGGTCCCACTCACTGCACAATCCCAGGTCCAGGCAATGGATCTGGGACCCCTAGCCCACCAGCTTACCAGTGGCTGTGGTAGTGGCCTCGGGGCACCCTGCCAGGACAGCTGCAGGGACACCCACCAAGCGCGTCTTGGCACTGCAACTATCCCGCCATTATACACCCACTGATAGGGCAGCCTCCTGGGGCGCTACTCCCAGGTTCGGGCCCCTCTCTATTGGGCGGAAGCGGCAGCCTGGGAACCGCAATGCCCTGTACCCTCTAGCACAGGCCCGAGCCCCATCTCGCCCTGGACCCATGATCTATGCCGGTGGAACCCCTGCCACGCCTCCCCCCAGAAGTCTGCCACTAGGTAGCGGGGGCAAAGTTTTCTGGCCGCATGCCCTTGCTGGCGCCAACCCCTGTAACGTAGTGGGATACGTTGTGTGAAATGTAAAGTGCATGTGGTGTAGTGCATAGATAGTTAGAGGAAATGTTTGGGAGAGTATGCTGGTCTACTCTCCATGTTACTGTCACACTGAAAATGTCAGCAAAGGGGGATGGTTAGATAGCTAGTGAAACAGGAGCTCCAGCTCTCCCTATCACCAGCATTCCCATTCCCCTCGGGAGTACTTAGGATTGTTTTGGATTATTCTTTTCACTTCCTTTTTAATGCTTTTTTCTTCCACCCTTGTTCCCAAGTCTTTCTTTACTTTCACTATTTCAGCATAGGTGGTTTCCACATCATTTTTGTAGGTTCGCACAGCTTCATTCACCTGTGTTATCTTCTCCTCAATATCATTGCTCTGGTCTATTAGACTGCTTACTTGCCTAATTGTGTCTGTATCATTTTTGAACTCTTCCATAATACTCTCGTGGTTGACTACTGTACTTGCCATTTCACAAATTTTCCTCCTAAGTGTATTCACTTCAACTGTTAGCTCATCTCCACCAGTTTATTGTGAGTCTCCATTTCAACCAGTTCTTGGTAGAAATCATCATCCAGCTTTCTGCCTTTATCCCTTTTCTTTTCCAAATGTGCTTTACTAAAGTGTGTGGTCATTTTGCAGTACTAAAAGCGCATATAGTACTTACATTCCTTAGGGCAGATTGTTTCGTTTTTTCGTTTTGTTTTTAAAGGCTCCAACATGCTTGCATGTGTCGGCCTTGGTCACCTAATGGCGGCTCTCCACGCTGCATGATCCATTGCAGCCTCCCTGTTCAGTCCCTTAACCCTGAGGTCACACTTAATGACCTTGTCCCATGTCTTTCTCGGTCTACCCCTCATAACCCCACTCCCAATATTAACCCCTACACCGCGGGCATGTTTACCGATGTTTTGCGTGTGCCACGGGGTTATTCGGGCTTCGACAGACTCTCAAAAAATATTTGCCAAAAATCAGTTATTAGTCCTAGAATATTAAAATTATATATGCTTATGGCACATACCTTCAGCTTTCTCCTGGAATGTTTGTTGAGCCTTCGTCAGTTACCATAGGACTTGTGGAGACCTCTGAAGTTGGGTAACGAAGTCTCCACTTTACACTTCCCGACAACCCGTAATATGATTATCACAGCCAGATATTAACACTATAAACACTACTCTATGATTTTCAAGTAGTTTGGGATCCATACTCCAAAAAAAAACCCATTGTGAAAGCAATGAAAATTATGAGCGCGTCTGACCGCCGCACTTGCGCTAGTTCGCTCTTGGTACTCTGTCATTTATTATTCATAAAACCCCTCACACTTTATATTTCTATTACTATATAACACTTATATATATCTACAGTCTTTATCCATAAGTTTCCTTCAGTAGTATTAGTTTATCGTCACTGTAGGGATTCAATTTCTTTCAGTAAAATACGTAGCATTCACTTTCTCGTCCTGTATACTGGCATTGAGAGTGAATGTCACTTTCATCTTCACTATCATAACTCATAGTATTCAGACATGCTATAGTGAAACTTTCATTACTCCTAGGGTATATACTCGTATTCTTATAATACTACTCATTTACATTTCTATTTACGTTCTCTATTTTATTTACGTTATTTACATTTCTATTTTATTTACACTGTGTTATGCACTGTCACTTGAAGTAACTTATAAAACTATTTTCCATTGTTCACGTATATTTACATTCATTACTTTCACTTGCTGTTTACACATTATTTACAATTCCACTTGCACTGTTTTACTCAATAGAAAGATCGTAGTCACTCTTTTATCAATTGTCAGCCCTTTACCTCTTTCCACACGAGGTTTAGTAGGGGGTAAAGGTCACAGGGCCCTTTGCATGGGGGTGAAAAAATGCCCTGAAGTCAGCAAGAGGATGAGCCGTACCTCCTCTTCGGAAGATGAGAGAGAACTGATAAAGGAGGGCCGGCCCGGGTTGAGGCCTACTTAGGGGTTATTCAGTACTACCAACGTAGCTCTTGAAACAGCTATGTATTTCACTGAAATGATTGGCAGGAAATCTTGACAATACATTATAAATTAGGTAGTTCCAGGTGAATGTAAATATCACTTAGGCTTCTCCCTTCCCTCCTTATATGTATATTTATTACGAAAATAGATTATATGGCATATTTCAAGGGGAAAAAAACAGCGAAAATTAGCGAACGAGTGCACGTGAGGTGTTGTCAGGTGATAATTAGCCAATTCCAGGTGTATGGCACTCTCACTTACCTTATTTCTTTCTTGTATATATTATTTGGTATAAGAATAGGGCATAGGGCTTATTTCAATTGATGAAATCAGTGAAAAATTCCAGGGAAGATTTACTTAGCGTAGCACGGCCGGGCAGGCGAGAGGATAGTGTAATGGAGGGGGGGTAGGGAGGGGAGTCAAGAACGGGGAGAAATGGCTAAATTGTCAACAATGGATGGGAGTGCAGATGAGATTAGGAGTGCTGACTAGTGTTGGACATTGGCAGTACTGATAGATGATACAAGCGCCCACTTGGAAGCCCGGGTGAATTCAAAATAACACAGAATCACAAAAGCGACGCCCCGCGGTATGATCCCTTGCTCCCAAGCGTCACGAAAGGGACGCCCCGCGGTTAAGGGGTTAACTAAACAACGATTAGCTGATTGTGCACATTCTTGCGCCGCTGGTTTGTTTACTTTTCTGTTTGACCAAGTCTTACTTAAAACTTCTTTTTTATAATAGAACACCATTTAGTCTAACCTTGTACAGAGCTTGACTCATACAAAGATACTTATTTAGATAATGCCGCTGGCCAGGTTGGCCGGTATAGAGTGGTGATGACGTGCGTTTGCTTTCTCTCAGTGCCTCGGTGTGTGTGTGTGTGTGTGTGTGTGTGTGTGTGTGTGTGTGTGTGTGTGTGTGTGTGTGTATATATTTACCTAGTTGTGGTATACAGGAAATGAGCTATGCTCGTGGGGTCCCGTCTCTTTTCCTCGATGTCAAATTTTGCTTTGAACTCGTTTCAGTTTTTAGACTGGACAGTCTCTTTGTCCAGGCAATTCCACAGGTCTATGCATCTGTATGGGAAGCTATATTTCTTGATATCCTTCAAGCAACTTGGCTTTTTAAGTTTCATTCCGTGTCCTCTTGTCACTCTCCCATCCCATACAAACAGATCTTTTCTGTCAACTTTTTCTACTCCCATCATGGCCCTGAACACCACAATCATGTTGCCTCCTTCTCTCCTTTCTTCTAGGGAAGGCAGATCCATCTTTTCCAGCCTCTTTCCATACGACAGATCTGCCAGGCTGGGAACCATCTTGCATGCTGTTCTTTGTATTCTTTCGATCTTGTTTATATCTTTCCCTTTGTGTGGGGACCACACTACTGCTGCATGTTCCAACCTTGGGCAGATCATGGCCACTATCAATTTTTTCATCTTCTCATCCATATAATGGAATGCCACTCTTATATTAGTCAAGATTTTGTACGTCTCACAAACTATCTTGTTAATGTGTTTTTCTGTTGACAGACTATCCTGGACAAGCACTCCCAAATCTTTCTTTTCTCTTGCTTTTGGTTCATTACCCACATCCGGCTCCAATCACGAATCCTATCCAAGTCTTCCTGTAGCATTTTACAGTCTTCCTCGACTTGTACTCTCCTCAAGATCTTTGCATCATCAGCAAACAGACTTGCATAACTGTTCATTCCATCTACCATATCATTTACATAAATCAGGAACATTACTGGCGCTAACACTGAGCCCTGTGGGACTCCACTTGTGACTTCCCTCCATCCAGACACCTTGTCCTTTATTACTGTCCTCATTTGTCTGTCTCTCAAGAAGTCTCTCTTCCACTCCAGGAGGTTTCCTTTCAGTCCTCCTATGTGCTCCAATTTCCACATTAGTTGTTTGTGGGGTACCTTGTCAAAGGCCTTCTCCTGATCTAAATACACACAATCCACCCAGCTGTCTCTCTCCTGTAGCATGTCCGTCGTTCGAGTAAAAGCTGAACAAGTTGGAAGCACACGACCTTCCACTTCTGAATCCAAACTGACTTTCAGACAAAATGTTCATCTCCTCCAGGTATTTTATCCATCTCTCAGTATTCTCGCACACAGTTTTGCTACTATGCTGGTCAGGGACATTGGTGTATAATTCAGGGGTTCTTCCTTGTTTCCTTCCTTATAAATTGGTACCACATTGGCCCTCTTCCATTCCCAAGGCACTTTCCCTTCTTCCAGTGAACACACAATTAAACAGTGAATCTTATCCACCAGTTGTTCTCTACATTCTTTCCATACCCAAGTGGAGATTCCATCCAGTCCTGGAGCTTTCTGTACATCTTGAGTTTCCAGCAATTTATACACTTCCTGCACTTCCACTTTTATATCTTTTGTCACTATATTTCTAGTCATTCCCTCCTCCACCACAAAATCCCTTTCTTTAGTGAAAATCGGTTGGAAACATTTGTTCATTATTTCAGCTTGCATTGCTGCATCTTTATAGACCTTTTACTTTCAGTTTGGTGATTCCTTCCTTTTGTTTCAATTTGCCATTAACAGATCTATAAAACAATTTGGGTTCTTCATTACATTTGTCAATTATACCTTTTTCAAAGTTCCTTTCTTCCTTTCTACGTATTCTTGTACAGTATATTCATTTCTAGTTCTTCTATATTCCTCCTTTGTTCTGTTTTTACCTCTCTTTCTCCAGTTGTTCTGTGCCATGTCCCTCTCTTTTTTTGCTGTCATACACATTCAATTAAACCAGTCCTTCTTCCTGATTTCTTTCCCATTTACTCTTGGCACATATTTTCAACTCCCAAATTATAGAGGTCTAGAAAGATATCCCACTTCCTCTGTATTTCTCGTTTCTCTGAATTTTCTCCAATCCACATTTTCAAAAAATTCCATCAATCCTGTAAAGTTCGCTTTCCCGAAGTTGGATCTTCCCTGCCTATAAAGCTCATCTCTTGGCACCATGTTCCCTTTTGTCATCTTGTACTCAATGACCACGTGATCACTTTTTCCTTTAGGACACAGATATTTCAAAGATTCAATTACGTCAGATTCTTTGGTTAGCTGTAAATCTAATCTTGCTGGCGTGTCACTACCTCTGAATCTTGTCTCTAGTTTGACCCATTGGGTCAATACATTTTTCATTGCTATATTTAACAATATAGTGCCCCACGAATCGTCACCGCCTCCTGAGTCCCATTCCTCCCAGTTCACCTATTCACAATTAAATTCACCCATCAGTATTATGTTGTTACTTTCCTCACTCACTTTCTGTAGATAACTAACCATGTCTGACAACGTCTCCTGGTATTCATCGTCATTCCATGCCCTTGTCTTAGGGGGAACATATACCACTGCGATGTCTCTCTTGCCATTCTCTCCAGTTCCTAGTTTCATATTCATTGCTTCAGCCTTACCCTCTCCCAGTTCTACATTTTCCACATTGATGTTGTTCTTCACTGCTATCATCACTTCTCCTCCCGTTTTTTCTTTTCTGTCTCTTCTCCACAGTTTGTATTTACCATCTCCCATATGGATATCAATATCCTCTCTTAACTTGGTGTCTACCAAGCACATATGTCAGGTTCATCTACCCCCAGGAAATCATTCATTTCTAACCTTGCCGATATTAAACCATCAACATTAGTATATGCCACTTTCCAACCTTTTTCGTTGTACTTTATTTCCTCTTCTCTCGCTCACTCTGTCAGTACCACTTCCATAATTTTTGATTAATAACTCTCCAATAGAATACTGTCTTCTCTTCCTCTATTCTCTGTTCGTTTTTTGCCTTTGCTTCCTTTACTAGCACCATTATCTTAGCTCTTTCTTCCTCATTTGCATCTCTCCTTATCGAAACATTCTTAAACTCCTCTTTTTCTGATAATTTCCATGTTCTGTTGATTATTTCATTTACCATTATCTGAGACTTAAAGTGGCCTCGCCCCTCCTTCCTCATACTTTCCTAGCCGAAACACTTCTTCAATCTCTTCTTTAGCTTCATTTTTACCCTCCATAACTACTATCTCTTTAGCCTTACTCTGTTCTTCTCTTTCCCTTTCTGATCTTACTGTCATACATTTTTCTTTTATTCCTGAAATTATCACACATTTTTTTCTTGTCTGCTACATCCCTGACTAAAGATTCTCTACTTTTTAGTACCCTAAGCACTTCTTTTTCCATCTTTTCTTTGCCTTGTTGTTTTATAATCTCTTTCAAATTTATATTTCCTTCCTCTTGAATTTTCTTCCACCCTTTGTGTTGTTCCTTGATTTCCTTAATTTGTTCATCATGCATCTTTGATTTTGATTTGTGCTTATCTAGCTTACCTTTCATCCTGTCCCTTTCTTCTTCTAGCCTCTTATTTTCCATCATGAACTGTTTGTTGTATTTCATTTGAGGCTGATTCATTACTGAATTTCAATTCTGTAACTTGCCTTTCTTGTTCAGCACTGTGTGTACAGACGTTATCCAGCTTGGTCTGAAGTATCTTAATCTCTTTCTTCTCTTCTAAGGTCCATTCCTGCAGCTCTCTAATTACTGTCTACACCTTTTTCAACTCCTGGACATTCCTCTCGGCTATTTTCTCCAGTCTTACTACTCTTGTTTTATTCAGTTTTGTACTTCCTTTACCCTTATCCTTATCTGACAAGCCCGCAAATTCACCGCCATCAGATGTAAACAAAAAACTCCCTCCTTCCGCCATGATGCAATGTACGAAAATTTTCCACTTCCACTATGTTTTGTACTCGTGTTTAACTGAAATCTGCTTTTTTTCTTTTTTCTTTTTTTTTTTTTTCCGCTAATATCAGATGGGACCACCACTCGCTTATTCATTCACATAATAGGTTTGGCTCCTTTTCACCGCTGATTCGGTGATTATCCAGACGATTCACGAGAGCTCCGTCTGTGTGTGTGTGTGTGTGTGTGTGTGTGTGTGTGTGTGTGTGTGTGTGTATTTACCTATTTGTAGTATACAGGAATTGAGCAATGCTCGTGTTGTCCTGTCTCCATGTCCACATTTATCTAGTCTACTTTTACACACATGAATGTTTTTCTCCTGCACCACCTTTTTGTCCAAGTTGTTCCAAATACAGTACTTATGTATTTACCTAATATGCCTAATTGTGATATACACGAAATGTGCTGTGCTCGTGGGTTCCCGTCACTGTTTCTCAGTAAGTCAAATTTAGCTTTAAACTCAGTTTAAGATTTTAGACTTGACGATCTCTTTGTCCAGGCTATTCCATGAGTCTATACTTCTGTAAGGAAAGCTACAGTATATTTCTTGATATCCTCCAGGCAGCTTGACTTTTTCAATTTCATTCCGTATCCTCTTGTTGCTCTCTTATCCCATACAAACAGATCTTCTCGGTCAGTTTTATCTACTCCTATCATGGTCCTAAACACTGCAATCATGTCTCCCCTCTTTCTTCTTTCCTCTACGGAAGGCAAATCCAGCTTTTCCAACCTCTCTCTGTATGACAAATCTGCCAGACTGGGGACCATCTTGGTTGCTGTTCTTTGTATTCTCTCAATCTTGTTTATATCCTTCTTTTTGTGAGGGGACCACACTACTGCTGCGTATTCTAACCTGGGGCGGATCATGGCCACTATCAATTTTTTCATCATCTTCTCATCCATATAATGAAATGCTACTCTTATGTTAGTCAAGAGTTTATATGTCTCTCCAACTATCTTGTTAATGTGTTTTTCATGTGACAAACTATCTTGGACCAGCACTCCCAAATCGTTCTCTTCTCTCATTTTTGTGATTAATTAATTACCCAACAAATAATTCAGTGATGGCCTCTTGGTACTTATACCCATTTCCAATATTTTACATTTCTTTACATTAAATTTCATTTCCCACCTCTGGCTCCAATCATGTATCCTGTCCAGATCCTCTTGCAGCATTTTACAATCCTCCTCAACCTATGTCTTCCTCAAGATCTTTACATCATCAGCAAACAGACTTGCATAACTGTTCATTCCATCTACCATATCACTTATGTAAATCAGGAACATTACTGGTGCCAACACTGAGGCTTGAGGGACTCCACTTGTTACTTCCTCCCATCCAGACATCCTATCCTTTATTACTGTCCTCATTTGTCTGTCTCTCAAAAAGTCTCTCATCCATTCCAGGAGTTTCCCCATCAGTCCTCCTATATATTCTAGTTTCCACATTAGTCTCTTATGAGGTCCCTTATCAAAGGCCTTCTCTAAGTCTAAGTACACACAATCCACCCAACCATCTCTCTCCTGTACCACGTCAATCGCTCTTGAATAAAAACTCAACAAGTTGGAAACACATGACCTTCCACTTCTGAATCCAAACTGACATTCAGCCAAAATATTCATCTCTTCTAGATGTTTTATCCATCTGTCTTTCAGAATTCTCTCACACAATTTTGCGACCATACTGGTTAGAGACACTGGTCTATAATTCAGGGGTTTTTCCCTGTTTTCTCCCTTATAAATTGGTACCACATTTGCCCTCTTCCATTCCTGTGGCACTTTCCCCTCTTCCAGAGAACACACGATTAAACTGTGAATTTTATCCGCCAGTTGTTCTCTGCATTTCTTCAGTACCCAATTAGAAATTCCATCAGGTCCTGGGGCTTTCCTTACATCTTGAGTTTCCATTAATTTATACACTTCTTGTACCTCCACTTTTATATCTTTTATCCCCAGTACTTTTCTAATCACTCCCTCCCCTTCCACAAACTCTTTCTCATTAGTGAAAACCGATTGGAAACATTTGTTCATTATTTCAGCTGGCATTGCTGCATCTTTATAGACCTCTCCTTTTACTTTCTGTTTGGTGATTCCTTCCTTTTGTTTCAGTTTGCCATTAACAGATCTATAAAACAGTTTGGGTTCATCCTTCCATTTGTCAGTTATACCTTTTTCAAAATTCCTTTCTTCTTCTCTACGTATTCTTGTGTATTTATTTCTAGTTCTTTTGTATTCTTCCTTTGTTCTGTTGTTACCTCTCTTTCTCCAGTTGTTACACGCCTTATCCCTCTCTTTTTTTTGCTATATACACCTTCTATTAAACTACTCCTTTTTCCTGTTTTCTTTCCCTCTTACTCTTGGTACAAATTTTTCCACTCCCAAATTATAGAGGTCTGGAATGATATCCCACTTCCTCTGTATCTCTCTGGTTTCTCTGAATTTTCTCCAGTCCGCATCTTCAAAGAATTTTCTCATTCATTCATTGCCAGACGCCATATATCCCAAATGGGGTGGCCAAGGGCTTAGAGTTAATTGTTTTACAGGGAGGGGCACTAATCCTCCACCAACCCCACTTGACACGTAGGGAGAACGTTATGCCAACAGCATCTGGTGTTCCCAGGCGGTCACCCATCCAAGTACTAACCAGACCCAACGTTGCTTTTCTCAGTCCTGTAAAATTTGCTTTCCCAAAATTGTATCTTCCCTGCCTATGAAGCTCGTCTCTTGGCTCAACGTTCCCTATTATCATCTGGAACTCATTGACCACGTGATCACTTTTTCCTATAGGATAGGAATACTGTATTTCAGTGATTCTATTACATCGGGTTCTTTGGTAAACAGTAAATCTAACCTTGCTGGTGTGTCCTCACCTCGGAACCAAGTCTCTTCTTTGACCCGTTGCGTCATCACATTATTCATTAATATATTTAATAATATAGTGCCCCACGAATCCTCGCTACGTCTTGAGGCCCATTCTTCCCAGTTCACCTCTTTACAGTTAAAGTCGCCCACCAAAATTTTATTATTGCTTTTCTCAATTAGTTTTTGTAAATAACTAGCCATATCTGACAACATCTCTTGGTATTCGTCATCATTCCATGCTCTCGTCTTAGGGGGAACATACACTACCACCGTATCTCTCTTGCCATTCTCTCCATTTTCTAATTTCATATAGTGTATATCACTTCAGCCCTGCCTTCTCCCATTTCCACAGTATCTACATTTATGTTGTTCTTCACTGCTATCATCACTCCTCCTCCCGTTTTTTCTTTTCTGTCTCTTCTCCACAGTTTGTATTTACCATCTCCCAAATGAATATCAATATCATCTCTTAATTTGGTCTCTACAAAGCACATGACATCAGGTTCATGTTCTCTCAAGAAATTGTTAATTTCAAGCCTTGCCGAAATTAAACCATCAACATTAGTTTAGACCATCTTCAAATTATTTTTGATGTTTTTTATACCCTCTTCTCTCATTCTCTCCATCTGTACCACTTCCTCAATTTCTGATCTTTCATAGCTATCCCCCTTAGTTTCCTTCACTTCTGTTTTCTCACATACCACTTCCTTACTTTCATATCCATCACTCTCCAAAAAAAAGTATTCTTCCTCTGTCCTCTTATCATTGTTTTCCTTTACTTGTTCCTTCAATGATTTTAGAACTCTTTCTTCTTCATTCAGGTCTTTTCTTATTATTAAATTTTCCATCCCTGCCTCTTTGCTTAATTTCCAGGTCACTTTAAGTATATCATTAACTACATTTTCTGTTGACAATTTGTTGGTCTTGTTTCCCCTTTCTTATAAGGCCCTATCCTCCTCACTTCCTCAATTTCTTTTACCCACTTGTCTCCTTCGGGATCAATCTTGCCTACTATTCTTCTCACCAGGTTCGTGTCTCTCTCGAGTCTCACGGATCTAACCTTTTCTTCCTCCTCCCTGTCCCCAAATATTACCACACATCTGTTCCTTTCTACAGTTTCTCTCACTATTTTCCCTTTTTTCTTCAGTATTTTCACTACATTTTCTTCCATTTTTTTTCTTGTTCATTTCCCTTTCTTCCTGGATGATTTCTCTTAAGCAGACCATTTCTTTCTGTTGTTCTTCTACGTGTGCCCATTTTGCCTTATGCTCTTCTATTACAGTACTCACCTTCTCCATTTTATCAGTACTCTCTTCTAGTTTCCTCCTCAATTCGACATTTTCACGCTTCAAATTTCTAATCTCCTCATTCGCTCTCTCATTGGACTGGATCAGACTCTGTATAGTAGTTTCCGTATTTTCAGACACGTCCTTTATCACTAGATTCTCTACTTTCTTTTCAAGTTCACTAATCCTCATAATCAGTGTTTTAACCAGATCCATGACATTGGTCTATCTATCTATCTATTGCCAGACGCCTCAATCCCGTTTGGGGTGGCCACAAACAAATCGCCTCCAAGTCGCCCTGTCCCCCACCATTTCACTCCCCTGCTCCCAACTCACACCCCCCTCTCTCATATACCTCTCCACCCCATCCCTCCATCTCATCCTCGGCCTCTCCCTCCCTCTTTCCCCCTCCACCTCACTCACATACACTCTCTTCGTCAGTCTTTCACCCTCCATCCTCTCCACATGGCCAAACCACCTCAGTGTGTTCCTCATAACGCTTCCTATCACATCCACATCAACACCACAACGCTCCTTTATATCCTCATTCGTCAGCCTGTCTCTCCATGTGACTCCACAGGCTCCTCTTAAATAACTCATTTCCACTGCTCTCACTCTTGACTTGTGTCCTTCCAACAACGTCCAAGCTTCACTTCCGTACGTTAGAGTTGGTATCACAATACTGTCATGTAGTAACTGTTTCACTTCCATGCTCACTTCCCTGTTTCTTATCACTGCTTTCAAAGAACCAGCAACCTTTCTTCCCTGCTGTACCCTTTCAAGCACTTCACCCTCCCAACCTCCATCCTTACTCATCACACTACCCAAGTACTTAAACGTACTCACATTTTCCAATTCCTCACCATCCAACCTCGCTCTACATTCACTGACTTCACCTCTCTCAAAGACCATCACTTTACTCTTCCCTACATTCACCTTTAGATTCCGTTTCTTACACACTCTCTCAAACTCATCCACCAAGCCTTGCAGCTCCCCTTCGTCTTCACTCAACAACACGGTATCATCTGCAAACAACAGTACAGGGAGTTTCCAAACACTATCCTCTCTCACCAGGGCCACTCCAACATCCACTACCCTACCTTGTACCTCTTTTATTACCCCATCCATGTACAGATTGAACAACCATGGAGACATGACACATCCCTGTTTCAAACCAACTTTCAAAGAGAAAAATTCACTTAGTTCACCGTCTACACGCACTGCAGCCTTCGCACCATCGTACATACTCTTCACAGCATGCAACAACTTCCCATCTACTCCATATATTCTTAACACTTTCCACAATCCTAGTCTATCCACCCTGTCATATCCTTTCTCCAAATCCATGAAAGCTGCATACAGCTTCTTTCCCTTCTCTAGAAACTTTTCCACTAAAGATCTGAGAATGAATATCTGATCTACACAACCTCTTCCCTTCCTAAAGCCTCCCTGTTCTTCTCCAACTAATTTCTCTGTTCTTTCTCTAACTCTGTCAATAAGTATCCTACCATACACTTTTCCTATTATACTAAGAAGACAAATGCCCCTATGATTACCACACACTTCTTTTTCCCCTTTTCCTTTGTACAAGGGAATAATTATACCTGACTTCCAATCCTCCGGGACTTTACCTTCCTCCCAGGCCAATCTGCACATTTTCCACATCCATTCTACGACTATCTCTCCCCCATGCTTCAGCATTTCACCACACACTCCATCAATTCCTGGGGCTCTCCCTGATTTAACTTTCTTCAATGCTTCTACAACTTCTATCCTACTGATTTCTTCCTGTCTTCTCACCTCCCTCCTTCTCCCAGCCATTCCCCAGCCACTTATACTCGCATTACTTCCATCCTCCACGTTCAACAATTCCTTAAAGTGTTCTCTCCATCTGCTCACTTTTTCTCCCTTCTCCACTAGTAATCTACCATTTTTATCTTTCACTCCCCTGCTAACTTCACTTCCACCCTGTCTTACTCTTTTCACCTCTCTCCAAAACATTTTCTTACAGTCCCTCCACTTTACACTCAAATTCCTTTCAAATTCTTCATCCACTCTCTTCTTACTCTCTCTTACTAATCTTTTCACCTCTCTCTTTCTTTCTACATATAACTCTCTCTTCCGCTTCTCAACCTCTTCCACACCCCTATTCCTCATCAATTCATTGTATGCTTTCTTCTTTTGTGCCACAGCCTGTTTCACCTCTTCAGTCCACCACGCTGTTCCTTGTACCCCCCTCCGTCTTCTCTTCCTTCCACATACCACATCACATGCTGCACATATTTCTTCTGTAAATATTCTACACACACCTTCCACGTCCCCCATCTGCTCCAATTCATATTTGCCCAATCGCTCGTCCACTTCTCTCTTATACTCTGCCTTTTTCTCATCCTCTTGTAACCTTTCCACTCTCCTTGCAACTACTCCTTCCTCTCGTCTTTCCCTTCTTCTATTCCTCCATCTTACTTGAACTTTAATTCTGGCCACCACCAAGTAGTGGTCAGAAAGTCCACTCCCCCAACCTCTATAAACTCTTGCATCCAATATACATCTTCGCATCCTTTCATCCACACACACATAATCAATCATTGCCTTCCTTTCATTCAGTTCACCACTCACCCTTCTCATGACTCACCATGTATACCTGTGGATCATTTTATGCCTGAAGAGGGTATTGGCTATCACCAACCCCCTCCCAGCACAAATGTCCACTAACACACTCCCATTCTCATCTATCTCAGCAGGCACACCCCACTCACCAACTATTCCATCCACCTTCACATTCCCAACTTTACCATTCATATCGCCAATCAAAAACACTCTCTCATTCCTTCCAAACTTTTCCATGCACACTTCTACATTTGTCCAGAACTCTTCTCTCACTCTTCTAGCACGATCTTGCGTTGGCGCATACACACACACAATCGCCCACATTTGTATTCCAACTTTCAACTTTACCCACACAATCCTTGATCCAACTGATCCATACTGTCTTATGCTCCTCTTCCATCTTTTACTCACAACTATACAAACTCCTTCCTTTGCCCTCTCATTCTCACCTACTCCTGCACATATACCCCATCCATACTTCCATTCTCTCACACTTTCTCCTCTCCATTTTGTTTCAGTTATTCCACATACATCCACTTTCGCATCCTCAAGCACCTGGACAATCTCTTTCTCTTTCACCTCATCATTCACTCCTCTTACCTTCCATGTACTCATTACCAAGTCCTTTGTCCGGTCCTGGGTCGTCATCGTTCGGTCAGTCCTTGTCCGAGGCTTATTGTTTGTTTTTTTAGTTAGTTGTTTTCCAGGGAGGGGCACTGACCCTCCGCCAACCCTTTTAGTCTCCTTTTACGACAAGCAGGGATACTGGGGGAGTATTCTTGAAAACCCCCCCTACCCCCAGGGGGGGTATTTCTATCAAATCCTGGAAATTCGAGTCCCTCAATGTTTACATTTTCGGCCATGTTTGAGATTGGTTGAAGTACCAAAACAGCTGTTGCTGAAAAATACTACAAATATTCATGTATACTCTGGCCAATAAATCTTTACATTTTTGGTAGTCTATTAACTTACATTATTTGAAATTTAAAACAAGACCTTAGGAGACAGGAGAGACAAAATTCCTGAAAACTACTTAAGGTTCGCAGCGATGGCTGGAACGTCTGCTCACTCTGGCTTTTCGCTCGTGTGTGTGTGTGTGTGTGTATTTACCTATTTGTATTTACCTATTTGTAGTATACAGGAATTGAGCAATGCTCGTGTTGTCCTGTCTCCATATCCACATTTATCAAGTCTACCTTTACACACATGAATGTTTTTCTCATGCACCACCTCTTTGTCTAAGTCGTTCCAAATATTTAAGTATTTACCTAATATACCTAATTGTGATATACACGGAATGTACTATGCTCGTGGGTTTCCGTCGCTGTTTCTCAGTAAGTCGAATTTAGCTTTAAACTCATTAAAGTTTTTAGACTGGACGATCTCTTTGTCCAGGCTATTCCATAAGTCTATACTTCTGTAAGGAAAGCTATATTTCTTGATATCCTTCAAGCAGCTTGACTTTTTCAAATTCATTCCGTGTCCTCTTGTCGCTCTCTTATCCCATACAAACAGATCTTCTTTGTCAGTTTTATCTACTCCCACCATGGTCCTGAACACCGCAATCATGTCTCCCCTCTTTCTCCTTTCCTCTAACGAAGGCAAATCCAGTTTTTCCAGCCTCTCTCTGTATGACAGGTCTGTCAGACTGGGGACCATCTTGGTTGCTGTTCTTTGTATTCTCTCAATCTTGTTTATATCTTTCTTTTTGTGTGGGGACCACACTACTGCTGCATATTCTAACCTGGGGCGGATCATGGCCACTATCAATTTTTTCATCATTTCCTCATCCATATAATGAAATGCTACTCTTATGTTAGTCAAGAGTTTATAAGTCTCTCCAACTATCTTGTTAATGTGCTTTTCTGGTGACAAACTATCTTGGACCAGCACTCTCAAATCTTTCTCTTCTCTCCTTTTTGTGATTAATTCATTACCCAAAAAATAATTCAGTGATGGTCTCCTGGTACTTTTACCCATTTCCAATATTTTACATTTCTTTACATTAAATTTCATTTCCCACATCCGGCTCCAATTGTGTATCCTATCCAAATCCTCCTGCAGTATTTTACAGTCCTCCTCAACCTCTATCTTCCTCAAGATCTTTACATCATCAGCAAACAGACTTGCATAACTGTTCACTCCATCTACCATATCATTTACGTAAATCAGGAACATTACTGGCGCCAACACTGAGCCTTGAGGGACTCCACTTGTTACTTCCTTCCATCCAGACATCTTTTCCTTTATTACTGTCCTCATTTGTCTGTCTCTCAAAAAGTCTCTCATCCATTCCAGAAGTTTGCCCTTAGTCCTCCTATATATTTTAGTTTCAACATTAATCTCTTATGAGGTACCTTGTCAAAGGCCTTCTCTAAGTCTAAGTACACACAATCCACCCAACCATCTCTCTCCTGTACCACATCAATCGCTCTTGAGTAAAAGCTCAACAAGTTAGAAACACATGACCTTCCACTTCTGAATCCAAACTGACATGCAGCTAAAATATTCATCTCTTCCAGATATTTTATCCATCTGTCTTTCAGGATTCTCTCACACAATTTTGCGACCATGCTGGTTAGAGACACTGGTCTATAATTCAGGGGTTCTTCCCTGTTTCCTTCCTTGTAAATTGGTACCACATTTGCCCTCTTCCATTCTTTTGGCACTTTCCCCTCTTCCAGTGAGCATACAATTAAGCTGTGAATTTTATCCGCCAGTTGTTCTCTGCATTCCATCAGTACCCAATTAGAAATTCCATCAGGTCCTGGGGCTTTCCTTACATCTTGAGTTTCCAGTAATTTATACACTTCCTGTACCTCCACTTTTATATCTTTCATCACTGGAACATTTCTAATCACTCCCTCCCCTTCCACAAGCTCCTTTTCTTTAGTGAAAACTGACTGGAAACGTTTGTTCATTATTTCTGCTTGCATTACCGCATCCTTAAAGACCTCTCCTTCTACTTTCAGTTTGGTGATTCCTTCCTTTTGTTTCAGTTTGCCATTAACAAATCTATAAAACAGCTTGGGTTCATCCTTGCATTTGTCAATTATACCTTTTTAAAAATTCCTTTCTTCCTCTCTACGTATTCTTGTGTATTCATTTCTTGTTCTTTTATATTCTTCCTTTGTTCTGTCGTTACCTCTCTTTCTCCAATTGTTCCACGCCTTATCTCTCTCTTTTTTTGCTATCATACACCTTCTATTAAACCACTCCTTTTTCCTGTTTTCTTTCCCTCTTACTCTTGGTACAAATTTTTCCACTCCCAAATTATAGAGGTCTGGAAAGATATCCCACTTCCTCTGTATCTCTCTTCTTTCTCTGAATTTTCTCCAATCCGCATTTTCAAAAAAGTTTCTCAATCCTGTAAAATTTGCTTTCCCAAAGTTGTATCTTCCCTGTCTATGAAGCTCGTCTCTTGGCTTGACGTTTCCTATTAACATCTGGAATTCAATGACCACGTGATCACTTTTTCCCAAAGGACAGAGATATTCCAATGATTCTATTACATCAGGTTCTTTGATGAACAGTAAATCTAACCTTGCTGGTGTGTCCTCACCTCGAAACCGTGTCTCTTCTTTGACCCATTCTGTCATCACATTATTCATTATTATATTTAATAACATAGTGCCCTACGAATCCTCGCCGCCTCCCGAGTACCATTCCTCCCAGTTCCTCTTTACAATTAAAGTCACCCACCAAAATTATATTATTGCTTTTCTCAATTTTTTTTGCAAGTAGCTAGCCATATCTGACAACATCTCATGGTATTCGTCATCCTTCCATGCTCTCGTCTTTGGGGGAACATACACTACCGCCATATCTCTCTTAAAATTCTCTCCAGTTTCTAATTTCATATATATCACTTCAGCCCTGCCTTCTCCCATTTCCACAGTATCTACATTTATGTTGTTCTTCACTGCTATCATCACTCCTCCTCCCTTTTTTTCTTTTCTGTCTTTTCTCCACAGTTTGTATTTACCATCTCCCAAATGAACATCAATATCTTCTCTTAATTTGGTCTCTACAAAGCACATGACATCAGGTTCATGTTCTCTCAAGAAATCATTAATTTCGATCCTTGTCGATATGAAACCATCAACATTAGTATATACAGTATCACCTTCAAATTATTTTTGACATTATTAATACCCTCTTCTCTCCTACTCTCTGTTCATACTACTTCCTCAACTTCTGATCTTTCACAACCATCCTCCATAGTTTACTTCACTTCTATTTTCTTAAATACCATTTCCTTACTTTTATATCCAATACTTTCCAAAAAAAAGTATTACATTCTTCCTCTGTCCTCTTATCATTTTTTTTCCTTTACTTCTTCCTTTAATGATTTTAAAACTTCTCTTTCTTCTTCATTCAGATCTTTTCTTATTATAATATTTTCCATCCCCGCCTCTTTGCTTAATTTCCAGGTCACTTTAAGTATCTCATTTATTACACTTTCTGATGTATACTTGACTCTCATTGGTCTTGTTTCCCCTTTCTTGTAAGGCCCTATCCTCCTTACTTCCTCAATTTCTTTTACCCACTTGTCTCCTTCGGGGTCAATCTTGCCTAATATTCCTCTCACCAGATTCGTGTCTCTCCCGAGTCTTACGAACCTAACCTTTTCTTCCTCTTCCCTGTTTCCAAATACTACACACATCTGTTCCTTTCTACAGTTTCTCTCACTATTTTCTCTTTTTTCTTCAGTATTTTCACTACATTTTCTTCCATTTCTTTCTTGTTCATTTCCCCCTCTTCCTGGATGATCTCTCTTAAGCTGACCACTTCTTTCTGTTCTTCTTCTACGTGTGCCCACTTTGCCTTATGTTCTTCTAATACATTACTCACCTTCTCCGTTTTATTAGTACTCTCTTCTAGTTTCCTCCTCAGTTCAACATTTTCCCGCTTCAAATTCCTAATCTCTTCATTGGCTGTTTCATTGGACTGGTTCAGACTCTGTATGGTAGTTTCCGTATTTACTGACACATCCTTTATCACTAGATTCTCTACTTTCTTTTCGAGTTCACTAATCCTCATAATTAATGTTTTAACCAGGTCCATGACATTGGTATTAGCATCAAGTCCTTGAAATTCTAGACCCTCATTGTTTATATTTTCGGCCATGTTTGATGTTGGTTAAATACCAAAACAGCTGTTACCAAAAAAAAACTACAAACATTCATGTACCATCTAGTCAATAAATCTTTACATTTTTGGTAGTCTATTAACTTTCATTATTTTGAATTTAAAACAAGACCTTAGGAGACAGGACAGACAAAATTCCTGAAACTACTTAAGGTTAGCAGCGATGGCTGGGACGTCTGCTCTCTCCGGCTGTTCGTGTGTGTGTGTGTGTGTGTGTGAGAGAGAGAGAGAGAGAGAGAGAGAGAGTCCAATTGGTGGTCTGTGGTGGACCCCAAGAGGCAATTCTCAGGTTGAGGTACAGTAATGTTTTTTTTCTGCTGAGTGATTGAGAGTAGGAGAAGCTTTTTGTAGTTCTGGGATGGGATATGTTGTTTTTAGGCATTACATGTGATGAGGGCAGTAAGTTCATTATTTTATCAGTAAGATAAAAAAAAAAAATAAAATAAAATTGTTGCTAGATAATGCCAGTCATATTCATCCAGGTAGTCATTCTGTATAGCTAAGGAAAGTCTCATAATACTTCAGGCATTAAGAAGTCTCCATTAACTCCATCCCTTCACTGTGAAAATGTTTGGTGGGAAATAAAAAAATTGAATAAAAGTGGTCTCACTGTAGTGAAGGAGCAGTTTGTATCTTATCTATCTATAATTTGATGCCATAATCGTGTAAGGAGTGGCCGTTTGTCTTTGGGTCAGTTGTTTTATGGGGAGGGGCAAGAACCGTTCACCAGCCCACTTGTTGACACGTAGGGAACATAAATAGATTGGTTATGTGGTTACCACCCAGTGTTGTAAATGGTTTCCTGGCTTAGAGGAAACCATCAGGCTCATAGTCAATGTAAGGCCACCTGAATAGAAAAGAAGAGTAATAAAAATTGACTAGAAAGATGGGAGAAATTGGGAGAGGAGGGCAGACTGAAAAAGAATGATAAAAGCAAAGGAAGATGTAGGCAGCACTACATCAAGTGAGTGGACGATGGTTGCCACCACCTACCACGAGTTTGTTTGTGCATTTAACACTGCATTAAATGAATGATTATTACTCAGCCCTATCACTGCCTTCGGCAGTAAACATCACTTAATAATGCATCTTAGTAAACCTAGGATTGGACAACAGAAACAGTACATGTTAAGGTATAAGAAAGAGTAAAGTAGTGGGTATACTTAATTAACATTACAATGATTAATATTAAATATATTCTTTGTCAGGTGTTGATGGACTACTCTTCCCTGCATTTGATCCTCAACTGTCACCCAGGAACCATGTCCTTGTTGCTGTAAAGCCAAATAAGAAAGCATGAAGTATACTGGCAGGTGTTTTATTTCATGGGAAAACTATTCTCAATAATACAAGCATTTTTTTTTTTCCCCCTTACATTTTAGACACTGAGTGACGTATATCCTTGTGACATGCAAATACTTATAGTCAATGAGGCCATAACTGGATGCCAATTACTTTTAGATTATCAACAATAAAGTTGTGCAGTGAGAAATTATTTTATATAAGGAAATCTAACTAAAGTTTTTGTTAAATTATATGAATGTAATAAGAATCATTGAAGAAGCAAGGCTTTGCAATTTTCTTACCATTATGTAGTGTTTCCATTCCTTGTAATATTATTCATATAGTGGTGCACATTAAATGAACAGCCTATAGACATCTGAATTAGTCAACTGAATGTTGAACTGTACAGTGGTGATCGAGTTAACAAGGAACGTGTAACATTAATTTCAGTGACTCCATCTGGGACTGTCATTTGCCTTTCTTGTCATTAAGAATAGGAGAAGTCCCAAGACCTGTGTGTATGGTGCTGTACAGTGATAGTTTCATTGACATTAGCATCAAGAACCTCACTTCTTGATCTACTGGTAGACCAATTAGAAGGTGACTGGAAGCAATCAGTGTAATGCAAAGCTGACAGCAAGATGCCCAGAATAAATTAAGAATTAACTCTTGAGATGCAAAGATAGCAAATATGGGCTATGGAAACACAGAACAACAAATAACATGTCGGTAAGTACACTAAACACATGGATGCTATAAGAAAATATACAACTCTTGTCTAACATCTCTGACTTGCATAGATACAGTGTTTGATACAAATAAAAATTATATATTTACCTAAGAAATCCTTTACAGTATAGTATGAAGTAAGACTGGGATTATCAAGTTTCCCACACACACATACAGATAAATGTATACACACACAAAAAAAAAAAAGTGCAAACCCTGTCTTTGGAGGTAAAAAGTATAAAATATGTCTTTTGGAGTAAAAATACAGTAATAATAAAAATATAACACACTTAAGAAGTGGTTACCGTCACTCAGTACTAGTTAAAAAAAATAAATAAAAAATAAATAAATAAAGGACAGCTATTGATGGATGGAGTGAGCTACAACACCTTTTTATTCTTTAACAACTAGCAGTGTGCTGTGAGTGGTCTTGTTACCGTAGATTTTTTGTCTTGTATCTAACCAGATGTTTTTCAGTCAAATACTGGGAACTCTGACTGCTTAGTGTTTCATGTTAGGCTGGTCAGTTATTACATTCTATACATTTGACTAGAAATGGAACTTTGTCCCATTCAGTAAAGTTTGTACTGTGAAATGCGATATATGGTAGAAGAAATACTCAACTCTATACTTAGAAAAATGCAATTTTACCTTGAAAATTGTATCCGAAAATAGATATTTTTTAGTTAACTCCAGCATAGCAAGTACCAAAGTCATCACAAGGATTTCATCTGGCAGTGGAAATTTACCTTACAAGGCAACAGTAACAGAAAAACACCCACAACTTTGTTCTGAAAGATTGCTAAGATTTCAGACTGTACAGTCACTAATAAATCTATATTATACTATAAAGTGGCAGTGTTTCTTAGCAGCTCCCTACATTCTCAAACTTAATTCTGGCCATAAAGTTTCAGTCTCTCAAAGCGTCCCTCCTTACCACTAATGGGAAAAAGTTATTCCTTGGAACACTGACCATAACAACCTTGACAAGGGAGCCACACTAAAATTTGTCTGAAGGTACCTCAGCAAACCACCATGAAGAATTATTTTTGTGCGATCTCTTGGGATCGATGAGAGACAACCGCTAGCTACCAACACTCTGAACCTGGGTAAGCCAGCAACTTGGCATATCCAACACACGTGCTGCAAAATAGCTAAGCCACCACAACCCGGCAAGTATTTAAGTGCCTTTTAAGCCTGACCAAGTTGTCCAAGGAAAGTTTTTCACAGTTTAACACCAGACTGCGCTCAGTGGCCAAAATACTGTATGTATGTTGTTGCACATCCTTACTGAAGCTAACCAAAAATCTCATCGGACAACTTGTTCACCAGCATTATAAAGGCATTAAATGTGCCTACATCCAGAAAACAGCAAATACCAAATCCTGCAACTCAACTGACTGACATATGTTGCCCACAAACCAAAAATTACCAAGCTGCCAGAGTCAGACATGTAGTCAGCACATGAAGGGGCAAACTACTGGAAGTTGGTTCATTGTTACAGCCACAACAAACACAACTTCAATAATGTAGCAGCCTACCATATGCTGCTTTGGTGCCATCAAAACACATAATCAGTGGATGGCTCTCTTGCAGCGCTGCTTGGTATTCATTATGTCCACCCTTCTGACCATGAGCAGATCAGGTGAAGGTAAGGGTTTTCTTTGCCTGATCAGGGCGGCGGCGGGGCGATGCCGAGGCATAGCGGCGTGGGCGTGATGATGTTGGCCGGGGGGATCGACTCTGCGCACCCGACAGGCTCTGAAATTAAAGATCAGATGGTAGTTGTAAAAAGGCATGGAATAGCATTACCATATTCAGTCACATATTGTAATATATATATATATATATATATGGTAAACCTCGATATAATGGACTTCAATAGACTGAATTCGTTTATCGGAACTGAGGAGCTACTGGACTAAATTCATATACATCAGAAAACGTCCGATAAAGCCAGTAGCAGTCCGGACTGCCTGACCACTTCAGCTATGTTCACCACAATAAGGTAAATAAAAGACATGTCTGCCAGTGTACGGTACAGTATTATTATATATATTATACCATTTGATTATTGTAATGATGGTTTAATACAGTACAGTACGGGAATGTTGCAAAAACAGTTTAAAAACCGTTGGTGCAATCTGGACTAACGTTTGATATATCGGAAAAAGATAGGGTTAGCAGGGAGAGGTCCGGATGTTGCTTTTATCAGTATTTTGCTTTTTTCGGAATGGCTTGGGCCCCAATTAGTCCGTTATAGTGAGGTTTTACTATATGTACGTAATGTGTGTGTGTGTGTGTGTGTGTGTGTGTGTGTGTATATATATATATATATATATATATATATATATAACAGATAAATATATAGATATATATACAGTTGGCCCTCCACATTCACGGGAGTTAGGGGACACAGACCCCTGCGAATGTGGATTTTCCGCAAATGTTTGGTGCACCCTCCCATAATTGCCTCTACAGCCGCAAATCACCCCCTATGAGCAAGTGTGTACATACTCGTACTGTACCTAATGAACCATACCTGGGACCTGAAAGTGGCATAAAATATCACATATAGATGATAACTTGCCCACATGTGAGTGTGGGCTACATATTTACCCCAACTTCTTACAACCATACCCATTAAGTTCAGTCTTGGCTCCACAGAGGGGCAATCCGCGAATCTGCGAGACCCACAAAAGCTGATTCTGTGAATGTGGAGGGCCATCTATCTATCTATCTATATATATATATATATATATATACAGGGTGGTGCAAAAGTAGGTTGACATTATTATGTTTTATTATGTTCGTAGAAGTCTTATGTTATGTGAAACTCTTATGTAAAAGTCTTATGTTATTTATTTATCATTTATTCCAACACAACAATTTACCATTTATTCCAACGCAAACGACACACTAAAAGTGTGTCTTTTGTGTTGGAATAAATGGTAAATGTCAACCTGCTTTTGCACCACCCTGTATATATATATATATATATATATATATATATATATATATATATATATATATATATACATACACACACACACACATACAGTAGATGCTTGATTTAACGTATTCTGATGTAGCTGAAGCCCGAGATAACAAAATTTTTTTTTCCCGGTAGTTTTGCCCTATTTAACGGAAAATTCCCTTAAATAGGGCATAATTCAAGTGAGGAAATTCCATACACAATAATGCACTTCTGGGGGTATTAATTATGGGTTCAGACTGCTGTGTGTAACACTGAGAGTTAGCATAATTTGCTAGGTCTGGGTTGGCTTCAAGGATATTGCGGAAAACAGCTCGAAATACTGGAAAATTTTCCTTTATATTGAGCCTTGGTTATGGATCTCGATTTAGTGGAAAACTTGAGATAATGGAATGGGGGTTGGCTGAATTAGTTCATTAAATCAAAATCAAGCATCTACTGTATATATATATATATATATATATATACACAGGGTGATTCATGAGTTTCTCCAGAAACTCTGGGAAATGCAAGTTTATGCAATTCCAAGCCTAAAATACTCTATAAGTATAGGTGTTTAATGTAACAGTTTACAAGTGGGGAAATTTTCAAATCTGACAGACATGTGAGCGGGAGGCGGGCAGGCTGGTGGTGACCTTCGCTGTGCTGCCAAGTTACTGAATTCTCTTTTAAATTTTACACATTGTTCTCATTCTGCATTAAGCTATTCTTTCATTAATCGTCAGGTAAGTAATTCTTCTACATAGAAAAGTATGTCACTTCAAAGTGACAAATAATGCTAGCACTGAAGGAGAAAACATGGCATACCAGTGATACGAGATGAGGTACCTCAGAGCTCAGACTGACAGTTCCTGCCAAGTGCTACCGAGTGTAGCAGGCATACTTATTCCTGGGACGGTTTCACCCACATTTCACTACAATGCCATTCACTTTTACAAACATTGAGCATGCAGATATGATTTTTATCTTTGGGTTCTGCAATGGCAACGCTGAAGTATCAGCAAGAGAATACAGACGGAAATATCCAAACAAAAAAAGCCCAGATGCAAAAGTGTTTTACCACGTCTGCCAGCATCTCTGGGACAAAGGTTGTTTTCCTGGAGTTGGAGCCACAGCTGAATGCATGGAGGCAAGAGGATTAGGCCTCCTGGGGAAACCTCTATGAAAAAAATGCGCCTAGACATCTACCTCGTGGGTGGTGTGGAAAAAAAGTCAAAACCAGAGAAAAATTGCTCTGCAGTAACTGTTGTGCTTCGTGGTGTGGCAGGTGTACAGTTACCTCAGTGCCTCGCCACTGCCTCTCATCGTCACTCGGCTGGTCCACTCACACACTGACAATTAATGAAAAAATTGTTTAATTCAGAATGAGAACATCGTGTAAAATTTAAAAGAAAATTGAGTAACTTGGCAACACAACGAAGGTCACCACCAGCCCGTCCGCCTACCGCTCACATGTCTGTCAGATTTGAAAATTTCCCAACTTGTAAACTGTTACATTAAACACCTATACTTATAGAGTATTTTATGCTTATAATTGCATAAGCTTGCATTTCCCAGAATTTCTGGATAAACTTGTGAATCACCCTGTATATACATACACGTTTAAATATACCAATACTACTGCAGTGTCAAACATATAATTGTATACATATAGTTCATAATATGTAGTGCTTGCTATCTGTATGTATATCCTGGAAGTGTCTACTGTACTTAACATTTCCTCAAGGAAAGTTATATTATTCACATGACTTAAAAAGGACCAGGTTTACTGTTCAGTCAGAAAATATACTTTGCTCACAGAAAGCAAGAGCATGGAAAGTAATTTTACACCACGTCATGCAAGCTTTTCTTAGTTGTGCAAACATATGACTGTATTAGTTGTTCTATGAAATAATAAAGAAAATTATGTCAAGAGAGATGAAGGAGTGAAGTCAGTAATAATGTAAAAATTTTTTGAAATTAAAATAAGTGAGATTTCAACCACATGCAGGAATATAGTGTAAAACTGGCAAGAGTGCATGGTGATCAATGACTTCCTACTCTACTTGAAATACCAGAAAACTTTACCATGACAAACAATCCCTTTGGTCAGAGTAATAAACAAAAATATTAGGAAATATAATGAGTTAACATTACAGCGTAGGAAGACTGAGCGATGATTTGGGTGAGTGTAGGAAGAGGAGGGGGGGGCTGGGGGGTGTCGATGCGTGCCCCCTGTGAGCCGGAACTGGCTACGTAACGAGGGAGGCAGCCGCTCATAACTCCGCTGAGGGAACCATCACCATACATAATTATCCATAGACTGGTGCAATGGTGATTTATGTTTTAGAAGTTTTTCAACTTTTATAAGGTTTGGTATGTGTTTTAACAAATATAAATGGAGATCTCAAGGGATACAGAAAAATGGGTTCCTCTACCGATCATGGTTTAGCTTCCACTGGGATAAATGTGTTGTTTATACGTAAACCATTACTATGATCAGTATCTTAATTTTATATAGAGAACTGAATGCAGGAGACGCAGTAATTACCACACCTATACACAGCAGCTCGTATGAGCACAAATGCCTTATCAGATCGTTCAAAAGTGCACAATACAACTCAGCAGGTTGTATTTAACCCTTGGAATCCAAGAATAAGCTGATCTGACTGTAGGTAATGCAGTCAGCTTCATGAAGAAAAGTTGAAATAACAAGTACGATCAATATCATTGTTTCATTAGTTGGATAACATGTTTACAAGGGAATACCACTTGAACAAATGCAATACTGATGTATATTCCTTCTGTACTCATTGAAAAATTACACTTTGAAAAGCTCGCTAAGGAAAAATTGCCCGGTCTTAATAAACACTTCAGACATTCATATCTAAAGTTTTCCTCATGTTTTAGCACCATGTTGTCATTTTTACTTAACCCTGGTTATCTGGCTGAGTAGACCCACTGACCATATGTTTGCAACTGCTGTTGTAAGGTCAACCTATATGTACAGTACTGTACACACACTGTGTAGGGGACCAGCATCCCCTTGTGGTAAATAGTTCCTCACCACGGTTGGCCCAAGATCCTTCGCACGACAAGGTGCAGAGAAGTAGAAAGTCTGACTCCTGGTTAAGAGCCAGAGCTGCTCTACCCAGGGTGCACAGTGACACCATATGTAGGCTCCTCGTCAGTGCCCAGGCTTCTAAAGGTGTGTGTGTGTCAGTAGTCAGTCATTACTATACTATTTATCTGCTCAGTTCATCTTGCTCCACCTGCTGTCTAGAGTACTGTAATGTAAATTACTGATGCAACACTAGATTACATTATGTGGTAAGATTAAAAAAAGGAGATCCCTTTGGGTAAGGAGTTTCATGCAGCTACAATTTCTATCTATCTATCTATCTATTGCCAGACGCCTCAATCCCGTTTGGGGTGGCCACAAACAATTTTATTCTGTAAAAAAATATGAGTTGAAGTTCATTTTAAAAATTTAACTGTAAAAGTACAGTCTGAGCCCTGTACTGTTTAGCTCATCTCTCTCTCCTTAGAGGAAGGGAGTAATCTGATTTCTGACCTGCAGATAAAATGACTTGATCAATGAAATCTAGGGAATCTTCGGAAATGAAAGTGCAGTAATATATCATTCCACTGGGATTATACTGTAAAGTTACTCGGAGATGGGACTTTGCTAGGAATTTAACTCCCACTTTAGCCACTTGAGTATGACAACCCTTTAACAATTTATATGACTAATACCTGATGAGTTAAATCAGATTATGCAAGACCATTCACAATGAACTGCTTTAACACAATGGTCCTTTACTCAGTACAGAATGGATAACATCTTCCATATCAGAAAGACTCCTTGACTTGGATTAATGGTTGGTTGTGACAGGTTAGGTTAGATTAAAGGACCTCATCTTAATCCAGAAAGAGGACAAGAAAACCATTTGACACACAATGTTCTCTGAAATGGAACACACATTCAATCGCCCATCACTCAGTCATTATCATCTGGTTCTTAAATGATTACTCAGGGAGTAAAGGCCTGGGACTGTATGCTATTTAGTAGATGTAAGTGACCAGTCACCACCCTTGAGCAGCACTGTGTGCAATAAACTCTAACCATTCCTTGAACCTGAACCCTCACAGGCCATATTCAGCTGGAGTGCCTTCAACCACTAAACCACCATGCATCACTGAAGCTTCTGAAATTCTTGGTACTTTACATATTCAGCTGGATAATGCTGAAGGATTTTCTACACAAACTATATACTATAGCACTTCAATCCTTGTATACCTCACCAGAAGTCAACACCCACAATTTGAGCTTGGTCTATATTCATTAAAATAGTTAAAGACAGTATTTAACTCTCTTGTATTCTGACATGACTTTTGGTGTAAGATTTTGGTAAGGTACTGTCATCTCTTCAGCCTTTAAAACTTGCCTTCAGTCAACCATGTCAGCCTAAGGTATCATCAACAAATTATACTTCCTACAAGCAGTACCATACTAAAAAGAATGAGAAGGGGTGGTCTGTTCTGGGTAATGACCAGGAGGGAGGTGCCATCAGGAAGGTTAAAAACTTGTACAAGTTGTCAAACCAACTTAAAAATTTACCAAATGCTGATAGAAAAGTTCAAACTATAACAAAACCTTCATTACCACTATATTTTTATTTTATTAACTGTCAATAAAAAACTGTAGTATGGTGATGATGTTAGTAATAGCTTTGGTGGCATGATGAACAGTAGTGGTGGTGGTGCTGGTGGTGGTGTTTTGATGCAGCAGTGGCTGTTGTTGTTGCTGTTGTTCCCTAGGCAGTCTGGTTGAACAGCCCTGAGTCTCTAAGGAAGGCCATGGCCGAGACCAGGCTTTCCCACAGGGCTCTCAAGGAGTGTATGTTGTGTTGTTGATGTAGGTGATTGTGTGCAAATCAGTCTTCCATAATGTGCTTAATAGTATGGGGTGCTGTGTTAAATTCTGGACAGGCATCAGGGACAGAGTCATCCAGCCTCTTCTGGTAAGTTAAGAGGGCTGGATGATGCCCACACATCAGCGACAGAGTCATCCAGCCTCTTCTGGTAAGTTAAGAGGGCTAGATGATGCCCACATCTCAGACTGGCCAAGTGGACCCTGTCCTCATGAGGGAGATAGGATTCGGAAGGATGGATATCAGGAGGCCATGCATGCAGCTTCTGTATGTGTTGTCTTTAAGTGACTGAATGGAGCGGTGAGTGATTTGAGTATGGATATGCTTCTGGAAGCTGGTCTGAGGAGGGCAAAGGGGGAAACATGACAGTATTTGTGTAAGATATCATGTACTGGGTGTTGTTTTGATGTTCCCTGGTATGTGTGGATGTGCTGCCATATAGTGCAGTGGATGTTGTGGGTTTGTGGAGACTGCAGCGAGAGTTTGGGTGCCTCTCATGTCTGGGTGATCCTTGACTTTGAGGACTTTGGTTTCTTGATATAGGTGGTCTGTGGGTGTAGTAGCTGTGCAGCCTGTGATTATTTTTAGGGCCTTGTTCTGTATGGTCTGTAGAGTGTTGTAGTGTGTTTTAGTGAGGTTAGAAGCCCATGCAGAGCTTGCAAAATTCATCACTGAGTGTATATATTGTTTGTATACTGTGGTGGTGGTTTCTTTGTTGTGTCCAAATGCTGTATGGGCAAGTGACCTTAAGACATTGAGTCTTGGTGTTATTTTATTTTTAATGTTTGTGATGTGTGTTAAACCCCTTAAGATGTGTGTTTAAATGACACTGATGTATTGTGTTACACCAAGAGAGAGAGAGAGTGTGTGTGTGTGTGTGTGTGTGTGTGTGTGTGTGTGTGTGTGTGTGTGTGTGTGTGTGTTTTTTTTTTTTTTTCTGCTGTCCAATTTGTGACAAGGGTCACTGTAGATTTGGCTGGGGCTATTTTGCGCCTGTTTACGGTGAACCATTCATGTAGTGTGTTGAGGTAAGGTTGGAGGATGTGTGAAGCTGCGTTTGCATTTTGGTGCGTACATGCAAGTGTTATGTCATCTGCATAGGAAGCTATGTGTATCTGTGGTGTGTGGGGTGTTGGCACGTCGTGCATGTACAGGTTAAAGAGTGTAGGGGACAAAACAGATCCTTGGGGGATGCCATTTGTGAAGTTTCTGATGTTTGAAGACTGACTGGCAAATGTTACATGTGCACATCTGCCTGCTAAGTAGTTTGCCAGCCATCTTCTTGGGTTATTGTGCATGTTTGTGTTGAGTATTTTGTTTGTGAGGTTGTGGCGGGGGATGGCATCAAAGCTTTGCTAATGTCTAGTGTGACTAGGAGTGTTCTGTGTGGGGGCCTAGCTGAATTCAAGCCATCAAAAACTCTCTGTGTAAGGTCTGTAAGAAGAGTGTTTGTGGAGTGCAGTGGCCTAAAGCCATGTTGTGATTCGGCTAGGAGGGTGTGAGGTGTAACTAGTTGTAGTACCAGTCATTCAGTGACTTTTGAGGGGGTGCACAGGAGTGTGATGGGGCGATGTGAGGAAGGTAATGTGGGGTCTTTGTTGGGTTCAGGGATAGTAATGATAATGCCATGCTTCCAGATGTAAGGTATTATGTTGTGTGAGTAGGTGTAGTTTGATATGTTGGTGAGTGCTTGTATGCCCTGTGGTCCAAGGTGTTTAAGGTGAAAGTTGCTTATGTTGTCTGGTCCACAGGAAAATGGGTGTTTAAGGTTCCTGCTGATATGCTTTGTCTGGTTGTAAGTGAAAGGTGCATAGTCTGAGTCTGTGGAGAACTGTCTCTTACGTCAGATGATACGTCAGTCGTCACGATCGGGGTTTAGATGGCTGACATGTGAAAAATGATTGATGAGACAGTTTGCTTGCTGTTTGTTTGAAGGTATGGTGTCTGTTGTTGTGATGGCAGCATGTGATTGTGTAGTGTTGCTGTTGGAGAGTGTGATGCTATTTAGTGTTTTGTACAGTTTGCTGGTACTGTATTTGTTTTGTGGTCTGGTGTTTGGAGGCAATTATTCCAGTTTAATGTTTGCTGTTCTGATATTTTATTGTCTATTTAAGTATTCAGTTCTTGTATTTGTTGTACAGTGTCTTGTGTATGGGGTGTTGCGGAGTGTCACAGTATGTCCCATTGACTGATGAGGCCTTGAATTTCTGGTGTGAAGTTGGGGTTTTGTCTCTTTCTGTTGCCTCGGGATGTGTCTTTTGTCTGCATTTTGTATAATTGTATTGAAAGCGTGCACAAAAGTGTTGATGTTTGCGATGGGTGTACTATTTAATGTTTCGAAGTGTTGTTCTGTTTCAGTTGTGAAGGCCTCCCAGTTGGTTCTCTTATGATGAGTGTATGTGTGTCTGTGGCCAGCCGGAGTGATTCTGATTTTGGTAGTGATGATGACTGGGAGGTGATCAGATCTAAGGGTTTTGACCACTTTCCAGGATGTTGTGGGGGCGAGGTTAGGGGATCAGAAGGTGATGTCTGGAGATGATGGGAGGAATAGGGCTTGGTGTGGGATATGGGTATGTTGATGGAGATTGTTCAGTATGAAAAGATGATCTGTTTGGGATTGCAGTACCAGCCTTCTGTCTGTGTCAGGGTTGTTGATATGCCAGGCCAACGCCTTGGCACTGAAATCACCACCCAGGATGATGTTGGGTATGTTAGTGATGTGGTGTATTTGTGTGGTACTGTGGGGGACGATTGGGGGGGAATGTATGTGCTGGCAATTGTTATATGTGATTTGTTACCAGTGCGTATTTTAATTTATTGTATTTCTGTTGTGGTGTCATGTGGCGGGAGAAGTGACTTTGTGTGTGCACTGGTATCTGAGAAGTTGTTATTGTTGTTTAACCCTCAGCTGTCTGGCTAAGCAGAATCAACCACAGGTAAACAACTGCTTCTATGGAGGAGTCATTCCACAAGTAGTGTACACAGTGCAGGGAACTGATGGCCCCTTATGGTAACTGATGCTCCCTTATGGTAGACGATGCCTCACCAGGATTGGATCCTGATCTTTTCTCACAGTGAGCTACAGGAAAATATGAGGTGGTCTGACTTCCAGGTGGACACTGCAGCTGCTTAGTCCACCCAGGGTGCACAGCACCACCACATGCAGCCTCCCTGTCAGGACAGTGATGCTACTGTGGTGCAGTGTGGTGGTGTAATGGTGGTGGTGTGGTGTGGTTGCAGTGATGGAGTGGAGACACTGGGTGGTGTGAAGGGTATGGTGGAATATGGTGTGGTGGTGCAGTGATGTGGTGGTATGGTGGGAGATGGTGTGGTAGTGATAGCGGTGGAAGGTGATGTTGTAGCAGCAGTAGTGGAAGGTGGTGTGATAGCGGTAGTGGTGGAAGGTTATGTGGTAGTGGTGGTGGTGGAAGGTGGTGTGGTAGTGGTAGTTGTGGTGGAGGAAGGTGATGTGGTAGTGGTGGAAGGTGGTGCAGTGTAGTTGTGGTGGAAGGTGGTGTGGTGTGGTGTGGTGGTGGTGGAAGGTGGTGTGGTGTGGTGATGATGATGGAAGGTGGTGTGGTGTGGTGGTGGTGGAAGGTATGATGTGGTAGTGGTGAAAGGTGGTGGTGTAGTATGGTGTGGTGGTGGTGGAAGGTGTGGTGTGGTAGTGGTGAAAGGTGGTGTGGTGGTGGTGTAAGGTGGTGTGGTATGGTGGTGGTGAAAGGTGTGGTGTGGTAGTGGTGAAAGGTGGTGTGGTGGTGGTGGAAGGTGGTGTGGTATGGTGGTGGTGGTGGAAAGTGGTGTGGTATGGTGGTGGTGGAAGGTGGTGTGGTGTGGTAGTTGAAGGTGGTGTGACCTGGTGGTGGTGGAAGGTGGTGAGGTGTGGTGATAGTGGAAGATGGGGTCACTACACTGTAGGTGGGGTGGGGTGGTGTGGTGGTGGTGGTGGAAGGTGGTGTGGTGTGGTGGTGCTGGAAGGTGGTGTGGTGTGGTGTGGTGGAAGGTGTGGTGCGGCAGTAGTGAAAGGTGGTGTGGTGGTGCTGGAAGGTGGTGTGGTATGGTGGTGGTGGAAGGTGGTGTGGTGTGGTGGTGGTGGAAGGTGGTGTGGTGGTGGTGGTGGTGGAAGGTGGTGTGCAGTGGTGGTGGTGGCAGGTGGTGTGCAGTGGTGGTGGTGGAAGGTGGTGTGGTGTGGTGGTGGTGGAAGGTGGTGTGGTGTGGTGGTGGTGGAAGGTGGTGTGGTGTGGTGGTGGTGGAAAGTGGTGTGGTGGTAGTGGTGATGATATTGTGGTTATGTGGTGAGGTATGATGCTTGTAGTGGTGGGGGGATGGTGGAGGTATGGTAGGTGGTGGTGTGGTTGCTGGTATGGTGAGGTGAAGGGGATGGTATTCATGATGGTGTAGTGGTATGGTGTTGTGCAGTGCTGTGGTGGTGATACTGTGGTGAGGTGGTATGGTGTTGTGTGGTACTGTGGTGTGTTATAGTGGTGATGGGTAGTACTAGTGGTAGTGTGATATGGTGTGGTGGTGATGGAGTGGTGGAAGATAGTATGGTGTAGTTGTGCTAGTGTGGTGTGGTGGTGATGATATTGTGGATGGAGATGTGTAAGGTGATGTGGTGGAGGGTGTGGCTGAAGACTGTGTCATGGTGTGGTGTATGGTTTGGTGATGGTCATGATAAGCTGGTGGTGGTGCAATGGGAATGTGGATGCTGGTATGATGTTTGGTTGTGGTGGTGTTATAGTGGTGACAAGTGCTCGTGGGCCCTTTGGGCCCTCTCGCACTTGCTTCTGCAGAGGCTGTGCACTTGCTTTCTCGTGCTTTGTATTCATTTCCTCGTGCTTCTCACTCGTTTCCTCACGCTTTGCGCACTCATTGCGATCATTTCAGGTAATCCGAGTCACGTTTACGTGTTGTTCTAGTCTAACATTGCCACTATCGGTCATGAAGGCGACAATGAAGGGCCTATGACTGTCCGCTTATGTGCTGTTCTAGTCTAACGTTGTCATTTGGATTTTTTGCAGATTACCAATTGATCGTGTTATTTCCAGCTTCGGGAATGGAACCCAAGTTGTCTGCATGCAAGTCCAAGATATTAACCACTCGGCCATGGCAACCGACCGGGTGCCGGGAGTGGCGTTTTTTGGTCAAAATTTGATTGCTCATTAAATATAGTAAAAGTTTTTCAATCGTGATGGGACCAAGTTTTCTCACATCAGTGAATTTTTTGCAATTTTTTTGCCAATTTTGGTGCAATTTGAATGTGTAGTTTCAGCTGCTCAAAATACACACACACAGACACAGACCTAGTGCTATAGTATACTAGATGATCTGGTGGAAGGTGGTGTGGCGTGGTACGGCGGTAGTGGTGGGAGGTGATGTGGTGGTGGTGGTGGAAATAGTGGTGGTAGTGTGATGAAGGTGTAATGGTGGGGGTGTAGTGGTGATTTGTGTGTGTATTTACCTAATTGTATTTACCTAACTGTGATATACAGGAAACGAGCTACGCTCGTTGGGTCCCATCTCTGTTTCTCAAGAAGTCAAATTTAGCTTTAAATTTGTTTAAGTTTTTAGACTGGACGATCTCTTTGTCCAAGCTATTCCACAGGTCTATATATCTATAAGGAAAACTATATTTTTTGATATCCTTCAAGCAGCTTGGTTTCTTCAGTTTCATTCCGTGTCCTCTTGTTACTCTCTTATCCCATAAAAACAGATCTTCTTTGTCAATTTTATCTACTCCCACCATGGTCCTGAACACTGCAATCATGTCTCCTCTCTTTCTCCTTTCTTCTAGGGAAGGCAAATCCAGCTTTTCTAACCTCTCTCTATAAGACAGATCTGCCAGACTGGGGACCATCTTGGTTGCTGTTCTTTGTATTCTTTCAATCTTGTTTAGATCTTCCTTTATCTGTGGGGACCACACTACTGCTGCATATTCTAACCTGGGGCAAATCATGGCCACCATCAATTTTTTCATCATCTCCTCATCCATATAGTGAAAAGCTACTCTTATATTACTCAGGATTTATACGTCTCTCTAACTGCCTTGTTAATGTGTTTTTCAGGTGACCAACTGTCCTGGACCAGCACTCCCAAATCTTTCTCTTCTCTCGCTTCTGTAATTGGTTCATTACCTATCAAATAATTCAATGATGGCCTCTTGGTACTTTTACCCATTTCCAATATTTTACATTACACCGCGGGCATGTTTACCGATGTTTTGCGTGTGCCGCGGGGTTATTTGGGCTCCGACAGACTCTCAAAAAATATTTGCCAAAAATCAGTTATTAGTCCTAGAATATTAAAATTACATATGCTTATGGCACATACCTTCAGCTTTCTCCTGGAATGTTTGTTGAGCCTTCGTCAGTTACCGTAGGACTTGTGGAGACCTCTGAAGTTGGGTAACGAAGTCTCCACTTTACACTTCCCGACAACCCGTAATATGATTACCACGGCCAGATATTAACACTATAAACACTACTCTATGATTTTCAAGTAGTTTGGGATCCATACTCCAAAAAAAAAAACACTGTGAAAGCAATGAAAATTATGAGCGTGTCTGACCGTCGCACTTGCGCTAGTTCGCTCTTGGTACTCTGTCATTTATTATTCATAAAACCCCTCACACTTTATATTTCTATTACTATATAACACTTATATATATCTACAGTCTTTATCCATAAGTTTCCTTCAGTAGTGTTATTGTCACTGTAGGGATTCAATTTCTTTCAGTAAGCAACGTTAGTACTTGGATGGGTGACCGCCTGGGAACACCAGATGCTGTTGGCATCCCTACATGTCAAGTGGGGTTGGTGGAGGATTAGTGCACCTCCCTGTAAAACAATTAACTCTAAGCCCTTGGCCACCCCGGTTGGGATACATGGCATCTGGCAATGAATGAATGAAAAAAAAAATACGTAGCATTCACTTTCTCGTCCTGTATACTAGCATTGAGAGTGAATGTCACTTTCATCTTCACTCTCATAACTCATAGTATTCAGACATGCTAGAGTGAAACTTTCACTTTCATTACTCCTAGGGTATATACTCGTATTCTTATAATACTACTCATTTACATTTCTATTTACGTTCTCTATTTTATTTACGTTATTTACATTTCTATTTTATTTACACTCTGTTATGCACTGTCACTTGAAGTAAGTTATAAAACTATTTTCCATTGTTCACGTATATTTACATTCATTACTTTCACTTGCTGTTTACACATTATTTACAATTCCACTTGCACTGTTTTACTCAATAGAAAGATCGTAGTCACTCTTTTATCAATTGTCAGCCCTTTACCTCTTTCCACATGAGGTTTAGTAGGGGGTAAAGGTCACAGGGCCCTTTGCATGGGAGTGAAAAAGTCCCTGAAGTCAGCAAGACGAAACAGACGTACATCCACTTCGGAAGATGAGAGTAAACTGATAAGGGAGGGCCGGGTGGAGGCCTACTTAGAGGATATTCAGTACTACCAATGTTAGCTCTTGAAACAGCTATGTATAGCACTGAAATGATTGGCAGGAAATCTAGACAATACATTATAAATTAGGTAGTTCCAGGTGAATGTAAATATCACTTAGGCTTTTCCTTTCCCTCCTTATATGTATATTTATTACGAAAATAGATTATACGGCATATTTCAAATGGAAAAAAACAGCGAAAATTAGCGAACGAGTGCACGTGAGGTGTTGTCAGGTGAAAATTAGCCAATTCCAGGTGTATGGCACTCTCACTTACCTTATTTCTTTCTTGTATATATTATTTGGTATAAGAATAGGGCATAGGGCTTATTTCAATGGATGAAATCAGTGAAAAATTCCAGGGAAGATTTACTTAGCGTAGCATGGCTGGGCAGGCGAAAGGATAGGGTAATGGAGGGGGGGTAGGGAGGGGAGTCAAGAACGGGGAGAAATGGCTAAATTGTCAACAATGGATGGGAGTACAGATGAGATTAGGAGTGCTGACTAGTGTTGGACATTGGCAGTACTGATAGATGATACAAGCCCCCACTTGGAAGCCCGGGTGAATTCAAAATAACACAGAATCACAAAAGCGACGCCCCGCGGTATGATCCCTTGCTCTCAAGTGTCACGAAAGTGACGCCCCGCGGTTAAGGGGTTAAATTTCATTTCCCACATCTGGCTCCAATCGTGTATCCTATCCAGATCCTCCTGCAGCATTTTACAATCCCTCTCAACCTCTAGTACCTAAAATATTTGACACCCAGGGCAGATTCCTACTTTGGCACCCCATAATTATTATAATATTTAAGCCCAAAGAAAAATGTACTTTCAGCGAGACTTTTAAACAGTACCGAACTGTAACAAGTACATTAGAAATGAAAAAAATGCAAAGCATTTAAAGTTCAGTGAATAGATAATACACCATGTAATTTATATGAACATCACAGCAAATTGAGTCTCAGCACTGATTATATTTGTCAGATGTAGATAGATACGATTCACATTCTCTGATTGCAACTTTTAATTACGGTACTACATATTAATCATTGGCCTCATCAAGATTCACCTACTTTTCATATTCATGTTCATTTGAAAGTAAAGTCAGATTTGTCAGTCTTACCAGATGCATGGTTGAGTGAAAGACATTTTTCATCAGTTTCAGTTTGGAACATTTTTATCATATGATGCAGTGGAATAATGCTCTCATAATCACATTAGAAATAAGAAAAATGCAGGATGTTAGACATTCTGTGAACAGGTTATCTGCATTATATTCCTCACCTGCCCTAGGGTGGGAAAGGAGGTCCGGATGATGATGGTGATGATGACGATGATGATGATATTTCATTAAAAAAACACAGGAAATCAAGTCTCATGTGTGAGCCTGTTCTTCTAAAATGATGAGATAATCAATAGCCTCTGCTTTCATGTCTCAGTTCTTGCATATTGATCAGTGACCTCATCATAATTTGTCTTGCTTGTTTATGTTCACTTGAGAGCAAAGCTAGATTTATTAGTCTTGTGTGACAAATAGTCAAGCAAAAGAATATTTTTTTCAATTTCTGTTTAGAATAGAATATTTCTTTTTTTTCAATTTCATTTTGGAAAAGTTTTTTTTTTCACATGACGCATTGGATATACAAACATTAAAAAAGGATATCAAACACAGTGCCAAGGTTGGCAGAGATTTACCTAAAAAAAATCCATTTTAAATTATCTGCCAAAATGGAAATGTTGTCCACTTTTTCTTCCTAATTAACACTGATTTTGGCAGCTTCAAATGCCTCTGAAGATATCCATCTCCCACAGTGATATGAGCCAAAATTTGAATATGCTTCCTGAGTTATTCTCTTCCAAGTACCAGTGTTTGGCTGAATAGTAGCAAAAGTTGATAGAATTTATGCATTGCTATGGAACAAATTCTCAGTTTTTGATGGAAGCAGTCTATCCATCTGTCTATTGCCAGATGCCATAATCCCATAAGGGGTGCCTTCAGACAGATTACCTCCATGTCATACTGTCCTTTGCCATTTGACTGCCCTCTGTCCAGCTCATACTCTTTCCCATATACATCTCTCCACTCCATCCCGCCATCTCATCCTTAGGCTCCCCCCTCCACTCCCCCTCCACCTCCCTCACATACACTCTTCTAGTCAGTCTCCCACTGACCATTGTCTTCACATGGCAAACCATCTCAAAGTATTTCTCATAACAGTTTCAGTCATATCCACACCAACACCACAGTGCTCCTTTACCTCTTCATTTATCTGTCTGTCTCTCCAAATAACTCCACATACTTCCCTCAAAGAGCTCATTTCCACTGCTCTCACTCTTGACTTGTGTCCTTCCAACAGCTTCACTTCCATACTTCAGAGTGGGAATTGCAGTACTGTCATGCAGTGACTTTTACTTCCATGCCTACTTCCCTATTCCTTCTCACTACTTTCAGTGAACCAGCAACCCTTCTTCCCTGCAGTACCCTTTCAAGCACTTCCTCCTCAATCTTCCATGCGTAATCATAACACTACCTAAGTATTTGAATGCACTCACATTCACCATTTCTTCACTATCCTGTCTCACTGTGCATACTGATTTCATTGCTCTCACTAAAGACTGTAACTTTACTCTTATCCACATTCACTTTTAGATATCATTTCCTTAATACACTCCCAAACACATTCACCAAACCTTGCAGTTCAGATTCATCATCACTTACCAGTACAGTATCACCTGCATACAACAGTACAGGAAGTATCCACATCCTACCTTCTCATTAGAGACTCCAAAATGCACTTCCCTACCTAGTAGCTATCCCTTTTATAATGCCAATAATATACATTCCTGCTTCGGTTTAACATTCAGATTAAAGAACTCACTAATTCATTATTCACATGCATTGCAGCCCTATCATTCTCATACGTACTCCTCACAGCATTCAGCAACCTCCCATCTGCATCATATATTTTTAATACCGATTCTGTCTATTCACTTTCTCATATGCACTCTCCAGATCCATGAAGGCAGCATACAGCTTCTTCCTTTCTCAAGAACTGAATGAAAGGAAGGCAGCGATTGATTATGTGTGTGTGGATGAAAGGATGCGAAGATGTGTAATGGATGCAAGAACTTATAGAAGTTGGGGGAGTGGACTTTCTGACCATTACTTGGTGGTGGCCAGAATCAAGATCCAAGTAAGATGGAGAAACAGAAGAAGGGAAGGATGGGAGGAAGGAGTAGTTGCAAGGAGAGTGGAAAGGTTACAAGAGGATGAGAAAAAGGCAGAATATAAGAGAGAAGTGGAGGAACGATTGGGTAAATATGAATTAGAGAAGATGGGGGACGTGGAAGGTGTGTGCAAGATATTCACGGAAGAAATATGTGCAGCATGTGATGTGGTGTGTGGGGTGAAGAGAAGATGGAAGGAGGTGCAAGGAACAGCATGGTGGAACGAAGAGTGAGCCAGGCTGTGGCACAAGAGAAGAAAGCATACAATGAATGGATGAGAAATAAGGGCGTGGAAGAAGTTGAGAGCCGGAAGAAAGAGATATATGTAGAAAGGAAGAGAGAGGTGAAAAGATTAGCAAGAGAGAGTAAGAAGAGAGTGGATGAGGAATCTGAGTGTAAAGTGGGGGTACTGTAAGAAAATGTTCTGGAAAGATGTAAAGAGAGTAAGACAGGGTGGCAGTGAAATTAGTAGGGGAGTGAAAGATAAAAATGGTAGATTACTAGTGGAGAAGGGAGAAAAAGTGAACAGATGGAGAGAACACTTTAAGGAATTGTTGAACATAGAGAATGGAAGTAATGTGAGTATAAGTGGCTGGGGAATGGCTGGGAAAAGGAGGAAGGTGAGAAGACAGGAACAAATCAGTAGGATAGTGTATCTATCTATCTATTGCTAGACGCCTCAATCCCGTTTGGGGTGGCCACAAACAAGTCACTGCATGACAGTAATGCAATTCCCACTCTGAAGTATGGAAGTGAAGCTGTTGGAAGGACACAAGTCAAGAGCGAGAGCAGTGGAAATGAGCTCTCTGAGGGAAGTATGTGGAGTTATTTGGAGAGACAGACAGATAAATGAAGAGGTAAAGGAGCACTGTGGTGTTGGTGTGGATATGACTGAGACTGTTATGAGAAATACTTTGAGATGGTTTGCCATGTGAAGACAATGGTCAGTGGGAGACTGACTAGAATATTGTATGACTAGAAGAGTGTATGTGAGGGAGGTGGAGGGGGGAGCCTAAGGATGAGATGGAGGGATGGAGTGGAGAGATGTATATGGGAAAGAGTATGAGCTGGACAGAGGGCAGTCAAATGGCAAAGGACAGTATGACATGGAGGTAATCTGTCTGAAGGCACCCCTTATGGGATTATGGCATCTGGCAATAGACAGATGGATAGACTGCTTCCATCAAAAACTGAGAATTTGTTCCATAGCAATGCATAAATTCTATCAACTTTTGCTACTATTCAGCCAAACACTGGTACTTGGAAGAGAATAACTCAGGAAGCATATTCAAATTTTGGCTCATATCACTGTGGGAGATGGATATCTTCAGAGGCATTTGAAGCTGCCAAAATCAGTGTTAATTAGGAAGAAAAAGTGGACAACATTTCCATTTTGGCAGATAATTTAAAATGGATTTTTTTTAGGTAAATCTCTTGGCACTGTGTTTGATATCCTTTTTTAATGTTTGTATATCCAATGCGTCATGTGAAAAAAAAAACTTTTCCAAAATGAAATTGAAAAAAAAGAAATATTCTATTCTAAACAGAAATTGAAAAAAATATTCTTTTGCTTGACTATTTGTCACACAAGACTAATAAATCTAGCTTTGCTCTCAAGTGAACATAAACAAGCAAGACAAATTATGATGAGGTCACTGATCAATATGCAAGAACTGAGACATGAAAGCAGAGGCTATTGATTATCTCATCATTTTAGAAGAACAGGCTCAAACATGAGACTTGATTTCCTGTGTTTTTTTAATGAAATATCATCATCATCGTCATCATCACCATCATCATCCGGACCTCCTTTCCCACCCTAGGGCAGGTGAGGAATATAATGCAGATAACCTGTTCACAGAATGTCTAACATCCTGCATTTTTCTTATTTCTAATGTGATTATGAGAGCATTATTCCACTGCATCATATGATAAAAATGTTCCAAACTGAAACTGATGAAAAATGTCTTTCACTCAACCATGCATCTGGTAAGACTGACAAATCTGACTTTACTTTCAAATGAACATGAATATGAAAAGTAGGTGAATCTTGATGAGGCCAATGATTAATATGTAGTACCGTAATTAAAAGTTGCAATCAGAGAATGTGAATCGTATCTATCTACATCTGACAAATATAATCAGTGCTGAGACTCAATTTGCTGTGATGTTCATATAAATTACACGGTGTATTATCTATTCACTGAACTTTAAATGCTTTGCATTTTTTCATTTCTAATGTACTTGTTACAGTTCGGTACTGTTTAAAAGTCTCGCTGAAAGTACATTTTTCTTTGGGCTTAAATATTATAATAATTATGGGGTGCCAAAGTAGGAATCTGCCCTGGGTGTCAAATATTTTAGGTACACCCTACATATGAGTAACTATTACAAGAAAGAGGGGTGAGCACATCAACCCTGCCTGGTCAGCCATACTTACTGTTAACAAGCTGGATTATGCTTATCTTCTCCAAAAACCTCATTAACCTCATTATTTAAAAGGGATGGACAGATCCTTGAGATATGAACATATCAATGCTAATCAGCAACAATCAACTGTGCCTAATGAGTCATGCATTCATTTACTCATCATTCAAACCTCCAATATTCATGGATCCATTTCATATGAGGTTCTTTTTTTTTTTTCCCCTTTTTTTTTTTACTAATTTATTTTTTCACAGAAATGCTACCAGTGTCGTAGGATAGTTTCATTCATTCATCATCTAATCCTGTGTTGCCACACGAGGAGCATAGGAGCCCAGGGCTAGGCAAGTTGGTCCTGACATTTAAGATATGAGTGACCAACCCCACTCATCCCTGAGTGGCATTACATGAGCAATAAACCCCAACCACCCCTTGGATGTAAACCTGCACAGGCTCAAACCGACTGGAGTGCTTTAATTACCCACTAAACCACCAGGTGCCCTAATTTGGTTATATGGCTACCACCCAGTGTGGTAAATGGTTTCCTCTTGTTCAGGAAACCATTTGGCTTGTCACTCAGTGTAGAGTCACCCGCAGACAGAAGGAAGAGGAAAGACTGAAGGAAAGAAAAACAGATGAGGAAAGAAGAGAGGAAAGGGCAGTCACCCAAGAGCAGCACTATATCTAGTGAATGGATGGTGAAAGCCCCCACCTACCACTACGAATTAAATGTAATGAACTATGGCAGCCAGGCCTTAGGGGTACCTATGATCCAAAGGGGGTAATAAGGACTGACTGTTACCATTTACTGTTATCATTTCATTTGTATATCATTCACACGTACACTTTCATCTTGCCACTTTCAGTACATGAGGAGTTTAAACATGTGAATATACGTTTTACAGGAAGGAGAGGAACCCTACTATGAAACTAGAAATATTAGTGATGGTAAGAGTGAATCAAGGATCCAAAAGCACAAATGACAATGGCACACTCCTATTTAAAGGGGAACCTCTGGGAACCTGTCAAATGAATGGATTACAAATCAAAAGTTTGCTGCATAGAAATGGCTGCAGCTACTGTATCTCAGCTGATACTAGCCATTTCCAGTCATCCATGCTTACAGATAATAAGCTGAAGCCTCAGTGTTAACTGTTTTTCATTAAGCAATTGAAAAGGATGATGATACACCAGAGTGTCACTTAGACTAATCCCAGACAAAGTCACTCAGCTGAGGAAAATCCTTAGCATCCACAGGGTTAACCCTTCATAATGCAAACATTTTATTACTTTTATTCATACTATTCCCACAATTTTATTTACCTTAGGAACTAGGCCACAGATAAATGGAGATAATATCAATCTCTATTAACTCATTCTGTACAGTGGTCCATTTTTATCTTATTCTTGGTACGCCAAGACAATTTTTGTATGGTTTAGGAAAGAACCTTTGTACTGAGAAGGTTAATCCCTGGTCCTCTGTAAATCTTGATGCTGTATTCTTGTGTGTGAAGGTTTTCCAGTACAGTACAGTACTTTGGCAAATTATTCTGAATTTCATAACCTAATATTCTCTTGTAGGTTACTTAACCCTTTGGCTACCACCGGCGATTTTGGCACAGCCCCTTTTGAGAGGCAATCTTACACCCAAAAATGAAAATGCTTTTCCAGTGTTTTTGATTGGTGTCATAAGTTTATGTATACATAAAGTTTTTTGTATCTAGCATTGGAATTGCTTGAAAGTTGAAAGTTCTGTCAAAATTGATGTTTTTATTTTAAAAAACTGCATTTTAAAAAATTCATTAAAAATATTAATATTGGAGTATATGTGGTCTACTTCACACTAAAGGCTGCAAATTATCCATGATTTATTGTGTTATAGCTACAAAAGTATACTGCCAAGGTTTCCACGGAAAATATTGATGCGATTTTCCAAATTATGAAATGATGACTTCCTGGCAAATCTAAACAATAAAAAACATAATTGTAATGGGATCATATTCTATCATGTTCCTTGAAAAATAGAAATTATCCATGCTATATTGTGTTACAGCTACAAAAGCATACTGTACTGCCAAAGTTTCCATGGAAAATAATGATGTGATATTCCAAAAATTAAATTATGCCTTCCTGGCAAATCTAAACAATTAAAAATACAATTGCAATGGGATCACATTCTATCATGTTCCTTGAAAAATAGAAATAATGTAACTACAGTTTATCTACCCTATCAAACACTGACATACCCTCTTGTACACCTTCTGAGTGTGATATATCTTGAAACAAGGGATGTGGCAGAGTGCAGGTTTATTGACACATTCATTGCAGAAGCATGAAGCTTACTTTCTTTTACACTGTTCCTTACCTTTCAGCTTACATTTTGATGGCTCAATATTGCACACACAGCAGTTTGGCTCATGCTTCTTGTTTTCAGAGTTGGATACAAAATGCTTAGCTAATTTATCCAGTCTTCCAATTTCTGGGGCATCATCACAGTGGTTTACCTCTAATCACACTTGAGAGATGTGTATAACAAAAGGAAAAAAGCACTGCTCTTCCCATGCTAGGCCTAAGCCTAAAAATGATCTTTTCACAAAAACTTTATCACCCACATTCATCACCCACAAACATTTTTTTCTAGTCTACACTCAAACAGGATGAGCTACAATAACATGCATATATATACCTGTATACCTCCAATTGATAGATTGTATGTGAAACATAGTGAGACAGAGATAATGGATAGAAGACGAAAACACTTTCATATACCTGTATTGGTGCTCTATTCTGGCATTGCACATATACTGACGGTTAGCTATATGCATTGATCTTGATGTTATTTAGATAACTAGCATAAATCTTACCTGAAGGAGGCTAAAAAAAGGGTCCAAGGCAGAAGAACTCGAGCGTGTGGGTGGTGCGTGGGTGGTCAGCAACGAGTCGAGGTAGGTTGGATGTTTACATTACAAGTGCTGCCACCCAACGCTGGTGGCAGCTAGAGCAACTATCGTCACAGCCACACTCAGGCGAGAGTGGTAGATTAACCCATTAAGTGCTAATCTCATCGATTGGGCTTTTTGCACAATTTCTTAAGAGGACAAGCAACACCGATCGTACAACATCCACAAAAAACTGGCGGCAGCTGGCTCCACCCCAGCTGTGACGTAGATGGCTTCTAACCAATCAGAACTAGGTGTTGGACACACCGAAGGGGGGACCCAGGCCCGTAACCAGGCGGTGGGGGGTGTACCCCCCACCTCCCTCTTGCCACGTCCCTTTACTCCACTACCTTGTTACTCCCCTACCTCCCACCATTCTTACCACCACCACAACCCCTCCCACCCCCTCCTCATGCATCCCCCCCTCCCATGTGGATCCCCCCCCCATGTTCCCCTCCCCAGTCAACTGGAGGGAGGGTATTACCCCCCTACCCTCCCTCCATGTCCCTGTACTCCACTTTGGCCCTTCCTTTGTGTCTTGTGGTGGTCTCCTCCAATCCCTCCATCCCCATCCACCCCCTCCTGGCCTTACCAGCTCCCCCCACCCCCCCCACCCGCACTCCCTAGCACCTTCCCGGCCTCGAATATTTTGCGTATTTTTTACGCTTTATGGCACGTGTTTTTTAATCATTACCTGTAATTTATTGGTGTCTGCATACAGATATGCACACCACAATTATTTTAGCTGTCTTTGTTCGAAACTCACTTGAAAAAGACATTTCATTTTATGCCGACGCATGGAAGCATGTTGGAGCCTTCAAAACGAAACGAAACGAAACGAAAACTAGATTTGACAGCTCAGAGAGGAGGGGAAGCGGGAAGGGAGGTTAGGTGAGGGGAGGGGAGGGGAGGGAAGGAGAGAAGAGAGGAGGGGAAGGGAGGGAAGGGAAGGGGAGGGAGGGGACTGGAGGTTTGAAGAGGGGAGAGAAGGGGAGGATAATTTTTACTATTTATCATATTTCTATTGGGGGGTTCATGACCAATTTCCCTTGCTAGATTTGACAGCTCAGTGGGGAGGGAAGGGGGAAGGGGTTAGGGGAGGGGAGGTTAGGCGAGGAGAGAGGAGGGGAAAGGAAGGGAAGGGGAAAGGAAGGGAAGAGAAGGGGAGAGAAGGGAAGGGAAGGGAAGGGAAGGGAAGGGAAGAGAAGGAGAGGGAGGGGATTGGAGGTATGAGGAGAGGAGAGGAGGGAAGGATAATTTTTATTTATCATTTATTTGGGGGGTTTGTCACTATTTTATTTTTTTCTAAGCACATTACAATGGTTTATAACATCTATACACACCAAAAAAAAATTGATTTTGGTGATTTTTGTATGTATTGTTGCGAAGAAAACAGGTGCGAGTGGCGTATTTTCTTTCTCGCCGGGGCCGTGACGGGTAACTATTATAAACTTTGACCGGCCATAGCTTGGTAACTATTGGGTCTAGGAGGGTGGGGTTTGCGTTTTCAGGTGTGTAAATTCAAGCTCTATAAATCGGGCATAAAACTTTTAACCTTTGAGGAAGTCGAAAAATTGGCCTGTTTTTGCGTCCTGGGGGGCAGTCGAGGCTGGAGAATTGCGTACCCTAGAGGTTAAAGTCGAGTAGGTTAAAAAAAAATTGAAGAACATGGACTACAGTTAAGTCAAGGCATGTGGGCTTTTTTTTTTTCCTCTCTCGACCACGAATGCGCAATCTAGCCAAAGGGTTAAATGCCTTAGATATTAACATACAGTACATCCCCCTAGTACGCACCTATGTGGTCAGCAGAGGGTGTCGCGTGCTAAAAATTCGCATACTGTGAATACATAAACTTATGGGAAAAATTACATATGGGCGGCACCCCCCTTCATGGGCAACCCTTGAGACGGCTTTCAGACCTAAGTATTGTACTATACAGGGAAACTATCTAAGACATAACCTGAGATGAAGTAAACCAACAAGATTATGACTTTACTAGGTAACTCAACAAGGATATGGCTTAACTAAACCAACAAGAATATGGCTGCTCACCTTTACCCAAAAGGATAACATCCAAGAGGACAACAGGCGTGATGGAGGTATGAAGAGGATCCGACGCAGGATGAGGCACCTAGCGTGCATCTCCTACATCACCCACCACACCACCCGACACACCACCTTCCTCACTATTTTCATCACCAACACTTTCGACACTTTCACTAGCTAATGCACTCACTTCGTTCATAAACCCTTCAACGTCTATTTCTGACATCTCAGACATCGAATCAGTCTCTTGATCCTCCTCAGGATATGGCTCTTCTGATACTGAAGGGAGCGATTCCTCACTTTGTTCAAGCCGAAGGTAATGGGTGATGAGTGTTTGCTTCCATCTGTTTACTTCCTGGTTGTGCTTGTCAGTGTAGTAGCAGAAGGTTTTGTCCAGTGAAGACATCACCTCCTCCACTCACAACTGAGAGCATTCGATGTCCTTGAATTCTTCCTTGAATTTATCAAAGGCACACAGTACCTTGCTGATCTCCATCATGGACAAATCTTCACTCTCCATCACTGGTGTTGCTGTCTTTTCTGCTGCGATCTTCTGCTCTGCATCGGCCTTGTCCACTCGCTGCACAATTTCCTGGGGATCCTGCTCTGCTGCTGCCAAATGTAAATCCCTGATCTCCTCCAGTGAGACGGCCTGAAACCCAGGCACAGCTTATGCACTTATGAGAGTGGCTGCCTCGGCAGCAGCCAAGGACTGAAAGCTGCTTCCTGGTGCGATTTCACACAGGTGCGGTACGAGGAGGCACCAAGCATGGTTGATTGTTGCTGTGGTTATATCTCCCCAAGAGGGGTTGAATGACTGCCAAAAAGCCATAATAGTCTTCTCAGGAGTTGAAGTTGGTTGTGCAGGTGCTGTGTGTGGTGAGAATGAAGCGGGTGAAACAGGTAGCGAGTCCAAACCATCCTCGGTGTCCATGACATCACTCTCAACTCTGTTCACGTCAAGAATTGCCAGCAGTTCCTCACAGCTGTTGGTCTTGTTGCGGAGGTGATCGTAGAGGCAGTGGTGGTATAGCTGCTTGACTGTTGCAATCAGCTCCTGGTCTAGCGGTTGGATGAGAGAACTCATTCTTGGGGGCAGAAAAACGATCCTGCATTCCTTGCTGAGGTCTGCTAGCCAGGTTAGATGACTTGGGGCATTGTTGAGGATGAGAAGCACCTTGAAGGGGATGCCAAGTGCCCGGGATTTACCCTTGGTGTGAAAAATATTTAGTGGTTCTGGTAAACATATCGGGGCCCTCTCTCTGGGCACCAAAATGTGAAAAATATTTAATGTATACACGTCGGTATCCCTGTCGGGGCACTGCTATGTAAGAAATTTCTGGTATTTCCTAATAAACAACTCTTGGGTCGTTACTCTTCCCTAAAGTTGTTCTTAAATAGATTCAAACAAGTCTCATAGGGTTAAGTAAACCGTAACTTAACCTTAACTCACCTACAGCAAATATTTCTCTTCTATCTCCTGGCTAATCCCCCCTTGAATTGGCCCGTAAAGGTTACTTAGCTTGACAAGAGGGAGTGTCAGACAACCGATGACAATGGGGCTGCTTTGTATAGTTGCTTGAGCAATCAAGAGTCCTTAAAGTGCGTATGTACAACGTGCTAGCTTGACTATGTCTAGAAACAAAGTGCAGTGTGTGGCAGGCTCTACCTCCCTCATAGAATGGTAGGTTGCCAACTATTAATTAATTACAATACTAAACACAGTTAGATTACATCATGATATATACAGGGTGAATCTGACAAATTAATCTTAGTTTTAATTAAACTAAAGGTAAACCAAATATTCCACTTAACTATGTAAATATCTTAATTCCACATCTGCTGTACACAAAGATCTTTCCATCCTCGCCATGTCATCTAACACACAGACGCAGTTTAGGTCAGTGGAAAATTCCATATAATTACATGTATTTACAATATATAGTTGCCCATGAGGGTTAAACGCAGTAGCATTTAATTTATCAATAATAAGAATTATTAAAGAGAACGTACTTTCTGGGTTATAAAAACCGCTTGAACTGTTAACAACGGTCTCTAGTTTTCCTCTGCTTTTAACCAAGGGCAACTATAATAAAAGTAGAGAATGCAACTGCTCTGGGGGAAAATATTTCCCAGTTTTGGGGCCGGCGGAAAATGATACGCTGTATCATGTAATATGACCCTTAGAGAGGAGTTCCCTCCATAGATCTCGAGAACCCTGTGCTGCGGCCCTTCCAGGTCGCGACTCTTGACTCATTTGATCTTCACCATCCCCTGGATCCGGAGTGGCTGCTAACTCAAGGGGTACCAGTTTATCAATAGTTTTTATACTGGTATGCCCCCTACAGTTTATTTTTACGAGTCTCAGCACCCCCTCAGAATCTGAGTGTGTGGAGATCACTTTAGCTAATGGCCACTGGGATCTTGGCTGTTCGGTCTTCACTAAGACCACATCCCCTATGTTTATAACAGATTTGTTGCTGGCAGCCTGGGCCCCATAAAATCTTTCTCGCAGGCTCAAAAGATATTCATCGCTCCAATGTCTATTCCAAGTATCCAACACCCTTTTCAGACATTGATATCCCTCCTGCAGATGTCGTCCTAAATCATTATTTTCTATGTTAGGATTATCAGCTTCTTCCTGGATATCCACACAAGGCATCGGATGGAGCTTCCTGCCATATAACATATGTGCCGGTGTTAAGGCCTCTAGCGAGATGCTAGTGTCATCTATATAAGTCAGGGGTCTATTATTAATCCTGGTTTCAGTTTCTCTTATTAGTGTTCTTAATTCTTCTCTCGTGATCTTAGTTCTGTGTAATGTTTTCCTCAGGCAGTTCTTGACAATACCAATCATTCTTTCGGTAAATCCATTTTGCCATGGAGCTCTTGGAGCTGTGAACTGCCAAATACAATTTCAGATTCCCAGCGCCGACTTAACCTTTGGGTCATTCATTATATTCAACAGGTGCTGCTCCAGTGAAATTAGTTCCATTGTCACTTATTAACTTGCCAGGACAAGACCTTCTAGCGACAAATCTGCGAAAGACATTGAGGAATGTCTCTGAGCTTAGGTCTTCCGTTAATTCAAGAAGGACTGCCTTTGTGTAGGCACAAGTAAATAAACAAATGCAAACTTTATGGGCAGTTTCCTCACCCGTAATAGTTATAGCCTGTGTAGTCCACTCCTGTTATTTGGAAGGGCCGACTTATGTTCACCCTATCCTTCGGTAGGGCTGGGTAGTTATTAGGTCGCTGTTCATACCTCCTACAAATGATGCAGTTTTTGAGATATTTTTTAATAACCTATCTACCCTTAGGAATCCAGTACCTTTCCTGAATTTGGGCTAAGGTCTGTGGCACGCCTCCATGGAGAGTGGAATCATGGGCTTCTTTTATAATAAGCTGTACAAAGCAACCACTCTTGGGTAATAAAATGGGGTGTTTGGTTTGGATGGGCAAGTCAGCCTTTAACAATCGTCCTCAACATCTTATCAGATCTTTTCCGTCTCAGAACGAGCCTAAATTCTTCATCAGCTTATTCCCTTTCCCAGTGTCTTGGCCTAAAAGTTTATATATTTCCCCGTAAGAATTTCTTTGTACTCTTTTCAGCCAGTATTCTAGGGGATCTAATTTCTGAAACCCCACTTTCTTGTTAAAAAATTCAACAACCAATTTAGTAGTGTTTAAGTTGTCTTACTGATGAGAATCGGCTGATGTCAATTACAGTAATCACTCCAATATCCGACGTAATAGAGCCATAGGTAGGTCCGGATATTGGTTCTGTCCGGATATTGGGCCCCAGCTTATGGACTTGTACTTATGGACCCTAACTCAGAGAAACACCTATACAACTCCCTCTGGACATGCATAACACCTATTTAAGATCCAAATCACACCAATAAGGCACATAAATGACTGAAATAAATGCAAAAGAAACATAAAATGAGGATTTAGAAGTAGGTTCATACAATAATAAACATTCTGGTGACTGGCTCCTGGACTGGTACTTATGGACCCTAACCTAGCCTAACTCAGAAAAACACCTTCCTACTGCACATGCATAGCTCCTAACACCCTATTCACACCAATAAAGGACATTAAAGAGTGAAATGAGGTAAGTATAGTATGGAAAAAAAGTGCAGTATGAAACATTCTTATGTCCAGATAGTGGGGATGTTCGGATATTGGGCGTCCGGATATTAGAGTGATTATTGTACTTCTGGCTCAGGCACTATAGGATCCAAGTTCACTACACTAACCTCTGCAATACTGTACTGTTTCTGTTCAGGCCAATCCTTAGTGAGTAACCATTTAGGACCTTTAAACCACATGTTATCTTTGATCAGTCTCTTTATGGTCGAACCTCTCGAGAGCAGATCAGCTGGATTTTGTTTGGAGGATACATGCATGAAATTAAATTTGGAAGACAGCTCTTTAATAGTCTTCACTCTATTACTGACGAAAGGATTTTTACCGACTTCCTTCCCTATCCAGTAAAGACAAATCTCACTGTCAGTCCATATGTAAATATCCTCAAACTGAGTATCAAGAGTAGTGGTCAAATACCTGGCCAATTTAGTTCCCAACTCTATGGAAGTCAATTCCATTTGAGGTAGGGTTCTTCCTTTAATTGGCGCAACTCTGGTTTTGGACATTATAATCTTACTATCCTCTCCTGTTGCACAATAAGCTACTGCTCCATAGGCCCTTTGAGAAGCATCACAAAATGTGTGTAAGTGCAACTTCTCATTACTGTTAATTTCCCTTGGAATACATATGCTTGATGTGGTTTCAAACTCCTTTCTAATCTGTTTCCATTGTTCCACATATGTCTCACCTAATTCAGAGTCCCCTAATAACTATAGGACTGACCAACCCTAATGGGTCAAATAGCTTGGAAACGTGACTTAACAAGGACCTCATGGTGAGAGTGACATCAGAGAACTTAATTGGTTTCAAACTTATTACGTCAACTGTTGTATCCCAGTTAAGACCTACCACATTTTGAATTTTAGGAATGTCAGAATCTGGAAAATCCTCTTGTATATTATTCCTCAAAAGCAGTGAATTTGTATTCCAGCTCTGTAACGGTAAATTTGCCTTCCCACATTCGGAATTGGCTACTTCATAAGCCTTCAATGCTTCCGACCCTGTATCAGCAGCACCTTGCAAATTATCCATATAAAATGCCTGCCCTATTTCTGGGCAACTGGCATTTTCAAAATGATGCTTTACAGTGTTGCAAAGTAGGAATGGACTAGCACAAGAGCCAAAGAGCACCGATCGGAAACAGTAAGTTTTCAATGGACTATCCTCATTTTGAGAATCATGAGGCCAGAGGTATTTTGTAAATTTCCTATCCTCCTCTCTCAGTCCTATTCTGAGAAAAGCCTTACTAATGACTACAGTGTAAGCATAAGGTTTCTCTCTATATCTTAGTAACACATTCCCTAACTTCTCTGTTAGTGTAGGTCCAGAGTACAGGCAATCGTTCAAGCTAGCTGATCCCTTGGACACTTTACTACTACAATTGAATACTATCCTTATGGGAGTAGCTACTGAATCCTTGCTTACAGCATGATGTGGTAAGTAATGTCCTTCTTTGTGGTTAACAGGGAATTCTACCTCTTCTATAAATTTATTCTTCAATTGATCCTTTATAATATTATCATATATGGTCAGATGTTCTGGTTTATCTCTCAACTTTTTTAGAAGAGAATTCAACTGAGCTTTAGCTGCTTGGTAATTTGTTGGTAACTCCGAATGGTTTAGTTTCCATGGTAATCCTACCCAATATTGTCCATCTTTAAGTTCCACAGACTGATTATACAAGTCCCAGGTTATTTTATCTTCAGGGGTTGGTTCCTCAGAGTGTATACCTACACTGTCTAGGTCCCACAATTTGTGTACAGGTTCAATATTTTCATCCAGCAAGGCATTTATCTGAGTAGGTTCTAATTCTACACCTATTCTAGCTACCATCAATTACTGTGTGGGGGTAAAAAAGACAGAGTCTACTAGTTTGGCCTCTCCTTTAACTTGTTTTGGAAAAGGCAACTGACCCATAATAAGGCTACCTCCTGGACTCTTGAACAACTGTACCTTATTCCTTTTGAAAGTCCTATGTAGGACTCTTCCACAATAATCAGAACCAATTATCATTTTTATGGGACCCACAGTATCTGATTCCACATTCCGTTTAGCCAACCTTATCTCTGAGCTTTGTAGATGATCGAATCCTTTTATGTATATACTTGTCTCCATATTATCAGGCACAGCTGCTGTTATACAGCATTTATATCTGCCTAATTGTATTACAGGTCCAACTAAATCAAAAGACTGAGCTTTCTTAGTTGTTAAGAATTCTGTAATGGCTAGATTTACCTTGCCAATAATTGGTAACTTTAATTCCTTCACAATATCTGCAGAAATGAAGGTTTTCTGAGCACCCGTATCAAACAGGGTACAAACTAACAGGTTTCTGTTTTCAAACAATACCTTCACATCTGCTATTGGTACTGCAGCTGGCATTACTAATGGAGCATTCCCTTTTGCAATTGTTATATTGACGCTTGCAGGTTTAGGAACCTCAATCTTCATCCTAAGGCACACAGCACTATGATGGTGATCTTTTTTGCATTTAAAACGAAGATTTAAATAGTCTTACAGTCCGCGGCCGTATGTTCGGAGTTCATACAGATTATACAACACCACAGTTCCTGAAGCTTTCCTACTCTAGATGCATAATCAGGATACGGTTGACAAGATGCCCTGGAATGTTGCTCACCACAAAATACACAAACTTTCCTGTCCTTTACCATGGAGGGTTTTACTTCCTTCATATCCTCAGCATGTCTGTTCCTTATCTTTAATACTTTATCCTCAGCCTTTAGGGAGCTAAGGAAAGTACCTATCTCTTCTTTAGGCACATACTTAGTCTTCTTTGACTTAGCTTTCCCAACCAGTTGGTTAGTGGGTTTTTTCTTTATTTCAGTCTTCTGTTTGACCTCAGTAGGTTTTACTGTTCCTTGCAAATGTTCAAAGAGTTGCATCAAACCTTCCTCAATCTCTTCGCAGGAGAAATTATCCTTTTGATACCTACCATACAAAGCATCCTTGGTTTTTTGTGGAAGCTTTAAGGACACAATTCTTGAAAGCACCCAGTCTGATACCTTAATATCTTCGTAAGTACCTAAGGCCCTTAAGTTACAACTTATTGCAATTCTAAATTTTTGCAAGGAATCAAAATCGTGTCTAGGTATGGGTAATTCAATTAGAGCCTTCAGTAACTGAGTAATAACTTGCTCCCTGTCTTCGTAGTTGTGTCTAAGGATGGTCAAGGCCACCTCATAACTATTTTCCTCTACTGGTAATTCTTTTATTAGCTGATATGGTGTTCCTTTGACCTGTCCTAACAGATATGTAAGTTTGCTGACTTTAGGGAGATCTGTTCTATCGTGTACTAAATATCTGAACTGGTCCCAGAAGGATTTCCAGTTCTCCTCCCCATCAAACTCAGGAAGTGTTATTTGTGGTAACACAGCTCTTATTCTGCTGTTCCACAACTTGTGTTTCCGTGGCTGTCTCAGCTAATTTTGACTCTAGTGTCTTTATTTCAGTTAAGTATTGTAATTTAGCTTCAAACTTCGTAGTTTCTAACTCTAAGAGTTCCTTATCATCAGCCTTTACTATAGCCGCTTCTAAAGTTATATAACTTTCTTCATACTTGTTCCATCGGTATCCTTGGACAGAGGTATTTCATCCAACGACTGTTTACAATCATTTATGGCTCTAATTACCCATCCTGCCTTACTACTAGATCTTTGCAACAAGGGAACAGACATGTTGACTGATTTCTAATTTATTATTTATCAGTGAGTTTCAACCACAATTTTACCCCAGCTTAGTAATTATCTGATTATTTCAAATTTTGAAGAGGGTAGGGATTAGATCCTCTTTGTGCAAACTATCCCCTTGGGTTATTAAACTTCTAAGGTTGTGTTTATCCCCCCTCTCATTACCAAATATTCATTATAATTATAGCTCAGCTAATTATTCATTTAATTTTGAGGTGTGTTGAGATTAGGTCCATAGTATCAAACCATCCCCCAGGGTTATTAAACCTTTAGGGTTATATTTCATCCCCACACTCCATTGCCAAAATACCCATTTTCCCTGAACTTAGTATGTATTTATTCCCACATCATCCACTGCAACCGAACGTGGTAGCAGCTATGCCCATTAAAAGCAACCTTAAACACATTCAGCGCTTCGGCACACATCGGCTCTCCTCACTCAGTCAGGGCACCAAAATTGTGAATTATATTTAGTGGTTCTGGTAAACAAATCGGGGCCCTCTCTCTGGGCACCAAAATGTGAAAAATATTTAATGTATACAAGTCGGTACCCCTGTCAGGGCACCGCTATGTAAGAAATTTCTGGTATTTCCTAATAAACAACTCGTAGGTCGTTACTCTTCCCTAAAGTTGTTCTTAAATAGATTCAAACAAGTCTCATAGGGTTAGGTAAACCGTAACCTAACCTTAACTCACCTACAGCAATTATTTCTCTTCTATCTCCCGGTTAATCCCCCCTTGAATTGGCCAATTCGTAAAGGTTACTTAGCTAGAGGAGAGGGAGTGTCGGACAACCGATGACGATGGGGCTGCTTTGTGTAGTTGCTTGAGCAATCAACCATCCTTAAGGTGCATACGTACAACGTGCTAGCTTGACTATGTCTTGGAACAAAGCGTGGTGTGTGGCAGGCTCTACCTCCCTCATAGAATGGTAGGTTGCCAACTATTAATTAATTACAGTACTAAATACAGGTAGATTACATCATGATATATACAAGGCAAATCTAACAAATTAATCTTAGTTTTAATTAAACTAAAGTTAAACCAAATATTCCCTTTAACTATGTAAATATCTTAATTCCACATCTGCTTTACACGAAGATCTTTCCATCCTCGTCACGTCATCTAATGTGCAGACGCAGTTTAGGTCAGTGGAAAATTCTATATAATTACATGTATTTACAATATATAGTTGTCCACGAGGGATTTCTTAAATGCAGTAGCATTTAATATATCAATAATAAGAATTATTAAAGAGAACATACTTTCTGGGTTATAAAAACCCCTTGAACTGTTAACAATGGTCTCTGGTTTTCCTCTGCTTTTAACCAAGGGCAACTATAATAAAAGTAGAGAGCACAACAGCTCTGGGGGAAAATATTTCCCCCCACTTGGCATCAGGGATGAAATGCCGCAACAGCCACTCAGAAATGATGCTACTCGTCATCCAACCACCGGAGTTGCTGTACCAGTATACCCCGCTGTCATCCATGCAGCAAAGATTCTTGTAACATCTGGGGTGCGCTGCGGTATGCACCACAAAAGGACGTATCTTGTGTGAGCCTGATAAGTTCACGGCAAACATGACTGTTATCCTGCTCATTTCAATTTTTCTGTGCTTCTTTCTCTTTCCTCAGGATAATTGTAGCCAGGTACCGCTCCATAAGAATTATAGCCCGGTTGGTCAGCCTGCTTCTCCTGTACAATGCCACCGTCCCATATGTCTTCATAGTCTTCTTTATGGCCTCCCTGTTAGTCCATATAGTTCGCATGGACGATTCTGCCAAGCCTAGTTCCTTGCCAATGGCTGTGATACCCTTCCCACTCTCCTTCTTCCTAATGACTTGCATCTTCATGGCATGGGTGATGCACTTCTTCTTCCTGGAGGAGGGGGCAGACATCCTGACTCGCAAAAAAAAATAGCCTCAGAGTACACGGGGACGTACCTGGAACAGTTAGTGTACCCTCTGTGCACGTGTGTTTCCTCTGCTGGGACTCTCACCACCCTCCAAGTGGCGCATATGGGCATCACGTGACAAGTGAGCAGCATTGACATCACAAGGTGGGTGAAGCGTAAGTAACCGTTATCGTTTCTTGGGGGGGCAATGTCGTGTACTCGGGGTAACCCTGGATTTGGGCCACTCTTTGCAGTGCGTCTCGCTTACAAGTTCAATTTGCATGGGGGGGAAAAAAAAAAAAAAAAGGGTCCTCGGTTACAAGCAGGATCACATACTCGGAACAGGCGTACTGTGGGGATGTATTGTAAATTACATTAATAACACACAAGATAATATATTAAAAAAAAAAAAAATCCCATTTCAGCCCCTTTGAGATGTTGCAGTCGAAGGCTAAGCTACTCTAGTCCAGACAACCGATTTCCTTACTTGTATTGTCTTATATGATCAAAAAGCCTTCAGTCATTGCTTGTGACTCAAAACCATGGAAAGCTGCCACCCCAACTAAGGCAGCAGAAAAGAGATGCTGATCAACACCCTAATTTTACCTTCCTTCATCCACTCTCACTGCCTCTCACAAGCATTCAGTTGCTCTCAGGTCTGTTTCACATTGAGACAATCACTCACAGCTGGTCACTAATAACCCTTTCACTATGAGAGATCTTTTCTTAACTGTGCGAGATTGTCTGGATGTAGAAGAAAGAAATTTAATGTCATTCCTGCTGTCAAGGGGTTATATTTTTGGTGTTCCATGGAAGAAGCGCCAACCTAACAAACAGCGTAAAAAGGACCTACAGGTTCCAACAGGTTCCCATGGCCTAGATAATAAGTTTTTGCCCCCACAGAAATAGTGTTGGCCCTATTATCACAGCTGAGAGTCCATAACCTGGACTCCCACCAAATGACCCTACTGCATTCAGCTGGTGCAATGGACAGTGTTCCCAAGGAGGAGAAAGAAGCGCCATTGGGCAAATGCCTCTCAATCAAAGAGGTACTTCTTGGCCTATGAGTGTGACTTCTGATGCCTAATACCTGTCAGTTTTAATGTTTAGTAACAGCTATAGATATAACAGCTATAATGATGTTCTCCTGAATGGCACATTGTCAAAATTTCATTTATTTACTGAGAGTTTTTGTTGAGGAAGGGAGACCACAAGAAGTATTACAGATAAACTGTCATTTCATAACCTTCAAACTGGGATGGATTTTGGCTTTGTAACTTAAAAAAAATTAGGTGCCATTGCCCACATACCCCCTCATTTGTCATCATCACCATCCTGTGTTGCCCCATGGACAGTGTAGGAGCCCGGGGCTAAGCAAGTCGAACCTGACATTTAAGATGAGAGTGACCTGCCTCACTCATCCCTGAGTGGCATTACATGAGCAATAAACCCCAACTACCCCTTGGATATAAACCTGCCCAGGCTCAATCCGACTGGAACAACTTAATTACCCACCAAACCACCAGGTGCCATAGTTTGGTCATATGGTTACCACCCAGCATAGTAAATGGTTTCCTGGTGAGCAGGAAACCATTTGACTTGTCACTCAGTGTCGAGTCTCCCGTAGACAGGAGGAGGAGGAAATAATGAAGGAAAGAAAGAAAGAATAGGAGGGATGGGAAGAAGGAAGGAAGAGAGGAGTGGGCTGGCACCCAAGGGCAGCACTACATCGAGTCAGTGGATGGTGAGTGCCCCCCCCCCCTTCATTTATGGCAGTATAAATAGTTATCACCACTATGGTAAATATATGTACCAGCTATAATAAGAAAGACTATTAATTTGCCAATTTTTCTGTGAGTAAACAAAGAAAACTGGAACAGCCATTACAGAGACATAACTTTCAAATCATTAAATGCATGGTTGGTTGGTCCCTCTTTCATGGAATGTCTCAATTACAGGACTGTATCTTGATTACTTCTAGGTACAATGATGATACCAAAGGAGGGTGACCTGACTACTGCAAACCACATGGAATTCCAAGAGGTTAATTTACCAACGTACCTGAGAATATTCAACTCATCAGTACTGTAGGAGATATAATGGACTGGATTTATTATTGCTTTTAGAACTGCAAGCAGAAGCCATACTAATTTACTAGTCTTTACATTGCTGCAGAACATAAAACATGATTAGAATGGCACATGGGGAATCTTCCTTAGAACAATAATACAGTGTTTAGAGGGAAGAAAATGTTTAATCTGTTGTACTGCAATAATCTAAAATACTTTTAAGTAGAGTAAGCTAGCATTAATGAATCATGCAAGAAGGAAATGTCCCTTACAAAGTTATAATTAGGCTACTCAGTGCTACTCAGCTCAAACCAATGCCTATATCTGCGGCTGAACACTATCAAGCACTAACAATGGGAAAAAAATGGGCATGCTTTCACTTATTATGAAACAGATACAGTATTGCAACTGATAAAACAGCAGCCTCACTGCCAACTGCAGGCACCTAATAAACATTACTTTTCAACTTTTACTGTGTTTAAACTTCATATTTTCATTTGCATTTGATTAACAAAAAAGTATATCATGAATTCTCAAAGTAGGAAGTATGAACCAAGCAAAATCTACAGTATGTACTTGCTACAACTATGACACTTTTCACAACTGTCATTTCTAACTACAGAATTTGTAGATAAAAGGTATCTATCTATCTATCTATCTATCTATAGCCCAACGCCCTAATCCCACAAAGGGCGGCCACAGACAAAACGCCTCCAAGTCGCTCTGTCACCCACCATTTGACCACCCTCCCCCCAACTCACTCCTCCCTCCCTCATATACCTCTCAACTCCCTCCCTCCACCTCATCCTTGGTCTCCCCCTCCCTCTCCCTCCCTCCACTTCACCTACATACACCCTCTTAGTCAGTCTTTCATTCTCCATTCTCTCCACATGTCCAAACCACCTCAGCATATTTCACCTAATATTTTCAGTCACATCCACATCCACTGGACAATGCTCTTTCACTTCATTCATCAACCTGTCCCTCCATATCACTCCACATGAACCTCTCAGGTAACTCAATTCCACTGCTCTCCCTCTTGACTTGTTCCTCTCTAGCAAGGTCTAAACCTCGTCTCCATACGTCAGGATAGGGATCACAATACTATCATGCAGTGACTTCTTAACTTCCATACTCACCTCCCTATTTCTCATCACCGCTTTCAGTGAACCAACAACCTTCCTTCCCTGCTGTACCCTTTCAAACACTTCATCCCCAAAACTTCCATCCTTACTCATCACACTACCCAAGTACTGTATCTGAATGCACTCACATTCTCCATATCCTCACCATCCAACTTCACTGTGCATTCTGTGACTTCATTCCTCTCAAACACCATAACTTTACTCTTGTTTACATTTAACTTTTAGATTCCCTTTTTTACACTTCATCAGCAAACAGCAACACTGGACTCTTCCACATCTCACCCTCATTCATTAGAGCCACCCCCACATCCACTGCCCTACCTTGCACCTCCTTTACAACCCCATCCTTGTATACATTAAACAGCCATGGAGAAATCACACATCCCTGTTTCAGTCCCACTCTTAGATCAAAGAACTCACGCAGCTCACTATCCACTTGCACAGTAGCCCTAGCTTCCTCATACATACTCTTCACACCACTCATCAATTTCCCATCCACTTCATATATTCTTAATACCTTCCACATACCTTGCCTATCTACTCTGTCATATGCTTTCTCCGAGTCCATGGAGGCAGCATATGCTTTCTTTCCTTTCTTTAGACACTTCTCCACTAAATATCTTGGAACAAATATCTAATTTACACACCCTTTTCCCTTCCTAAATCCCCTTTGTTCTTCTCCAACTAGCTCCTCTGTTATAAGCCTAACCCTGTCAATGAGCATCCTACCATACATTTTTTCAATCGCATTAAGAAGGGAAATACCCCTGTGGTTACCACATACTTCTCTCTCCCTTTTTCCTTTGTATAAAGGAACAATTATACCTGACTTCCAGTCCTCTGGAACCCTTCCCTCTTCCCACGCCAATCTACACAACTTCCATAACCACTCCACAACAATCTCACCCCCATACTCCAGCATTTCACCACACACTCTGTCAAATCCTGGGGCCTTTCCTATCTTGATCTTTTTCATTGCTTCAACTACTTCTGCCCTACTGATCTTTTCCTCCCTCCTCTCATCTCTTCTTCTCCCAGCCATTCCCCAACCACTTATACTCGCACTGCTCTCTCTCTCTACATTCAACAAATCCTCAAAGTGCTCCTTCCATCTCCTCACTTTCTCTCTCTTCTCCACCAACAATCTATTATTCCCATCTTTCACTGCTCTACTATTTCCCTTTTCACACTGTCTTTTTTTCTTTACCTCTTTCCAAAACAATTTCTTACACTCCCTCCATTTCACACTCAGATTCCTCCCAGACTCTTTATCCACTCTCTTTTTAGGTCTACTGTCCTTCACCAATTTCTTCACCTCCCTTCTCCTGCTCACATATACCTGTCTCTCCTCTCTCTCATGTTCTCCCCTATCCCTACTCGCTAGCCTGTCACTATATGTCTTCTTCTTTTATTCCACAGCTCGTTTTACCTCATCACCCCACCACGCTGTCCCTTGCATACCCTTGCATCTCCTCCTCACTCCACAAACCACCTCGCACGCTGTGTCTCTCTTCCGTGAATACCTTGCATACTTCTTTCACACCTCCATCTGCTCTAACTCATTACTTCCCAGTCTTTCTTCCATTATGCTCTCATACTCTGCCTTTTCTCACTCTCTTGCAACTTCTCCACTCTTTTCACAGGAGCTGTTTCTTCCTGTCTTCCCCTTTGTCTCTTCACTCACTTTCTTTGCAGCCTTACCTTGGCCATCACTAAGTGATGGTCCAAGATTCCATTCCCCCACCCTCTCCACACTCTTGCATCCAGCACTTTTCTCATTCGCTCATCCACACACACGTAATCTATCACTGCCTTTTGTTCAACAAGTTCACCATCCATCCTTCTCATGACTCTCCATGTATACCTGTGGATCATCGTATGCCGGAAGAAGGTGTTGGCTATTGCCAACCTCTTACTAGTACAGATGTCCACCGAAGTACTACCATTCACATCTACTTCAGCTGGCACATCCCACAGACCAACCACTCCAACCACTCATATATTCCCTACTTTGCCATTTCGTGTCTCCAATCAAAAACACTCGCTCCTCTCAAACATGTCCAAACATGCTTCAACACTCACCCAAAACTCATCTTTCACTCTTGCCACTCAGTCCTCTGTCTGCACATATGCACAAACAATCAATTGCCCAAGCTACTTACTTCCAAACTCACCCATACAATCCTTGCACACAGTTCCATATCCTCTTATACTCTCCTCCCAATTCTTACTTATCATCAGACATACTCCCTCTCTCGCCCTCACATTCTTAATCATTCCTGCACATATTCCTAAACCATACTCCCATTCTCTTGCCCTTTCACCTATCTATTTAGTTTCAGTCAAGCCACATACATCCACTCTTGCATCCACAAGCACCTGAACAATCTCTCTCTCTTTCACTTCATCATTCCCTCCTCTCACATTCCACTTTCCCATCCTTAGAACGTCCTTTGTACGATCCTTGGTCGTCAACGTATGGTCCATCCTGGTCCGAGGCGCTTTGTTCACTTGTCTAGTTAATTCTTTTCAGGTATGTTAATACAGTACCCGGATCTCCTATCTGGCACCTTTACCTTGTACTCACTCTCTGAAACTGAACATTAATACCTGAATTTCTGAGTCTAAGACGGACGATGAGACCCGTGGGTGAGTGCCAACAGTGTGGAGGGAGTCTGTCATGGACATCCTCACACGTCTCACGTCAGCTGCCACTGCTGAACTTCTGCTACGGTACTCACGGATCTGCTCTCTGTACTGTGCAATCTGTAAAGGATGCAAAGCTTGTCAACATCTCTTTAACAATGGCAAATAAATTACACAAACTCACAAGGTACATCTGTGCATCAAAGTTGTGTTGTACAATGGGCACCATGGTGAATGCACGAGATAGCTGGTTCATATAAAGAAGTACAAAGTGTGCAATCATTCTCTATACAGTCCTTTTCTCCAGTCATGTAGCTGCATTCCCCTTCCTACAGTATTAATACAGTCCTACTTTGCTTCATTTCTGAGATATATATCAGTATAGTATAATACATTGTTCTGTTACTGATATATTTTGACATAATAGTAACCTGCACACTGTATGTAAGACTCATATTGAATGTCTAGTTGGGCAAAATGTAACAGAGAAGAAACATCTATTAATGATGGATGTAATTTGAGATGTTCTAGATCCCAAAGGTTTCTGCCCATTATGCTACTGTAGGGCACTGTCCTACAACTAGCCTGTGATGACCTTGCTCACCTAACATCTACAGGAAAAAAATTTTCTCTCTTGAAAAGCTTCTAATATAAGACAATACCAACAATAACAAATGATGAGAAATTCATCCATAATTGATGAATCCTAAACCACTTGCTTCGCTGATGCTAAGTATAAATAACATCAATTCCTCTACTCTCTCGCAAAGAGGGTTACATTAATGAATCTTGGAAACATTTACATCAACTTTTGTCAGCATTAATTACTTTATATCTCCTCTTACACCATAGTGTTTGACTGATAACATCATGTGGTTTTATGTGATGTTGTGTGCATAGTACTCATAAAAAAAGGGACTTTGCAGGTGAGGTGGGCATGAGGTGGAACATGCCAGCTTGCAATGCCATGTCTTCCACCTTCCTCCTTATACTACACTTGCAACTAGTATAAGTGCTTCTCTCTCAAGGATCATGGAAAAATGAGTGGAAGTAGTATTTTCTGAAGTGTGGTGTTGTTAGTGATGGCACAGACATCTACACTTGGTTCATGAAAGTATGAGAAAATAATAAATGGGACTGTGCAGCAACACAAATTATTGATCCGTGACATACTGTTTAAAGAACAGGTGATGAAAAAGAGGACTAATGTACCTAGGAGAAAAATATGGAAGCTGGAAAACCAAGCAGTAAGGGATGGTTTTTATAGCAAGATGAGGAGAGTGGTGGCTGAACACGGAGCTGTTGACAGAGGCATTAATGAACAGTAATGAGTCCTCAAGAGCAACCTCTTGAGAGTTACTGATGCATATGCGGCTGGACAAGTGGCCCACCAAGATATAAAGTAATTTGGTGGTGGGATGAAGGTGTAGAAGCTGCAGTAAAAGAGAAAAGGGTTTTCTGGGAATGGAAGACGGGTGTTAACAATGAGGAATACTTGGTTGCCAAACACAGGGCCAGAAGAGAGGTACACAGGGCGAAGTCTGAGTCACAGAGACTTTTACTTAATGACCTAAATCGTGTGGAAAGGAAGAAAATGATACTTAAGGTGGCAAATCAAGTCAAGAAGAATAATCAGGCTATTATAGGTGTGCAGTGTGTGAAAAATGATGAAGGATGGGTGAACAATGGGGATATTAAACATGCACGGAGAATGCATTACAGCCGGTTGTTGAATGAGGAGTTTGACTGGGACAGGGAAGGTTTGGAGCTAGCAGATCCAGTGTTTGGCCCTTGGCCTTTGATTCATGCTGCTACTGTGAGTGAGGCAATAGCCAGGATGCAGGTGGGGAAGGCAGCAGGTGTGTCTGGGTTGACTGTTGAAATGTTGAAGGCCTCAAGAGATACAGGAGTGGGGTTAGTCACTGACCTGATAAATATGATTATATATGAGTGTGCCCATCATCCACTCACTCATTGTAGAGATGCCTTATGACCTCTACACTGAATGACAAGCCAAATGGTTTCCTGTACTCACAAAGCCATTTACTATGCTGGGTGTAACAATATAACTGGGATTTTTGCAGGGTTAAGTGTCCCCCAGATTCCTCTATGAAAAATCACTTAATCACAGCAGTTGTTTCAGAGAGCCTTGGAGGACCCAATACCTGCCCAGGGCCCCAGCCAAATGGGCAGATTTGCATGGCTAAGTGGAATGTGAGAGATGTGAATGAGGACAGCAAGAGGGGGGAAGTGGTGAATGTGTTCAAGAGTGTGAGATATGCCACAATGGCATGGTGTGAAACAAAGATGAAAGGGTGTGAAGTGGAAGAGTGGGAGGGTGTGAAATGTGTAAGATCAGACATGAATGGGCGAGGAGGATGCAAGGAAGGAGCTGCTTTGTTGATGAATAAGGTGTGGCAGAGTGGAATGAGAGACTACAAATGTGTCAGCTCAAGGTGTATGTGTGTCAAGTTCGAAGAGGTGAAAGTGGCGGTGATTGTAGTGAATGCACTGTGTGAGGACAGGAGTGAGACAGAGAAAGATAGGTTTTGGGATGAGTTGGATGAAGTGGTGGGAGAAATACCCAGGAGCTATAAAGTGATCGTAATGGGTGATATGAATGGAAGAGAAGGCACTGGTTCTGGGGGATAACATTATGGGTTATAATGGAGTACCAGGAGAAAATGATAATGGGAAGCAACTGAAGGATGTGTCAGGAGAGGAGGTTGTGCATTTGTAATTCGCATTTCAAACACAAAGATGCACATAAATATACATGGTATAGAGGGAACGGGGAGACGTTGATGCTGGAAATGGCTGCTGATACGAGGACCGTGAGAGGATGATATGGAGGTCTGTCAGGTCTTATGATTGTGGTATGCAAGACCAAGCTGAGAGGAGTGAGGTGGATCAGGAGAGAGAGGAGTAGTCAGGGAGAAAGAAAATCGAGAAGCTGAGGATCAAAGAAATGGCAGATGATTACAGGACCAAAGTAGGGGAGGAGTTAGAATCAGTGAATTGGAATGAAATGGATCTGGACAGCCTGTGGAATGCATATAGGGATTGCTTAGTGAGAAATGCTAAAGCAGTGTGTGGTGCGGCAAAAGTAACAACAAAGAAGAAAGGTATGGCATGGTGGGATGATGAGGTGAAGAGAGCAGTGAAGGAAAAAAGGAAGAAGTGGCTTGAGTGGTTAAAGGAAAGGGGTTCAGTTGAAATAAGAACCGAATATATTGAGAGCAAGAAGCACGTAAAGAGACTTGTGAAGAAGAAAAAGAAGGAGGTAAATGATGATCTGGGAATAAAAATGAATGCAAACTACTCTGAAAATTGGAAGTTATTCCAGAAAGAGATGCGGAAATGTAGAAGTGAAAGCGGAAAGAAATGTGATGGATGTGAACGATGTAGGTGGTAGATTATTAACCCACGGGGATGAAGTAAGAACTCGATGGAAAGAATATTTTGACAGCCTGATGAACAGAAATAGAGACAGCAGAGCAGCTGTAAATATGATTGGTTTTGGGGGAGTGCAGAGAAAAAGGCTGCGATTGTACCCCTGTACAAAAATAAACATGAGTGAAGTGAGTGAAAGAATTATTGTGGCATAAGCTTACTGAGTGTTGTAGGGAAGGGATATGGAAGAATTATTATTAAGAAAATAAGAGAGACATCAGAAGTCCTAGTGGGTGATAAACAGCGTGGCTTTAGAAGTAGCAGAGGATGTGTGGATCAAATATTTGAAGTGAGGCAGATAGTAGAGAAGGCTTGTGAGAGGACCATAAGGTGTTTATGGCATTCATGGATCTGGAAAAAGCATACAACAAAGTGGACAGAGATGGATTGTGGAAGGTTTTGTGCATGTACGATGTAGATGGTAAGTTGCTAGGTGCCGTCAAGAGTTTTTATGACAGTAGTGAAGCATGTGTGGGGGTTAATGGGCATCAAAGTGAATGGTTCACAATCGGTGTGGGTGTACGACAAGGTTGTGTGAGGTCTCCATGGTTGTTCAATATACAGTATATATATGGATGCGGTGATGAGAGAAGTAAAAACATAAGAAATGGAGAGGGGGGATGGCATTGGAAATAAATGGTGATGGATGGAATGTCTCAAATATGTTGTATGCTGATGATGATGCATTATTTGCAAATAGCAGTCAAGAACTTGGTAGACTAGTGCAGAGTTTTGCTGATGTCTGTGAGCATCATGCCATGAGAGTAAATGTAGAAAAGAGTAAAGTCATAGTTATTGAGAGAGAAGGTGACTTCCAGCGCTATGTTACAGTGAAAGGAGAGAGACTGGAATTGGTGAGAGAATTCAGATACCTGGGTACAGTGATAGAAAAGAGAGGAAAATGTGCAAAAGAGGGGGAAAGTAGAGTGACACAAGGAAGGAAAGTAGCTGGTGCAATGAAGGTCTTGATAAGAGACAGAGGCTTGAGTGTTGCAGCTGCACGAGGACTACATGAATGAGTGTTAGTGCCAGCTTTAACATATGGATGTGAGACTATGGTGTGGCCTGAAAATGAAAAGTCAAGAATGAGAGTAGTGAAGATGGGACTGCTGAGGAATGTATATGGAATACAGAGAGTGGATAGGATACAAAATAATGTGATTCATGAAAGATGTGGAGTGAAAAAGTCTGTGGACACCGGAATCGAAGACAGTGTACCGAGATGGTATGGTCATGTGGAAAGAATGGATAATAGAGTGGTGAAAAAGGTATAGCCATCAAATTCGAAGGAAGGAGGGACGAGGTAGGCCAAGGAGAAGGTGGAGAGTTATGGTGGATGAGTGTGTGAGGAAGAGAGGTTTGGAGGTCAGTGAGGCTAGGGAACTGACAAGAGACCGAGCTGGCTGGATGAATGTTGTAAAGGAGAAGTACATGATCAGGGTTTTGGCACCACTTTTTAACGTGGTAGCATCTGAACTGACTCCATCGGATACGTTTACATGAAGCTACAGAACAAGGTGAATGTTTTTTGGCGTATCCGATAAAGCCAGGATTCCAGAGGCTTGAATGATGAGTGAATGGAAGCATGGCCCATTGAACTGGGCAAATTTGGGCTGCCTGGACACTGATACTCCTCACCCTGCCCTAGAGTGGGAAAGGAGGTCCGGATGATGATGATGATGATGATGATGATGATGATGATGATGATGATGATGATGTGTTGTCCCAGATGAATGGCTGAAGAGTGTAATTGCAAATGTGTACAAGGGGAAGGATGATGCCCTGGAAAGAGGAAATTATAGAGGTATAAAGCTTTTCGATCAGATAATGAAGGTAAAGGGGAGAGTTTTAGAAGGTATGATTAGGGAAAAAGTGAATATTGATGAGATTCAATTTGAGTTTATGCCATGCAGTGGGACCACGGATGCCATATTCATTGTTCAACAGCTTCAGGAAAAACATACATAAAAGAAAAAGGAACTGTATTTTGTATTTGTTGATATGAAGAAGGCCTTTGACAAAGTCCCTAGAGAGGTGGTGAAGTGGGCAACGAGAAAGCTTGGGATGGAGGAGTGGCTGGCTAGGATGGTTATGATCATTTATGTAGGTAAAAGTGAATGGAGATTTGAGTGATGAGTTTTCTGTGAATGTATGCTGATGTTTTGGAGTTGATTGCAGAGAATGAAAGGGGGGCGAAGGAAAGATTTAGGAAGTGGAGAGATGGTATGGGGCACAATGGCTTAAGAGTAAATGCAGATAAAATAGAAGAGACGGTATCTAGGTTTGGACTCAGGGCAGTACTGTCAAAGAGGGAGAGTGGCCACGTGTGATTTGCCACATGGGCCTGGGAAATAATTCCATCTTGTGCAGTGTCTGTGATAAGTGGGTGCATAAGATATGTAGTGGTATTAGGGGTAGACTGCGAGATAATGCTGATTCTATGTGTGTGGCGTGTTGGGGAGAGCAGATAGAGATGGTCAGATGTGAAACTATTAAACTTGCTGGTAAGTCTCTTGAGTGTGTGAAAGAGTTTTGTTATTTGGGAGACATGTTATATGCTGGAAGTTGGGTTGGAGTTAGCGCTGTGGCCAGGGTGAGAAGTGGTTGGAAGAAGTTCAGGGAGCTGTTGCTTCTCCTGACACTGAGAGGGCTCTCCCTCCGTGCTAAGGGATCTTTGTATGCAACATGTGTTAGAAGTGTAATACTGTATGGTACTGAGACCTGGGCAGTAAAGGAAGAGGATATTCGCAGGCTCAAATGTACAGAAATGATAATGATTAGGTGGATGTGCAGTGTGTCCTTGTGTGCAAGGCCTGGGGGGGGCCAGGTTTACAATGGAAGAGTTGAGAGGTAGGATGGGACTGGAGTGTATTGGTGTTGTGATGAGGAGAGGTAGACTGAGGTGGTTTGGGCATGTGAAGAGGATAGGGGATAATAATTGGGTGCAGAAGGTGAGAAACGTTAATATTGGGGGTGGGGTTGCAAGTGGTAGACTGAAATAGATGTGGGACAAGGTCATTAACCTCAATGTTAAGGGACTGAACAGGGAGGCTGCCATATATCAAGCAGCATAGACAGTTGCTATTAGGTGACCAAGGTCGATGCATGCAAGCATGTTGGAGCCTTCAAAAACAAAAACAAAAACATCCTATTGTAACACTATGAAAAATTTGTCCTTCACACCAGCAGCACTAACAGAAATCATTTGCACAAAATTATGAAAACCATAAAATAATGGATGTAGCTTGCTTATTTAACTAATTAATGCAAGGTATCCACTCTACTGTAAAATACAGTGAGATTATAGACTACAGAATGAACAGAAGTATATTGATTATACAGTACAGTCACTATTTTCGCGCCTAACTGGTACCACAATTGCGGCGCGAAAGTTAAACTTGCGAAATTCATGCATATACTTTACACGTTATAAGTGGTACGGTAATTGGTTCCGGGGTCAGCCACCTCATTCCCCCTTAGCTACCTATTAATGACTACTATAAATTACATACAGTTAATCAGACATATAATATATTACTGAACAAAGAATTTCCTGACATTGACACTTAGGCTGAACTGCTTGATGGGGCTTGAAGATGAGTTCCAAGGCTGAGAGCAGTGGTTAGTTATCACCTGCCCCCTCACTGCTCCCTGCCACCACTGTTGATTCCCCCACACCACCACTTCCCGATGCTTCAACATCAAAGCCCTCAAATTCCAGTGGAAGCTCATCAAGCTCCCCAGTGTCGTCAATATCCTCTTCCACAGCATCTTCGACCTCCCCAGCCTGTATGTTCTCCAAAGCCTGGACTTGTTGAATACGAGAAGACAGGAATGATGTTATTAGAGTCTGATGATGTGCATGAACTCTGGCGTTGAAAAAGTCCTTGTAATTAGCCAGAAGTCTATCCACCATCAAGAGGAAAGTGTCCCTGATCTCTGTCCTCCCATCACATTCTTCAATTTGCTCTTTCAAACGAGCAGTGGTTGCCAGCAAATCTGTGATTTGGCGAGATGTTGGCTCACCTGGTGGGACAGGTAAGAGCTCCTGAACTTCGTTGTCATTAGCTCGTTTGTCTGTTTCCAACATCTCCTCAATGGTCGGTTCAAAACAAGTGACTGCGGAAATGCAGGGGCTCAAGAAAAATCTTAGGAAAATTGCGAGACTCCTAGGAAAAAAAAATTCCCTTGCCATCACGAAATTTCATTTCGTGATGGCAAGGGAATGTTTCGCGAGAGTATATATCACGAAAATAGTGACTGTACTGTACTGTTCCATCTGTCCTTTCCAGGACTTAAAAATACTATTACTCTTTTGTACAGTATCCTGTGTATGAACGCAAATACTTTTTACCCCCTGCATTCTGCTATTTGGACACCTAAGGAAGAACAGCTTCAATTGCTCTTACTGTTGCATGGCAGTGATGGGATCATCTCAAGCAGCCACAAAGCCACAACACATTCATAAATTTTAACGTGTTTGTATACTGCAAATAAAACTGCCCTTATATTTTGTCACTTTAAGAATTGGACATGTATGCAGAGACAATGCTATGTTATGGCTGGCTATGCAGCCTACATCCCTCCACCTGTTATCCCATTCCCTCAACTAAAAATCATCCTGTCATGGCAGCTTCTTGTGCTGATGTTTTGCTTCTGCTGTATGTTTTTATAATATCTTTCTCTTCTACATTACAGAACAGTATCTGTTTAACACTATGACTATATTTACCTTCTTTGGATATAATCACCTGTGTTTATATCTTACATTTTTACACTGCGTGGTCCACATATTAATGTTTTGATGCAGCTACGTGTCACATAGTGTCTTTAAATTCTCCCAAATCACTTGCTTGGGGAAGTTCCTATTCCACGGAAGGTTTGGCTGCCCTCTCGAGGTTTGTGTTACTACTGTGTTGTCTTTATATTGCTGTGCATATACTTCCCCTTACTGCTATGTGCCATATTTATACTCCTTGTATTCCATCCAAACTGTGAAGTGGAGATGTGAGCTTTGTAAGCACAGCCCGTTGATTCTGGAGCTTCTTCTATCATTGTACAGGTACAATATACTTTTTTACTATTCACCTCTTTACTCTTGACATCATCTTGTGCTTGTGCTTACTTCACCACTTGTAGGTGCAGATGCTGCTCAACCCCCATTCCCCTCCATCCTGAGACTGAATCTCAATTTCATCTTATGGATTGCCTGTTGCTGTGTCACATGCTACTTAGACTGTTTGGATGTCACACCAAAGGTTTCAGTCCCTTTGACTGGAACCCCCAGGATGGCATCTCAAACAGACATTAATCCCAAGTTAACCCTTTAACCGCGGGTGTCATTCCAGAATGACAGTAACAAAACTGGACTAAACCGAGGGTGTCATTCTGGAATGATCGTGAATATTTTGAACACCGCGCGTTTTCCCGGCGCGCAAATTGTCTCACGCAAGAGTAGCTGTCGAGTTCTTTCACGCCAGCCATCCCACACCTCCCTCCTCCAACCCCGAGGGGCCCCCCCCACCCCTGCCCTGACCCGCATCAGTCAGTATCTGTCCAGCTCTGTGCGTGATAATGGCGCTCCGTCCCGACTCATCGTCGCTCGCTTCCTCCTCTACAATGATTAGTGCTAGTGTTCCCTCTACCTCTACACCAGTAAAGGAACTGCCGACGGCGAGGCAGAAGGGGTTGAGCACTCCTGAAATTAGAACTGAGCTGGACAAAACTGTAAGTACTACTCTTGATTGTGGCAGTGAAAGTGACACACTCACAGCAAGCAGTGATGATTTGGCAGTGATTGGTGGTGAACCATTTTCCATTGATAGTGACAGTGATGAAAGTGATCGTGTTGTTTCCCCCCCACCACCCCCAACTTACTCTGGGAAGGGAAAGGCTCCTATGGGCAAATCTGGTATTGCACGTGGGAAGGGAGTGAAGCGCAGACTCACGTCTCCCACACCAGGCCCTAATAAGCATTTCCCATCAATTTCCCGTTCCCCTAGCCCTACTGCCCTCACATCATCATCATCATCATCTGTCATGCCCTCTCCTCAGTCTACATCATCTGAGGAGTACGAATTACCAAAGCCTGGAAAGCATGGGAAGGCAGGCCGTGCAGGCCGTGCAGGCAGGCCTAGAACAAAGGGGATGCGTGGCAGTTGGAGGGCAAAGCTGGGCGATAAGCGAGGAGATAAGCGAGGTGATAAGCGGGGTAGAAAGGGTCAAGTTTCACCACGCACCAGGTCAGAAACCCCCCCGCCTGCCCCCCGCTCAGCTCCCTCACCCTCGCCACCCCCCCACTCACCGCCCCCGCACTCACCCCCCTCCCCGTTGCCTCCTGCCTCACCCACCTACCGCTTGCCTCCTGCCTCACCCACCTCCCGCTTGCCTCCTGCCTCACCCATTGCCTCCACCTCAGCTCCTTCTCACGGGGAAACGAGTGGAATGCAACCTGCCCCTGCCACTGAACCACGCACAGGGCAAGTGGATGCATTTGTTTGGTCTGACGGTGCAGATTTTCAGCCACACAATCCACCGTTTGATATGACAAATGCTGGAATACAGCCTGCCTTCCCATGCAACGCAGGAGATGACTTTGTTGATTACTTCCTGGCCTTCATGGATGATGAAATCGTGCAGCATGTCAGCGATGAGACCAATAGGTATGCAGCTCAGTGTGCAGCAGAAGGGTTGGGACCTATTGGCTCACCAAAGCAAGTGTCGTGGTTGCCTGTCGGGATCAGAGAGCTGTATGTGTTCTTTGCACTAATGTTTTTGATGCCCCATATAAAGAGACATGAGTTGGAGGAGTACTGGCTCGTGGATGACATAACTACTATCCCAATATTCGGGAAGTATATGTCACGGGATCGGTTCCGACAGCTGCTTGGATACCTGCACTTCGCTGACAATGCAAACCCGTCCCAAACTGACCCTTTGTGGAAAGTGAGGGATTTTCTCAACAGGATTAGGGATCGATTTATGCGATTTTTCTGGCCTATGCAGAAAGTCGTCATAGACGAATCCCTGGTATTGTTCAGGGGACGTCTCAAATTCATGCAGTACATCCCCAGCAAACGCCACCGCTTTGGGATAAAGTTCTTTGTGCTGTGTGACTGTGAGACGGGGTATATCCTGGATTTTGTCATCTACTCGGCTAGCACAATGGATGTGAACAGGAAAGACCCCCTTGGCTTCTCTGGCTCCGTTGTAAAAGTGCTGATGGAGAGGTATTTTGGTGGTAATCATGTGCTGTACACAGACAATTACTACACAGCACCGAAACTCTCCAAATACCTTGCTGAACACGGCATTGGCACTGTTGGCACTGTACGGAGCTATAGGAAAGAGTGGCCTAGTTTCCCCGAAGCATCATCATCATCCAGGGGAGATGTTCACCTGAAGTAGTCAGACAAGCTTCTTGCGATCAGGTGGCATGACAAGAAGGTCGTGAATATGATCAGCACCATCCACAAGGGGGAATTGAAGAGAACTGGGAAGGTCAGCTACAGGACGGGAGAGCCAATCATGAAGCCTGATGCCGTCATTGATTATAATGTAAATATGAGACTTGTTGGTAAGTCTGATTGATGATTGGCGAAATTGACTGTCTCAGGAGAAACACCCGATGGTACAGGAAGGCTTGCCTGCACATGCTCGATATGTGCATGCTCAACGCCTTCATTCTCTACAAGACACAAGTCGGGGGCATAAGGCAACCATCACTGAGACAGTTTTCCAAGACTGTCGTGCAGCAGCTACTTGCACGATTTGGTCAGGTGACAGCATTGATCCCGAGGCGACACTCTGAAACACAACCTGACCGTCTTGAGTGCCGCAATTACATGAGCTGGCATCAGCTTGTGAAATTGCCTCTTACAGCAGGCGGCAGGTTGTCACAGGGCCGCTGCAGAGTATGTTCTACCACCACACGGAGGCCTAGGACGAGAAAAATGAGCACACACCAGTGCCTGGAATGCCAAGTCGCTCTATGTGTAACTCCGTGCTTTGCCGAGTACCACTCTCTGAGTAAATACTGAAAGTGACAGTGATATATAGTGATGCGACAGTGACGTGCTTTGCCAATAATTGTATAATGGATAATGTAGTAATAAGGGATATTTTGCCTAGAAAAAAAAGGAAATATTGGCCAGTATAATAAGTGATATTGTAATAAGAGAATCTGCGGCACTTGTGGAATTCTGCGGCACTTATGTAGTTCTGTGATGCGCCAGTGACGCAATATAGTAATAAGTGCATTGTAAATATAATGTATATTGCCCAGATTATATGTAAAATAATATTAGAAGTTAGAAAGAATGAAAAGATCGCATGAAACGTCAGTGAGCGGGTGCCGCCGTAGTGAAGTGAGGCGCAGCCGCAGTGAAGAGCGGGCGCAGCCGCAGGGAAGTGCCTTTTACCTACCTCAGTGAACACAGAGTGGGTGTTTATTGTATGTACAGTGTTCATATATGTTTATATTACTATTATGAGAGAGTGGTTGGCATTTGGTACTGGTGTGTGGGGCGTAAAATAGTTATTTCACACCCCTCACTTCTAATGGCTCTCCCCGTCCTGTGAAAGTCAACAAAGTCATGAAACCTACATCAATGGAAAGCTGAAGGTTAGTACTTTCTAATGGTACCTTATTTTTTTCTCTAGCTTTATTCTGTGCAGAGTTATTAAGGTTTAAAGGTTTGTTTACATTTGGCTGAAACCCCCGCGGGAGAGGACAGTCAGACCAAAACACTACCCGCGGTTAAAGGGTTAAGAGACACCTGAGGATGCCACTGGTACTAGCAATGTACAGATTGCATAAATCCCTACAGATGCTCAATTGGCTCCATCATGACACTAGCAGCTGGCAAGGTTAGGTGACAGAAAGCTGGGTGTGGGAAGTGATTTGAAGCTGAAGGTTAGTACTTTCTAATGGTACCTTATTTTTTTCTCTAGCTTTATTCTGTGCAGAGTTATTAAGGTTTAAAGGTTTGTTTACATTTGGCTGAAACCCCCGCGGGAGAGGACAGTCAGACCAAAACACTACCCGCGGTTAAAGGGTTAAGAGACACCTGAGGATGCCACTGGTACTAGCAATGTACAGATTGCATAAATCCCTACAGATGCTCAATTGGCTCCACCATGACACTAGCAGCTGGCAAGGTTAGGTGACAGAAAGCTGGGTGTGGGAAGTGATTTGAAGCATGTGATCACCAATTCCATGGGTTGAATGGTCTCCTCTATGTACCTACAGTATGAATACCTTGGGATCTTCAACACACTCCATTTCAACAATAGAAGCAACATCAGTCAGATGACAAAAGGATAGGTGGAGGATGTCATCCATGGCAAGTGAGTACAATTCTATGTCCCAGATTTCTTGAGCTATGATACAAGGTGCTTCAACTCCAATGGTATCATGACAAGCTTTCTGTTTCAAAATAAGCAATGATATGGAGCTTTGGGAAATTATTAGTTGTCCCACCAATGAATTCTTAAAACTAAGTGCCTGTTTGTATGGAACCTTGTATATTTTGGGTTTATTCTTTACACTTGTGTCATGTCACAGCTATAATTGTTTTCACTTTCTACTCAACCCATCCTTTCAGGAAACTGAGTTTCCTTCCATTTTTTTCAAAAAGGCTTGCAAATGCCTGAAAACAATCTAAGATTACCTTGGGTTGAAACAAACCCATGTAGGACTTGGACTTCTTTGGGCTAAGGTTCCTCAGGTTTTAGCTGCCTCACCAACCCTGCTTACAAACCAACCTAGGCAGTTCACCCTCACCACTGCTCTAGTTTCCCCTCCTGCTTCATCTGCTCTGACCCTTTCTATTCCCACTAACAGTCTCTAAGGCACTCAGGATTAACTTTATCTCTTCTTTTCTGTCTCAGGTATTTTCTCTTTCCATTTTTTTCCCCCAGCAGAAGCCCACGAGTACATGGAATGTAAGAGGAGCGAATGATGAGGTGAAAGAGAGAGAGATTGTCCAGGTGCTTGAGGATGCAAAAGTGGATGTATGTGGAATAACTGAAACAAAATGGAGAGGAGAAAGTGTGAGAGAATGGGAGTATGGATGGGGTATATGTGCAGGAGTAGATGAGAATGAGAGGGCAAAGGAAGGAGTATGTATAGTTGTGAGTAAAAGATGGAAGAAGAGCATAAGACAGTATGAATCAGTTGGGTCAAGGATTGTGTGGGTAAAGTTGAAAGTTGGAATACAAATGTGGGCGATTGTGTGTGTGTATGCGCCAACGCAAGATCGTGCTAGAAGAGTGAGAGAAGAGTTCTGGACAAATGTGGAAGTGTGCATGGAAAAGTTTGGAAGGAATGAGAGAGTGTTTTTGATTGGTGATATGAATGGTAAAGTTGGTAATGTGAAGGTGGATGGAATAGTTGGTGAGTGGGGTGTGCCTGCTGAGACAGATGAGAATGGGAGTGCGTTAGTGGACATTTGTGCTGGGAGGGGGTTGGTGATAGCCAATACCCTCTTCAGGCATAAAATGATCCACAGGTATACATGGCGAGTGATGAGAAGGGTGGGTGGTGAACTGAATGAAAGGAAGGCAATGATTGATTATGTGTGTGTGGAAGAAAGGATGCGAAGATGTGTAAAGGATGCAAGAGTGTATAGAGGTTGGGGGAGTGGACTTTCTGACCACTACTTGGTGGTGGCGAGAATTAGGATACAAGTAAGATGGAGGAATAGAAGAAGGGAAAGACGAGAGGAAGGAGTAGTTGCAAGGAGAGTGGAAAGGTTACAAGAGGATGAGAAAAAGGCAAAGTATAAGAGAGAAGTGGAGGAACGATTGGGCAAGTATGAATTGGAGCAGATGGGAGACGTGGAAGTTATGTGTAAGATATTTACAGAAGAAATATGTGCAGCATGTGATGTGGTGTGTGGAAGGAAGAGAAGACGGAGGGGGGTGCAAGGAACAGCGTGGTGGACTGAAGAGGTGAAACAGGCTGTGGCACAAAAGAAGAAAGCATACAACGAATGGATGAGAAATAGGGGCGTGGAAGAAGTTGAGAGGCGAAAGAGAGAGTTATATGTGGAAAGGAAGAGAGAGGTGAAAAGATTGGTAAGAGAGAGTAAGAAGAGAGTGGATGAGGAATTTGGAAGGAATTTGAGTGTAAAGTGGAGGGACTGTAAGAAAATGTTCTGGAGAGAAGTGAAAAGAGTAAGGGTGGAAGTGAAGTTAGCAGGGGAGTGAAAGATAAAAATGGTAGATTACTAGTGGAGAAGGGAGAAAAAGTGAGCAGATGGAGAGAACACTTCAAGGAATTGTTGAACGTAGAGGATGGAAGTAATGCGAGTATAAGTGGCTGGGGAATGGCTGGGAGAAGGAGGGAGGTGAGAAGACAGGAAGAAATCAGTAGGATAGAAGTTGTGGAAGCAATGAAGAAAGTTAAATCGGGGAAAGCCCCAGGAATTGATGGAGTGTGTGGTGAAATGCTGAAGCATGGGGGAGAGAAGATAGTAGTAGAATGGATGTGGAAGATGTGCAGATTGGCCTGGGAGGAAGGTAGAGTCCCGGAGGATTGGAAGTCAGGTATAATTATTCCCTTGTACACAGGAAAAGGGGAAAAAGAAGTGTGTGGTAATCATAGGGGCATTTGTCTTCTTCGTATAATAGGAAAAGTGTATGGTAGGATACTTATAGACAGAGTTAGAGAAAGAACAGAGAAATTAGTTGGAGAAGAACAGGGAGGCTTTAGGAAGGGAAGAGGTTGTGTAGATCAGATATTCATTCTTAGATCTTTAGTGGAAAACTTTCTAGAGAAGGGAAAGAAGTTGTATGCGGCTTTCATGGATTTGGAGAAAGCATATGACAGGGTGGATAGACAAGGATTGTGGAAAGTGTTAAGAATATATGGAGTGGATGGGAAGTTGTTGAATGCTGTGAAGAGTATGTATGATGGTGCGAAGGCTGCAGTGCGTGTGGATGGTGAACTAAGTGAATTTTTCTCTTTGAAAGTTGGTTTGAAACAGGGATGTGTCATGTCTCCATGGTTGTTCAATCTGTACATGGATGGGGTAATAAAAGAGGTACAAGGTAGGGTAGTGGATGTTGGAGTGGCCCTGGTGAGAGAGGATAGTGTTTGGAAACTCCCTGTACTGTTGTTTGCAGATGATACTGTGTTGTTGAGTGAAGACGAAGGGGAGCTGCAAAGCTTGGTGGATGAGTTTGAGAGAGTGTGTAAGAAACGGAACCTAAAGGTGAATGTAGGGAAGAGTAAAGTGATGGTCTTTGAGAGAGGTGAAGTTAGTGAATGTACAGCGAGGTTGGATGATGAGGAATTGGAAAATGTGAGTACGTTTAAGTATTTGGGTAGTGTGATGAGTAAGGATGGAGGTTTGGAGGGTGAAGTGCTTGAAAGGGTACAGCAGGGAAGAAAGGTTGCTGGTTCCTTGAAAGCAGTGATAAGAAACAGGGAAGTGAGCATGGAAGTGAAAAAGTTACTATATGACAGTATCGTGATACCAACTCTAACGTACGGAAGTGAAGCTTGGACATTGTTGGAAGGACACAAGTCAAGAGTGAGAGCAGTGGAAACGAGTTATTTAAGAGGAGCCTGTGGAGTCACGTGGAGAGACAGGCTGGCTAATGAGGATATAAAGGAACGTTGTGGTGTGGATGTGGATGTGATAGGAAGCGTTATGAGGAATACACTGAGGTGGTTTGGCCATGTGGAGAGGATAGAGGGTGAGAGACTGACGAAGAGAGTGTATATGAGTGAGGTGGAGGGGGAAAGAGGGAGGGGGAGGCCGAGGATGAGATGGAGGGATGGGGTGGAGAGGTATATGAGAGAGGGGGGTGTGAGTTGGGAGCAGGGCAGTGTAATGGCGGGGGACAGGGCGACTTGGAGGCGATTTGTTTGTGGCCACCCCAAACGGGATTGAGGCATCTGGCAATAGATAGATAGATAGATAGATAGAAGCCCACGACGATTCCTCATTCTCCTTAGTCCCCAATTCCTGCACATCATACCTCTTCACCCTCAGACACTTGTTCAGCCTTTCTGATCTTACTTTCTTACTTCAATGGGTCCTTGTCAGTTCCACTTTTCTCTTCCAGTGTCTTCCCCACTGTTCTTCCCTTCCTCAGATATGTGGTAAAAATATGACACTTACACCCAGATGACAACCTGACTTTCTGGTACCCAGGAAGTGGGTTGTAGCACCAGCCGATCAGGGTGGTACTTCCAAGGGGGATGGGAATGCTAATGATAGGTAGAGCTGGAGCTCTTGTTTCACTAGCCATCAGAATTTTCTGGTCAACCCCTTTTGCTGACCGTTTCATTGTGGCACCAACATGGTGAGTAGGCCAGCATACTCTCCTAGACACTTTTCCCTATCTCATGCACTACTCTTAACGTGCTTTACATATCACACAACATACCCCAATACATCACAGAGGCTGAAGCCAGCAAGGGTATGTGACCAAAAAACTCTGCCTACTTAGTGGATGACCCATTGAGGAGAGGTGTGACACAGGCTCTACCAGCATAGTTTTTGGAATCGGGGTGGGATGGACCTTGGATCTGTTCCAGAGGATACAGGGCACTGTGGTTCCAAGGCTGCCACTTCTGCTTAATAGAGAGGTGTCCAAACCCAGAAGTTGCGCCCCAGGAGGCTGCCTTATCAGCGAGTGCAAAGTGGCATGGCAGTAACAGTGCCAAGGGGTGCCTGAAGGGTGTCCCTGTAGCTGTCCTGGCAGGGTGCCATGAGGCCACTGCCACTAGTCACAGCTATGGGTCCCAGGTTCCATGTCTGGACTTCAGACTGTGCAGGTGGGCGGGGCCTGTGGTCTGTCTCTCCCCTTTATTTAATTTTACCAACATGACAAAACACAATGAGAAAAAGCGCAAGCCTGAGGACACTAAATCAACCAAGGGGATTACAGTGGCATCTTGGAATGTGGGCAGCTTGAAGGGTAGAGCTGGGGATGCAGAGAAGGCCATGGGTAGAAGGTGGGTGGATGATGGCTGTGTACAGGAGGTTAGGTACAGGGGTGGATCAGCCAGAATGATTGCTGGGAGGATTGTTGATGTAAGCTATTTTGACTGGGAAGTCCATCCATCCATCCATCATCCAATCCTACGTTGCCCCATGAGGAGAATAGAAGCCCGGGGCTAGGCAGTTGGTCCTGACATTTAAGATGAGAGTGACCAACCTCACTCATCCCTTAGTGGCATTACGTGAGCAATAAACCCCAACCACTCCTTGGATATAAACCTTCACCAGCTTAATCCGATTGGAGCACAAAATTACCCACTAAACCACCAGGCACCAAAATTTGGTTATATGGTTACCACCCCGCATAGTAAATAGTTTCCTGGTGTACAGGAAACCATTTGGCTTGTCACTCAGTGTAGAGTCACCCATAGGAAGGAGGACGAGGAAAGAATGAAGGAATGAAAGACTGAAAAGGGAGTGTAAAGTCACCCGTAGGCAGAAGGACGAGCAAAGAATGAAGGAAAGAAAGACAGAAGAAGATGGAAGGAAAGAAAGATGGAGGAGAGGACAGGGCAGACACCCGAGAGCAGCACTACATTGAGTGAGTGGAATGTGAGCGTCCCCACCTACCACACCGCGATGGATGTTGTGGTGTGGGTGTGCTGGTTAAGGAAAAATGGGTGGAATATATCATGAATGTAATAAGGGAGAATGAGATGATTATAGATGTGAAAATTTTATTCGCAAGGCTGACACTCCATATAGCTGGCTTGGATGATGTAGAAAAAGATACATTCAGGAATGGCTTAATATGTGTTGTAAATGGCATGAGAGATGATGAGACTGTAGTTTTGGAAGGGGACTTAAATAGTCATGTAGGTGAAGCAGCTCAAGGATATGAAGGGGAATGTGCGGAATGTGCATTTGGTGCAAAGAATATGGAAGGGGAAAGGATACTTGAGTTTGGGGAGGCAATGAACATGATTGTGTGCAACACGCATTTCAGGAAGAGAGAGAGTAGGTTGATTACATAACAGTATGAGGGAAATAGTTGCCAGATAGACATTTCCTGGTCAGGAGGGCTGATAGAAGTTTGGTGAGGGATGTGAAAGTTATAGGGAGTAAAGAGTGTATGCAACAACACAAATTACTGATATGTGACACAGTACTTCATAAGCAGGTGGTGAAGAAGAGGACCTATGCACCTAGGAAGAAAATATGGAAGTTAAAAAACAAGCAGTAAGGGATTCCTTCAGTAGCAAGATGAGTGGAGCAGTGGCTGAACAGGATGCTGTTGACAGAAGTGTTAATGAACAATACACAGCTCTCAAGAACAATATCCTGAGAGTTGCTGATTCAGTGTGTGGCTGGACATGGAGACCCCTAAGACATAAAGTAACATCGTGTAGAAGCTGCAGTTAGAGAGAAAAGAAGGCTTTTCTGGGAAAGGAAAACAGGTGGTGACATAAACGAATAATTAGCTGCCAAGCACAGGGCTAGACAAGTGGTATACAGGGCAAAATGTGAGTCTCAGGGACTTTTACTGGATAATCCAAATAATCTACCCATCTATCTATTGCCAGACGCCTCAATCCCGTTTGGGGTGGCCACAAACAAATCGCCTCCACGTCGCCCTGTCCCCTGCCATTTCACTGCCCTGCTCCCAACTCACACCCCCCTCTCTCATATACCTCTCCACACCATCCCTCCATCTCATCCTCGACCTCCCCCTCCCTCTTCCCCCCTCCACCTCGCTCACATACACTCTCTTTGTCAGTCTCTCACCCTCCATCCTCTCCACATGGCCAAACCACCTCAGCATGTTCCTCATAACGTTTCCTATCATATCCACATCCACACCACAACGCTCCTTTATATCCTCATTCGTCAGCCTGTCTCTCCACGTGACTCCACAAGCTCCTCTTAAATAACTCATTTCCATTGCTCTCACTCTTGACTTGTGTCCTTCCAACAACGTCCAAGCTTCACTTCCATACGTTAGAGTTGGTATCACAATACTGTCATGTAGTAACTTTTTCACTTCCATGACCACTTCCCTGTTTCTTATCACTGCTTTCAAAGAACCAGCAACCTTTCTTCCCTGCTGTACCCTTTCAAGCACTTCACCCTCCAAACCTCCATCCTTACTCATCACACTACCCAAGTACTTAAACGTACTCACATTTTCCAATTCCTCACCATCCAACCTCGCTGTACATTCACTGACTTCACCTCTCTCAAAGACCATCACTTTACTCTTCCCTACATTCACCTTTAGATTCCGTTTCTTACACACTCTCCCAAACTCATCCACCACGCCTTGCAGCTCCCCTTCGTCTTCACTCAACAACACAGTATCATCTGCAAACAACAGTACAGGGAGTTTCCAAACACTATCCTCTCTCACCAGGGCCACTCCAACATCCACTACCCTACCTTGTACCTCTTTTATTACCCCATCCATGTACAGATTGAACAACCATGGAGACAAGACACATCCCTGTTTCAATCCAACCTTCAAAGAGAAAAATTCACTCAGTTCACTATCCACATGCACTGCAGCCTTAGCACCATCATACATACTCTTCACAGCATTCAACAACTTCTCATCTACTCCATATATTCTTAATACTTTCCACAATCCTTGTCTATCCACCCTGTCATATGCTTTCTCCAAATCCATGAAAGCTGCATACAACTTCTTTCCCTTCTCTAGAAACTTTTCCACCAAAGTTCTAAGAATGAATATCTGATCAACACAACCTCTTCCCTTCCTAAAGCCTCCCTGTTCTTCTCCAACTAATTCCTCTGTTCTTTCTCTAACTCTGTCAATAAGTATCCTACCATACACTTTTCCTATTATACGAAGAAGACAAATGCCCCTATGATTACCACACACTTCTTTTTCCCTTTTCCTTTGTACAATGGAATAATTATACCTGACTTCCAATCCTCCGGGACTCTACCTTCCTCCCAGGCCAATCTGCACATCTTCCACATCCATTCAACTACTATCTCTCCCCCACCCCATGCTTCAGCATTTCACCACACACTCCATCAATTCCTGGGGCTGAAAGGAATAATATATTTAAGGTGGTAAATCAGGTAAAGGAAAACAGGGATATCACTGGTGAGCAATGTGTGAAGAATGATGAAGGAAAGGTGGTGGTGAAGAGTGAGGATATTAAAGATGCCTGGAAACAGCATTACAACCACTTGGTGAATATGCAGTTTACTTGGAACAGGGAAGGTTTGGAGTCTGCAGATCCAGTGTTTGGCCCTTGGCCTTTGATTGACACTGTTACTGCGAGCAGGGTAAAAGGCAGGATGTAGCTGGGAAAGTCAGCAGGTGTGTCTGGGATGACTGCTGAAATGCTGAAGGCCTCAGGAAATACAGAAGTGGGGTTAGTTACTGATTTGATAAATATGATAATATATATGAGTGTCTTGTAGTGACTGGAGATTTGAGTGGTGAGTTTTCTGTGAATGTTGGCATGCATCAGGGGTCAGTCTTGAGCCCCATATTGTTTATCATGGTGCTTGAAGCCCTCTCACATGACTTCAGAGATGGACTCCCATGGGAGATGTTGTATGTTGATGATTTGGTACTGACTGCTAAGAATGAAAGGGAGGCGGAGGACAGAATCAGCAAGTGGAGATATAGTATGGGACACAAGGGCTTGAGAGTACAGTACTCCCTCAATTATCCAATGTAACAGACCCAAAGGCATGTCCAAGTAGTGGCAATATCAGGCTAATGAACAATATCCCCCCTACTATACCAAGACCCTACCTATACCCATTTTCCAACCAATACCTAACCTATTTGTACAGTACCTCAGCCTATTTTGGCAATGTTTTCCAGTCATTCAGGCATATTAATACATCAAAACCTACATAGGAATATCCAAAATAATTTTAAACACCATGAAAACCATGCAAAAAACTAATGAAAAAAAACAACACCCTACCTATACACTATTGAATGTACAATACCCCTCCAAATTTTGGCAGTTTCAGGTCAGTCTGCCATATTTAGACATCAAAACACACATAGGAACATCCAAAGTAATGCTAAACACCAAGAAAATCATGCAAGAAAACTTAAAAAAAAAAAAAAAAAAAAAAAATACATACAGTACCCCTCAAAATTTTGGTGTTTTCCAGTCATTCTGCCATATTAAGACATCAAAACTCACACAGGAATATCCATATTAAATTGCATCATCATCATCACCATCATCATCATCTGGACCTTCTTTTCCACCCTAGGGCAGAATGAGAAGTAGCAATGACCAGACAGCCCAAATTTGACCAATCCGATGGGCCATACTTCCATTCACTCATCATTCAAGCCCCCGGAATCCTGGCTCTATTGAATATGCCAAAAACATTCACCACGTTCTGTAGCTTCACATAAACGTATCCGATAGAGTCAATCTGGATGCTGTCATGTTAACCCGCCGTGTGCCGGCTATTTTTAGCCCTATGGGTCACCCCAGTGCCTGCCATTTTTTCAGCCTTTTTTTTTTTTTGGCTAAAATGATAGATTTTGATGTGGAAACAATGAATTTCGCCATTAAAATGCTCACTGAAGTTCAGAAATGGGTTTTATTGAGTCCTGCATACTCGTGTACAGGTATAGCCGCTCTCTCACACTCACCACGTTAGTGAAAGAAAGCAGTTTTCTATGTAAGGTATACTCAGGTATTTATGCCGGGAAGGTATAGCAATGTTCAGTACACTTTTCTGATTACTTATTACTTCAACATCTATCACAATTTGCGTGTCTTTCTCACTGTGAATGCATTATCTTACACTTACCTGAAGATAGGTACAACCTGACTTCATTATGTACAGTCCTGGCACTTACAAGAAGGTACAGTATTTACAGCTTGACTTCACTATATTGTCCTTACACTTACAAGAAAATATTTACAACTTACACTTACAGGAAAATATTTACAAAATGCCTTCCCTATGTACAGCACTGGGTGAGGCACACAGACAGAGTGAGGCAGAGCAAGCGTAAGGAGGGGGGAGTGAGTGAGTGTATGGCCTGGGGGATGGTAGAAGAAGAACAGTTACCTTACATGCCTGCCAATTTTTACCCGTGAATCTTGACAAATGCGGTCATTGAAGTTTTCTATTTTAAACCGTTTTAAAATGGCACTGGCACTGGCCACGGAATTATGTCAGACCGTTTTAAAACAGCACTGGCAAGTGGCGGGTTAAAAAGTGGTGCCAAATCCCTGATCATGCACTTCTCCTCACAATATTCATCCAGCCAGCTCGATCTCTTGTCAGTTCCCTAGGCTCACCGACTTCCAAACCTCTCTTCTTCACACACTTATCCACCATATCTCTCCACCTTCTCCTTGGCCTACTTTGCCTCCTCCCTTCTTCAAATTCGCTCAGATATACCTTTTTCACCACTCTATTGTTATCCATTCTCTCCACATGACCATACCATCTCAGTACACTGTCTTCGATTCTGGTGTCCACACTTCCTCACTCCACATCTTTCATGAATCACATTATTTCGTATCCTATCTACTCTCTGTATTCCACATGCAGAGCACATATTAATGCTGGAGAAAAAAAAATAAAAATAAAAATAAAATAAAATAAACAACAAAATCCACAAAAAACTTGAAGACGGTTGAAAAATCAGTTATCTTTCTGTGATACCAGTGATACCTGCTCCTGGGGGAAAAAAAAAAAAAAAAAATCCACTGCCGAATATGCCACCAGAAATTGGTTATACTGTACTGGTATAAATGGTATACCATCATTTTTGCTGGTGTTTATACTATAAGATACGCTAATAAAAACACAGAAAACTGATGAGTAAAATAACCAAACTGCAGTGAGAATAAATGTTCAAGAATAAAACTTACCTTCATTTAACTTCTCGCAATCCTAGTGCAAAATTTTGCCTGCACCTTGCAAGAGTTAAGCATATGTCTAGATGCAGAATCTCATGAACTTTTTCATGGATTTTGTGGAATTTTGATATGACCAATAGTATTCAAAAACATCACCAAAAACTTTAAAAACTCACGAGTAAGTGCTTTCAGCATGAAGGAGAGGAGGGACTGAAGGAGTGAGGGGGGAGCCAGGAGGCAGAGCTAGCAAGGTGGGGAGCATGGGAGGGTATGGAGAAGAGATGGGAAGGGGGAGAAGTGAGGCTGTGGGCAGGGTTTTCACCCTTCTGTCACAAGGAAAATGGGCGCTTTCACCTGATTTGTGGCTTGTGATTTGTCTTACACGTGTGCTGGCCATTGGGAAACACAACTCCCGATGACAGGGCAACTTTAGACGTTTGGTGTAGAGGCAGATGGGCGCTTTCACCTGACTTGTGGCTTTTGGTCTGTGTTACATGCACAGTGGCAGTTGGAAATGACTAATCCCAGAGGCCATGCAACTTTGGACATTCGGTGGGATTGCGTATGGGTGCTTTAACACCACGTGTGAGTTACGGTCGGTATAACTTGAGTGCTGGAGGTTCGTAGGGAGTGGTTCGTAGGGAGTGAACAGGCCAGCACACGACTATGACCATTCAGTACATGGGTTGACGGATATTTTAGCTCAGGTTGTGGGTTATGGCATATTTCCCGAGCAAAGCTACAGCCCTGTGGCCATGATACCGATTGTTTAGCCCCTAGGTGCTGGTCCACGTCATATGAAATGTTGGTAGAAGCCTACAGTCCACGTCATATGAAGTTTTAATTTTTCGCAGGCATGTTTGAACTTAGTAGTAAGCCATATGGACTCAGAATATTGTCTCTGCATGGCTGGTGTATGGGGTAATGCTGGCTGGCCAGGGGAGGGGGTGGGGGTGTGGGTGGGGGAGTGAGGAGGGCTGTGGTGGAGGGTGGTGGGAGGCCGGCGTAGGGAGAGTGTGGCCTTGGAACCAGCTGATACTGGTTCAGGGTTGGGGAAGGGTGGAGTGGGGTGGTGGAGAGGGCTACTAGGGGGCCCTGAGGGGTGTGGGGGAGAGTGTATGGAGAGTATCATACTGTCAGGAGTTACCGTACTAAAAACAGTGAAATAATGTGTAAATAGTGTGTAGATAACAGTGAATAAATAAATAGACATAAATTTGTTAGAGTGTAAGTATCACGGAAAACATAAAATAAGCCAATCTTTAATAGTTACTTTCTTGTGTTTTTTTGCTATTTTAGTTGTAATATTGTGTTCATACGGAATTGTGAATTAGTGAGAGAAACAAATACACACTCAACACTTATTTTGGCATGAGGTAATCATCCTTCTTCCCCTCCACTAATACTGCCAACACACCACTGCAACCTTGAACATGCTTACCCCAGTTGCCACACACCGGCTCCCTCACACCACACCACCACCTCCAAATTGCCAACAGAGAATAAGTATGCACTTTTTATGTGTTTTTTGTCATTTGTGACTGATTTGTAATGAAAAAAAAATATTTTGGGGAAAATCAATTATCCTGAAAATAAACCAGTTCTGAGATGTGGATAGGTAAACCAATACCCATCGCCTAGGGGTTAAACGTGTCGGCTGGCTGGCCAAAGTTCTCGGGGGCTTTAATGGCTGGATTTCTGAGAGTAAGTTCAGATAACAGTTTAATAGAGCCAAGGTCCAGTATCCAGATAATGAACAGGTCCGGATACTGCGCGTCCGGATAAATGTGGGATTACTGTAAATGTGGATACAACAAAGGTGATGATATCTAAGTTTGGTGGCAGTACTGCCAAAGGAGAGGGAGAGTGGCCATGTGCAGTTTGCCACATGGGTGTGGGAAGTAATTCCGTCCTGTTCAGTGTTTATGATAAGTGGGAGCACAAGAGATGTAGTGATATTAGAGGTAGACTCCGAGATAATGCTGATTTCTTGTGTGTCTTGTGTTGGGGAAAGCATGTAGAGATTGTCAGGTGTGAAAAGGATTGATCTTACTGGTGGCTTTCTTGACTGTGTGGAAGAGTTTTGTTACTTGGAAGACATGCTATGTGCTGGAGGTGGGGCTGGGACATGCTCTGTGGCTAGAGTGAGAAGTGGTTGGAAGAAGTTCAGGAAGCTGTTGCCTCTCCTAACATTGAGAGGGCTCTCCTTCCAGGCTAAGAGATCTTTGTACAGTACCCTCGCATCCAGTACGGTATTTTTGTCAGACAGTACTACCGTACTGGACAAACAACAGATCTTATGGGAAATATGAATAATGTTAGACAAGCCTTGAAAAAGTCCCCCCAAAATTCAACTAAGATTTTACCAACCTTTAGGGTGAGTGGTGATGGGCTTGGGGAGGAAGGGGGAGGGGTTTCCGAGGCTGTAGGAGGTCCTCCTGACCCCCTGGATGAGGGCCTTCAGGATTCTGAGGAGGCCTCTCTGCCTCAACCTCCCTCATAAATCCCTCATAGTCACAAACTGACACATCGTTGTCTTTGTCATCAGGGGGAAATGCAATACTGCAATTTGACTGGCACATGCCATGAGTCACGCAGAAGGCATACTGGACTGGCAAGGCAGTACTAGGGAAACGTTCTTCAGTGTTGGCCATCTTCCCACGCACGCAGAAGTAGTAGTACCGGACACAGCACATCAATACTAAAGAAGAACTCCCCGAATTTGGCCCACTCTGAGTGGCCGATCCATACTAGCCCAACAAATCCATACTACAGTAATAAATTATTTGATTTTTTTTGCCGACCATACTGGACGAGAATGGTACTGGACAAGAACGTACTGGACGGAAGGGTACTGTACGCAGCATGTGTTAGGAATGTAAGGTTGTATGGTAGTGAGAACTGGGTATAATAGAGCAAGAGGATTTTCGTAGGTTAAAACATACAGAAATGACAATAATTACTTGGATCAGTAGTGTGTCCTTGAATGCAAGGCTTGGGGGAGCTATGTTTATGATGAAGAGTTGAGAGGAGGGATGGGACTAAAGGGCATTGACAGTGTGATGAGGAGGGGTAGATTGAGATGGTTTGGGCATGTGGAGAGGATGAGGGTTGACAACTGGGTGCAGAAAGTAAGAGGTATGAACGTTGGGAATGGGATGCGTGAGGCAGACAGAAAAAGACTTGGGACTAGGTCACAGAATATGACTTAAGGGATAAGGTCATGAATAATGAGGCTTCCGGAGCAGCATGGACAGCTGCCATTAGGTGATCAAGGCCAACACATGCAAGCATGTTGGACCCTTTATAAGTGAAACAAATCAAAACAGATGACCCCTATTCATGATACTATGCAATTCTTCCTCTCTGAAACTCTTTACATCCCCTCACGGATCTTTTACACAGGAGTCTTGTCCCTTTAAGAAGATGGTGACAGCTTCTTGGCCAATCCAGTCCCATCTCACTTCACCCTCATATCTTCTTTCTTGACAGCAAATACTGTAATGTCATACTTTTGACTGAACATATGGATGCCCAGGCCCATGACCCATGCCTTGATTATGATGATGTATCACACAAACTTTCTAAATCAGGCTGGTTAGCTGATCCGTCAGTAGTTAATAATTCCAACTCCTGAAGGTTTCAAGGCATTCAAGGGTTAGAGCAGTGTTTACCTTCAAATTTCTGACATAGAAGTTAGAAAGCTCTCCTGGGTATCTTTGCCTATCAGTGATATCAAGCCATTATGTGTGGTTAGAAACCTACTGAGTGAAGATGTCCCATGAATGCAATTGTCTCTGCTTCCAGTGATGATCCTGTCGGGTTCTTGGTAACTGAAACCCTTGAAGCAACTGCACAGCTGCCATGAATCATAAATCTGGGACTTAAGTCTAAGGTTTCAATCACCCTTGATTGGAAAGAGTGGTATAAAGAGGTAGATCCATGGCAGCCTCTCACTATGTGCAACATACAAACTTCCCTAACTTCACACTGCAGACTTCAAGCACATCAGCATTGCCTGGTAGAGCTGAATGAACCTGACAAAATATATATATATATATATATATATATATATATATATATTTTAAAGGTTCCAACATGCTTGCATGCGTCGGCCTTGGTCACCTAATGGTGGCTCTCCATGCTGCTCGATCTCTGGCAGCTTCCCTATTTAGTCCCCTATCCCTGATGTCACACTCTTGTCCCGGGCCTTTTTCGGTCTACCTCTCACAACCTCACCCCTAACAATAACACTTTTCATTTTCTGCACCCAATTATCATCCCCGATCCTCTCCACATGCCCAAACAATCTCCCTCTCCTCATCACAACACCAATGAACTCCAGTCCCATTCCACCACTCAACTCTTCCAAAGTAAACCTAGCTCCCTCAGGCCTCACACTCAGGGACACACTGCACATTCACATAATCACTGTCATTTCTGTATGTCTGAGCCTGCGAATGTCCTCTTCCTTTACTGCCCGGGTCTCACTACCATACAGCATTACACTCCTAACACACGCTGCATACGAAGATCCCTTAGCACGGAGGAAGAGTCCTCTCAATGTCAGGAGAGGCAACAGCTCCTTGAATTTCTTCCAACCATTCTCACTTTAGCCACAGAGCTGGCTCCAGCCCCACCTCCAGTATATAATAAGCATCCCAAATAACAAAACTCTTACACACACTCCAGAGAATCACCAGCAAGTTCAATCATTTCATGCCTGACAATCTCCACCTGCTCTCCCTGACACACTGCACACAAGAAATCAGCATTATCTCACAGTCTACCTCTAATACCACTACATCTCTTATGCACCCACTTATCACAGACACTGCACATGATGGAATTACTTCTTAGGCCCTTGTGGCAAATCACACATGGCCACTCCCCCTCTTCTCTGACAGTACCACCACCAGCCCTAGATACCATCACTGAACATCAAAACAACACCCAGCACACGATACCATACACACCAGCTTCCAGAAGCATAGCCATGCTCAGATCACTCGCTGCTCCATTCAGTCACTTAAAGACAACACACAACTGCATGCACGGCCTCCTGACATCGACCCTTCTGAATTCTATCTTCCTCGTGAGGACAAGGTTCACCTGGCCAGGCTGAGATGTGGGCACCATCCAGCCCTCTTAAGCTACTAGAAGAGGCTGGATGACTCTGTCACTGATGCCTTTCCAGGATGCAACACAGCACCCCATACTATTAAGCACATTATGGAAGACTGCATTGCACACAATCACCTACGCCAACAACACAACATACACTCTTTTGAGAGCTCTGTGGGAAAGCCCGGTCTTGGCCATGGCCTTCCTAAGGGACTCGGGGCTGTTCGGCCAGACTGCCTAGGGAACAACTACTACTACTGCTACCATCACTTTTATTTTATCTGCATTTACTCTTAAGCCCTTGTTTCCCATGCCAACTCTCCACTTCTTATATCTTTCCTCCACCACCCTTTCATTCTCTGCAGTCAACACCAAATCATCAGCATACATCTCCCACAGGAGTCCATTTCTGAAGTAATGTGAGAGGGCTTCAAATACAGTACCATGATAAACAACAAGGGACTCAATACTGACCCCTAGTGCACACCAACATTCACATAAAATTCATCGCTCAAATCTCCATTCACCCTTACCTGCATGCGAGCACCCACATACATGACCATAACCACCCTTACCAACCACTCCTCGATCCCAAGCTTTCTCACTGCCCACTTCACCACTTCTCTGGGGACTCTGTCAAAGGCCTTTTCCAGATCAATAAAAACAAAGTACAGCTCCCTTTTCCATCTTATATATATTGTTCCTGAAGCTGTTGAACAATGAATATAGCATTGGTTGTTCCTTCGCCCAGCATAAACCCAAACTGTATCTTGTCAATATTCACTCTAATCATACCTTCTAGAACTCTCTCCATTACCTTCATTATCTGGTCTAAATGATTTATTCCTCTATATTCCCTCTTTCCTGGGCATCACCCTTCCCCCTGTACACATTTACAATTACACTCTTTAGCCAATCATCTGGGATGACACACTCATATATAAATCTTATTTATCAGGGCAGTGACTAACCCCACTCCTACATCTCCTGAGGCTTTCAACATTTCAGCAGTCAACCCAGACACACCTGCTACCTTCTCTAGCTGTAGCCTGCCTATTGCACTGCTCATAGTAGCAACATTAATCAAAGGCCTTGGGCCAAACGCTGGATTTGCAGGCCCCAAACCTTCCCTTGTCCCAGTCGAACTCCTCATTCAACCATCAGCTCTAATGCTCTCTCCAAGCATCTTTAATATCTCCACTGTTCATCACTGCCCTTCCTTCATTATTCTTCACACAGTGCACATCTATGATATCCTGATTTTCCCTCTTCATCTGATTTGCCACCATAAACATTGAATTCCTCCTTTCCACACGATTTAGGTTATCAAGTAAAGGTCTCTGTGACACAGACTTCGCCCAGTAAACCTCTTTTCTAGCCCTACGCTTGGCAACCAAGTATTCTTCTTTAGTACCACCCTTCTTCCATTCTCAAAAAAGCCTTCTTTCCTCCTTAGCTGCAGCTTCTACACCCTCACCCCACCACCAAATTACTTTATGTCTTGGTGGGCCTCTTGTCCATCTACATACCAAATCAGTAACTCTCAAGAGGTTGCTCTTGATGTCTCTCTACACTTCATTAACACTTCTGTCGATGTCTCCCTGTTCAGGCACCACTCTCTTCATCTCTTTATAGAAGGCATCCCTTACTGCTTGTTTTTTCAGATTCCATATTATCCTCCTAGGTGCATAGGTCCTCATTTTCATCACCTGGTCCTTAAGCACCATGTCACATATCAATAACCTGTGTTGCTGCACACACTCCTCATCCAGTTCCAATGTACTAACATTGACAGCCCAGCATCCTATGCAGGATGATGTGAGAGGCTTTTGCATCTTATCAACTCCCCACCTCTCAATGACTCCTGTCAGTTTCTTTCATTTCGCTGCAATGATTTATTCTTTAACACTGCAGTTATAATGATCATGACTTTTATGAACTCTCCATCAGCATGCCTCCTCCATTATGGAATGCACAGTGCACCAGTTTAGCTAAACATCCTCATCCTTTTTCTGCCCCATATTCTGATACACTGGTCAATCAGCAGTCTATGTCCTTCATGTAAATACCTTCATCAGCTTTGGAGCAGGATTCCTCTCTTTCCCTGACTTACAGTCTTAAGAACACTGTGCTGAGGCAGCTCAAAATGAACACATGGTGATTTTGGCTTTCTACCATTCATTATCTTTGGATTAGGTGACTTCTGCATGCTTTTTGTCCTTGATTCTTCCTTAAAAAGAAAAAAAGTACTGTATGTGAATTCCTTACAATAAAGAATGCTATTATTTTGAAGTTGAAGATGATGGTGATTAAGATTTTGCTTTTCTCTACAATAACTCCATGTGTCTGTAGTCTAACTACATGCTGGTGTAACCTTGCTAACCTAACTAGTCACCTCCACTACATTAAATTTCATTCCAGGATTGGTAAGCTACCAAGGGCAAGAGTTCTTCCCTGAGAACTACTGAGAGTAGGTATTGTTGTCTTACCATCCAGGAGGTCAACCTCACCCCCTCATAATACAGTACCCTACACTCTCTTACCAAATGAAAAGAATCTTGAGAACTAGAAGTCTTTGTTACCACCTAATAAGTCAGCTCCATCTGTTTCTACGCAACCAATGTTTAACCACTGGAAAGAGAAGGAACTCGATGAAAACGCTCCAACTACAGCCTGTAGGAAGGGGTGCCCGTATCACTTGGTGTAACCTTCATAGCTCTAAGAGTCAACTTATTATGGAGTTGTTGTTGCTACTGTTGCTGTTTAAACCCCAGTCTGTCTGGTCAAGCAGACCTGCCTAACACAGGTATGCAACTGCAACTGTTGGTCCATACTAAAGGTACAGTACACCACTGTACATACAGGTACATAATGTAGGGACCAGCATCCCTTGTGATCAACAGCACCTCATCATGGTCACACCAGGGTTCTTCCCCATGGCAAAGTGCTGGGTAATACAATGAGGTTTGGCTCCTGGGTGGAAGATGACAATGCTATGCTCCACCCAAGGCAGACAGTGCCATCATGTGTGCACTCCTTGTCAGCATTACACTTTTGTCACTGCTAACCTTGAGCTTCCTAGCCTCTTGAGGGAGGGGGCACATGGCTAAACTTCTCCAGCCCTGAGTCTCACAATAAAATACTGAACTTTATTGTCATTAAGCTCCATGTTCCTAGTTTACAGCAGTAACTTCTGAAAAAAATTACATAGCAAAATCCACCCCATCTCTTACTTTGCAATAAGTCTGTGGCACTGGAGCCAATTAGAATGGCAACAAAAACAAGTTTTTGTATAGCTAGCAACTCACTTCTCCATTAGAAAATTGTAACTGTATCTTTGTACCCCTTTCTGGGATCTGAACACTTTAGGATATGACAATAGGTTTCGTGCCAAGCAGGGGGATAACCTGAAACAGACCACCTGCAGCTCAGCATCCTTGCTGCAGATTCTTCTTTATATACTGTACTTACAAAACTGTAAGGCAGTTTCATTTGGGTTTTACAAGCATAGATGAACTCAAGACAGAATGGTCTCAATACTGCCACTCTGCATGGCATGTAAGGGTATCTGAAGTTGTTCATCTTTTTAAATGTTTAAAATACCTTCAGATGGAGAAAAAATGGATTTCAATCAATACAAAATGTATGAAACAGTTAATATAACAAATACTATAAAAAAGATGCTGTTAATAAGCCAGCTGGCATACAACAAAGCTCTGGCAAGCAAATTTGCTTAGCTTCTCACCTCACGCTGCTTGGCCCTCTCACTTCTGAACCTGTGCATCATCTGGTATGACGATAAAAATTTGTATTTTTATTTGTTTGCTCCTTGCATGTACTCAGCTGCTGCTGATGGCCATAACCAACAGAATACATCAATGCCTCGAGTAGTAGTAATGCAGCTAACTGCACACGCACATGCATGCATTTCCACATGTGCACACACACACACACACACACACACACAGGTGCTGATTACACTTGACTAGAATGATGTCACATTCAGGCTGAACTGTGTAACACCTGCTCTTGACCATATCTCAGGTGGAAGGGTCACATTTTTATGTTATACATTATAAATTAATGCATTACTTGAGGTACTGGTGTACAGAACATTAATAAGCAATATATTTGTTTTATCATGCACAGAAAATAGTAATCATACTGTAGACTACGAAACATATATAGTAACACACTGTCCTCAATATACCCATTTCTACTGCTGTTATTATTATATTCAGAACAGTGAATAACTGGATGATAACAGCCTGAGTACTGGTAAGTACTAATCACAGCAATATCTCTGACTGCTTTGGAAAAGAAGAAAAGATTTATAATAACAATTGCCACAATGCTTCCTACTATGATAACTCAAAAGGATGAACACGAGATACTCCAATGATAAAATGATTGTCTCTATATATCAATCTACTTCTGATTACTAATTACCAATGCTAAAATAAAATACAGTACATCATTAATTCAAGGTCAATGCCTGCATATATTTGTTGTTGCTGTCGCTCATCCACGGTCTGTGTGATCATGCAGACCCATTGATATCAGGTAGCCAACTACCCGTATCGGGCTGTCCCACAGGTTCTCTTCACCTCTAATGCTGTGTATGTCTTAGTGTGGCATGTGCTTTGCAGTCCCCCATTGTGTGTGTGTCCACTTATCCTACAGGCTGGGCATGTGTCATCTGTGATTCTGCCCAACCTGAATTTTAGCTAGCAGTTGAGGATGACTGGGCAATGTCCCTACACCTAGCTTGGTGAACTTAATCACCTCTATTTAAGGAAACCTCCAATGGGCCAATGTCAGGAGGTGTGCTGTGACTGAGGTATATTTCCCTGTGCATGAAGTAAGTATAGTATGTAGATGCTTCTTCACTGCTAGCACTGGAATGTCTGGGGGTGAGATATTGTTGTAGAGGGTTTGATAATGTTTGTGTGGTGACTGTTGTATTATGGCAGAGGAAGCTGCTTAGAACTGTGCACCACTCATAGCAAGGTAGAATCTGACAGGGAAGACTTTAGTTTCGGAGTGTAAGTGAGCTGTGGAAGTGGTTATGGTGCTGCCAATGATGACATGTAGGGCACTGTTATGTGTGGTTTGCAAGATGTTATAGTGGGTATTAGATAAGATGCACACCCATGCTGGAGAGGCACAGGACATCACTGAATTAATGTAATGTTTGTGGAGTAAGGAGAGTGTTCTCCTTATTGCCCAAAGTCTGGCCCTACAGGTGCCCTGAGTCTGGGAGAGCACTCCCTCTTGATGACTAGTACATCATCCTTGAAGGTGAGTCCAGTGTCATGAGTCACTCCAAGGATTTTAGTGGTGGGGGTGTGTGTCACATGTAGATTGTTATGTGTGATGTGGGGGGAGGACCTGTGTTCATGTTAACTGCTGGTGATGAGTGTTATGGCGGATTATGCTTGGGCAATCATTAGCCTGTTTTCACTGATCCAGGTCAGCAGTGTGTCCTGTTCCAATGTGCAGGCTGTGTCTGTCACAGGGGTGTGGTTGTTATGGTGATGTCTTCTGCACATGAGGCAATGTTTGTAGGTGGTTGGGGTGTGGAAATATCATGTATTGGTTACAGTGTGTGGGTGAGAGAAGTGAGAGAACTGCTATGGAACTCTGATACAGAAATTTCTTGTTTATGATAATTTGCCTCTAATGTAACACATACTCTTCTACCAGACAAAAAGCTGGCAAACAGTGTGCTGGGTGATTAGTTTGCATCAAGAAATAGCACCAAAGGCGTTACTAATATCTACTGTTGTATGACATGTGCTTGTGTGGGTGTCACGGAGCTGATGCCATATGATGCTTCCTGTGTGAAATTAGTCAGTAAAGTGTTTGTGGAATGCAGTGCTCTATATCAGTGTTGTGAAGGAGCAAGAGGGACAGGGAGAGTGACCTTGTTGGAATGAGGCATTATTTTGGATGGTGTGTTAAGTAGTGTTAATAGTCTGTATGAAGAAAGGTGCTGGGTCACTATCTGGTTTAAGTATATTGATGAATGTTCCATGTTTCCAAATACTAAATGCTACAGTGTGCATATGAGCAGTTGCTGACGTTTGTGAGGGCCTGGATGTCTTGTGGTCCTAAATGTTTCAGGTGTAGGTTGACACCATTTGGCTCATTGCTTGAAAAAGTTCTCTCCTTTCCTGATTACGTTATGTGTCTGTTCTGGAGTGACAGGGGATGCATTGTGATCATGCAGAAAGGACTGCCTATGTTAAGAGGGTTGTTTTTTTTAACTCACTGCATGTCAGTTTGAGGTGGCTTTGGTTTATGCAGTGGTATATGAGTATGCTTGCTTGTTCTTTGTATGGAGGGATGTGTTGGTTGTTGGAGGTGACAGTGGCATGGGTCTCAGATGTGCATGTTTGTGATTTACTGATACTGTTAAGTATTTTGTAGAGCTGAGAAGGGTCCGTGGAGTGACAAAGTGTTGATACAAATGTCCTCCACTTTTCCATTTTCTTAACACTAATTTTACTGTTGAACTCATAGTTTAGTTCTTGATGCCTTGTGATGGTGTCTTGGGTTTGTGGGAGAGGTGAGTTGCATTTAAACCAGTTGCATTATTTTATGAGGCAGGCAATCTCCAGTGTAAGTATGGGTCATAATGTCTTCTGTTGCCTTGCAAAATGCAGTGTTTGTCTGTGTTGAGTACGATACTGATGAACTTTGTAATGTGACTCTTAGTGTTGGTGAAGGGTGTATTGTTTGGTGTGCTTCAGTGCTGTTCTGTTTCTTCAGTGAAATATGTCCTGTCTGCTTTCTTGTAGAATGTTTATGTGAGGCATGATCGCCCTGATTTGAATTGTGTTTCTATAGTCATAATGATGGGGAGATAATCTGTGGCAAGTTTGGGTTCTGTTTACCAAGTGGTTTCATGTGCAAGAGGTAGCAAACAGAATGTGACATCCAGGGAGGAGGGGATGCAGTTTGCCTGGAGTGGGATGAGGGTGTTATTTAGAGGTGTCACTGAGAATGTAAGTGTTGTTGAGTTGTGATGCAATATTGAGGCCTCAGTGATTGTTTTGACTGTCTGACTGTTTGTACCAGACAGTATTTTTTGCATTAAAGTCCCTGGCCATATATCACAAGTGCAACATTCTTGTATTTCATAATTTTTCTAAACATAGAGTATACAGAGTACTGTACCTTTACTCTCTTCTGGGACTAGGATCATAAGAAATGGAAATCCTATTGGCAAGTGGGCTTCACCTTCCTGCGTCACAGGAGTCACAATATGACTTGCAACATAAGTGCTGAATAGTAGGGAGTCACCACATCCTTTCCCATATAAAAGGAGAGAGAGTCGATTTCCAGCTCCAATCATCTTTTTTTTCAATTGTCTTGTACTTGATGGGTGGTAGTGACCATCAATTACTCACTGAATGTATTGCTGCCCACTTCTTCCCCATTCTCTTTCACTCTCTGTGTCTGCCCTTCTCTCTTCCTACTTCTCCCTTTCCTTCCTGTCTCATTTATTACTCTTCTTTACACTTCAGGTGGTCTTACACAGAATGACAAACTTAATGGTTTCCTGTAACCTGGGATACCATTTACAACACTGGTTGGTAACCATATAACCAGATTATGGGGTAAAGTGGAGCCTGCTGAGGTGCCCCTGTTAACTGGGTGGATATGCAAAGATGGTGTCCATCCACAAACTAAACCTCCACACTTTTCCCAGCGCCTCGCTGTGGGAAGACACTGTCGTCCACAAATAAGCATCACTTAATTGTATGGGACAGCCTTGCAGGGGTGGTTGCTTGTCTGTGGTTAGTAGGTCTGCTTGGCCAGTCAGACTGGAGTTAATCACCAACAACAACATGAAGGGATTATGCTCGTTGTATTCTTTCTCCCTTATCTCTAGGGCTATATGCTTTTCATCCATGACATATCCTTTCTAAACATCCTCTATCCACTTACTCAATTCTTAATTTCTGAAACAGTGTCAGTTTCCAAAAAACTAAGTTTTATATGAAGTAAGTTACCTGTATTTTCTCCTTTCTACTGCATAATACTAAGATCAATATAATTTCCAGCATTTTCTCATCCAACCCCACCTGCTGCTCTAAGGAGTGTATTCTCAGGACACAGCGTTCCTTCTCCTGCCTGAGGGCCTCCAGTTGAGCGGTGAGACGACGCATCTTTTCCTGCTCCACCTGTCTCTCGCGCCTGTGTTCACTGCTCATTTCTAGTGTCTGGGGGTAGAGATATACAATGTATGAAAATGATGCAGAAATACTGTCTACAGGTAACTGAAATTGACAATTCATAATGCAGTTTACGATGGAAGAGTTGAGAGGAAGAATGTAACTGGAATATTTTGGAGTTGCAATGAGGAGGAGTAGATGGAGATGGTTTGAGCATGTGGAGAGGATGAGGATGGGGAATGATAAGTGGGTGCAGAATATGAAAAGTGTGAACGTTCGAGGAGAGGTTGCGAAAGGCAGACCAATGAAGGCCTGGGATGAAGTCATACAGTGTGACCTCAGGGACAGGGGGCTGAATAGGGAGGCTGCCAGAGATCAAGCAGCACAGGCATCCATCATTAGGTGACCAAGGCTCATGCATGCAAGCATGCCGGAGCCTTTATAAATGAAACGTAATGAAATGAAACAAGTACCAGCAATAATGTGCAGTCATGCACTGCGTAATGTCCTACCGTACAACGTCCGTTCATTTTAAAGTCCAGGACCCATTAAAAAAAAAAAAAATCAAAGAACGGAACATAGCAGTGTATGCAGGGCCAAAGCAGTGTTCCTGTATGATGGCCAAACAGCATCCCAAAACAAAGCAATTACGCTGCTGGCCGTATGACACGCATGGATAACCTATACATATACAGTACACTATAATACCGTCTATATGTCTTAACAGTTTTCTTGTTTTCCCTTCTTACATAAAACCAGGAAAACTACACCAAAAAGCAGTAAAAAGTTTACTAACAAGCAGTAAAAATTTTACTGTACAACAGTGTCATCAACATCGGCCGCAGGCAGCCGCCTCTAGTCGCATGTTTATTGCTGCTTTTGAGTGTTCTAGTGCATCCTTGCATCAGGTTTACATAAGATTACACATTGTATTATTGTCTTAATTTGGGCTTTTTATATGCACTGTACTTTAAAAGCAATACACAGTACAGTATAGACCATATACCTGTATACTGTATATAGGCCATTTTTGCTCAGCTGGTGGGTTAGGTTCTTTTAGAGCGCATGCCTTGAGAGGCAGGCCAGGCGACTTTGACCATTTGGTAAGGAGGCGGATGGCCAGTTTTGCTCAGCTGGTGGGTTATCAGCGTGAGGCCGGAAAGGCCGGCCAGTTACCCAACCGCATAAGATACTGTATACAATATACGGTGCAAAAGTTACAGTGGTCATTTAACATCCAGATCAATTAACGTCCTATTTTTCAGAACATATCATGGATGCTAAGCTGTGCACGGATGTACTTACTACCATATCTCAGTCTAATTATACTACTGAATTTACTATTCTATATGTCTCATCTAACATGTACCTCTGATCTGGAATTTCAGGTAATAATAATTTCCAAAACACCTTGTTTAAGTTCCCCAAATGTAATGTTACGTCCCCTGTCCCACACTGCCACAGGCTCCAACAACAGCAGTTCAGTATAGGAAGGACATTGCCCAGTGATCTGTCCATCTTAAATGGTCAGCCCTTTGGTGTACAGCACACATGATCAGTTCAGGCGTTGTAAATGAACATTGGCTTCTTTAGTTTGTGGTCTTTATTCACCAAATAATTACACTTAATGCTTGCCAACTACACTATTTTCACAAGTAACAGAGCAATACAATCTTCACAAACTGCGATGACACTGACCTAAACTGAAACTGAACTGAAACTCCTCTAGTCCCTTCCCCATCCTTATATATATAAGCACCCTATACAGGTATACTAGAATCTCGGGAAGGGCAACAGTTGCCAACTCAGACATATCCAAAGTATCCAAAGTTTACCTATATTGCCTAACACTCTAACAAACTGAGATAAAATTACATAGTTTAACAAACAATCATATAAATAAAACTTTACAGAGAAAAAGAGCACAAAATTCAAGGCATAGCTTTACAAAATAACTCCACTCACAAACAGCAGGCTAATTAGCAACTCTGACACGTCATGAAAATTTTGAGAATCATCGGGAATACTCCAGCCATACGTAAATGGCAAATCCTGCTTCTCAAAACTACCCCCTCCCTAGTCCTTCATCATCCTGACAAAACTACACAATGTATACAAACATAATCTTTAATCATTTGCGGATGCTGTTCGTGGGTCTCTCGTTGGGGGGAGGGAAGGATCTGCCTGGGGGCGTGATTGAGATCAGTGCTCATGGCCAGAAAAAAGCCATTCATAGTCAGCATGTATTGATTGTGAAACCAGAGAGTGGCGCTAGTGCCCTGACAAATCAGATGGGACCAGAAGACATCAGAGGCGTACTTAACTCGGTACCAGTTGACAGCTGCCTTAAGACCAAGGCTGATGGGCTGGTAATGAAGTTTCCGTCAGCTGAGGCCAAGGGGGAAGCAACCGGGGTGCTGACTGATCATTTTGGCTCTGAGGGCACTTTTTGCATATCAGAGCCAAAGAAAATGTTGCCTAAAATGACCGTGACAGGCCTTTCCTCTTCCTTGGATGACTCTGACATCATCCCAAATATTCTGAGAAAAAACAATAAAATTAAGATGCTCGTTGATCAAGGTTGTACCCTCAACCTTCTCTTCACAAGGACAAGGAATGACACCAAAACTGCTGTCTTGAAGATGTCGCCAGAGGTGAGATCCTCCATTGTAGAACAGGGCAATTACATCTATGTGGATCTTACAAGATGCCGCGCTTTCGACAGATTCTGGGTTACACAGTGTCATCACTGTCAAGGCTTTGGTCATACATTTGAGAGATGTTCTAGGAAAAGTGATGAACCTAAATGTGTCTTTTGTGCTGGAGCCCAAAAATCTAAAGACTGTAGTAACAGAAATTCTCCCAAATGCATCAACTGCTCCTCTTTAAGACATCAAGATGCTAATCCAAAGTCACAGGTGGTTGCCCATTTTGCTTCAAGTAGAGAATGTCCAATTATGATTTCTCATAGGAATAGATTGATTGAAAACACCAATTTTGACCATTCAAAAAACTGACTACGTCCCTCTTGAACCAGTTAAGGATGGGTCTTTTAAATATTCGTTCCATCCGTAATAAGATAGACTATATTAATGACACCCTAAATCAGCACGAGCTTGACATATTGTGCTTGACTGAAACCTGGTTGTATGAGTCTGATATCGATATTATTCGTAATGCCTTGCCTAAGACACATTCTATTATTAGTATTCCCAGGCCTGCTGCTGACTATCCAGGAGGAGGCGTAGCACTCATCTACTCTGCAGCGCTTGCAAACGTTTCTCTCATTGACTCAGACCTGACCCCATCATCATTTGAATTTATGGAAGTATTAATAAATTTCCATCAGAATACCATTAGAATTGCAATTGTCTATCGACCAGGTCATCCGGGCAGAGATCGGGGTTTTATGGAGGAGTTTGGGCAGTTTCTTGAAGGGTTTTCTCTTAGACCTGGAGGACTTCTTGTTTGTGGTGATTTCAATTATTAGGTTGACAGTCCAGAGTCAAAACCATTTTCTTCAGAATTCCTTGAGTTGATCACCCAGAACAATTTTTTCAATCATGTGAGTAATCCAACTCATGTCTCAGGACATGTCCTTGACTTGATCTTGTCCCCTGTTGGTTGCAGACGCGTATCAGATGTGGAGGTTGACTCATTTGACCCCCTCATCTCTGATCATGCTCTGATCACTCTTAGTTTTGATGTCCCGAAATCCCCTTCATATAAGAAGATCATCAGGTTCAGAAATTACAACAATGTTGACCGCCAGTTGATGTGTTTTGAAATTGATCAACGTTTAAACTCCATCGATTCTTCAAGTCTTTCTTCTGGTGAATTGGTTGATATTTACAACAACGAGCTCAGGTCAATTTTTGACCATTATTGTCCTGAGGTAGTAAAAACAATCACTGTACGTGATAATTCTCCGTGGTATGGTCCATCCATTAATTCTTTGCGTAGACAACGTAGAAGGGCAGAACGTGAGTGGCGCTTGCAGCGGACCGAGGTAACTCGTTTGCGTTATGTTTTTGCGAGAAGAGCAGTCGTTCACACTGTAAAAGCCCAAAAGGCTAGATATTATCAAAATAAAGTTGATTCATGTGGTGGTGATAAAAAAAAATTGTCTGCAGTTGTGAACAATTTGGCTGGTCGGAGGAATGTAACTGTTAAACCAACTTCTTTATCTGATGCCCAATTGGCTTCTGATTTTGCTTCATTTTTTACAAGTAAGATATCTCGCATAAGAAGTGATTTAGACAGCAGTTCTCCTAGTGAAGTGTACTCAGTTGACTTCCAGCCACGGTGCACCGGGGATCATTTGCTTTCAACATTTCATCCACTGGATGTAAACAAAGTCAAATGTTACATCAGAGAACTTAATAAAACATTTTGCTCACTCGATCCATGTAACATGTCACGACTGCCTGATGTGTATGAGCATGCTGCAGACTTTATCTGCAACATAATAAATAGATGCTTCTTAGAAAGTAATTTTGTTCAGTCTGAGAAACGTGCTTTGCTTAGGCCCCTAATTAACCCCTACACCGCGGGCTTGTTTACCAATTACTTGCGTGTGCCGCGGGGTTATTTGGGCTCCGACAGACTCTCAAAAAATATTTGCCAAAAATCAGTTATTAGTCCTAGAATAATAAAATTACATATGCTTATGGCACATACCTTCAGCTTTCTCCTGGAATGATTGTTGAGCCTTCGTCTGTTACCGTAGGACTTGTGGAGACCTCTGAAGTAGGGTAACGAAGTCTCCACTTTACACTTCCCAACAACCCGTAATATGATTACCACAGCCAGATACAAACACTATAAACACTATTCTACAATTTTCAAGTAGTTTGGGATCCATACTCAAAAAAAAAAAACACTGTGAAAGCAATGGAAATTACGAGCGCGTCTGATTGTCGCACTGGCACTAGTTCGCTAATGGTAGTCTGTCATTTATTATTCATAAAACCTCTCACACTTTATATTTCTATTACTATATAACACTTATATATATCTACAGTCTTTATCCATAAGTTTCCTTCAGTAGTATTAGTTTATTGTCACTGTAGGGATTCAATTTCTTTCAGTAAAATACGTAGCATTCACTTTCTCATCCTGTATACTGGCATTGAGAGTGAATGTCACTTTCATCTTCACTCTCATAACTCATAGCATTCAGACATGCTAGAGTGAAACTTTCACTTTCATTACTCCTAGGGTATATACTCGTATTCTTATAATACTACTCATTTACATTTCTATTTACGTTCTCTATTTTATTTACGTTATTTACATTTCTATTTTATTTACAGTGTTATGCACTGTCACTTGAAATAACTTATAAAACTATTTTCCATTGTTCACGTATATTTACATTCATTACTTTCACTTGCTGTTTACACATTATTTACACATTATTTACAATTCCACTTGCACTGTTTTACTCAACAGAAAGATCGTAGTCACTCTTTTATCAATTGTCAGCCCTTTACCTCTTTCCACACGAGGTTTAGTAGGGGGTAAAGGTCACAGAGCCATTTGCATGGGGGTGAAAAAAGGCCTTGAAGTCAGCAAGATGAAACATACGTCCTCTCACTTCGGAAGATGAGACTACACTGATAACGCAGCTGCCAGGCCAGCTAGCCTAGAGGCCTGCTTTAGGGGTTATTCAGAGTTACCAATATTACTTCTTGAAACAGCTAAGTCTAGCACTGATATGATTGGCAGGAAATCTAGACAATACATTATAAATTTGGTAGTTCCAGGTGAATGTAAATATCATTTAGGGTTCTCCCTTCCCTCCTTACAGGTATATTTATTACGAAAATAGATTAGAGGCCTACTTAGGAGATATATAATCAGAGCTACCAATGTTAAATCTTGAAACAGCTTTGTGTAGCACTGATATGATTGGCAGGAAATCTAGACAATACATTATAAATTAGGTAGTTCCAGGTGAATGTAAATATCACTTAGGCTTCTCCCTTCTCTCCTTACATGTATATTTATTACGAAAATAGATTATACGGCATATTTCAAGGGGAAAAAAACAGCGAAAATTAGCGAACGAGTGCACGTGAGGTGTTGTCAGGTGATAATTAGCCAATTCCAGGTGTATGGCACTCTCACTTACCTGATTTCTTTCTTGTATATATTATTTGGTATAAGAATACGACATAGGGCTTATTTCAATGGATGAAATCAGTGAAAAATTCCAGGGAAGATTTACTTAGCGTAGCATGGCCGGGCAGGCGAGAGGATAGGGTAATGGAGGGGGGGTAGGGAGGGGAGTCAAGAACGGGGAGAAATGGCTAAATTGTCAACAATGGATGGGAGTACAGATGAGATTAGGAGTGCTGACTAGTGTTGGACATTGTCAGTACTGATAGATGATACAAGCCCCCACTTGAAAGCCTGGGTGAATTCAAAATAACACAGAATCACAAAAGCGACGCCCCGCGGTATGATCCCTTGCTCCCAAGCGTCACGAAAGTGACGCCCCGCGGTTAAGGGGTTAAGAAACCTGGCCTTGATGTCGAGAGCATGACAAATTATCGTCCTGTCTCTAACCTGTCTTTTTTTATCCAAGATTATTGAGCAGGCCATACTTGACCAACTCTTACCACTACTGGAGCACAACAGAGTTGTTCCTGTTGTTCAATCAGCATACAGAAAATACCATTCGACTGAAACTGCACTAACAAGGATTCAGAGCGACTTGGTGGCAAACACTTGTAGTGGGATGTCCTCTCTCCTAGTTCTTTTGGATCTGTCTGCAGCTTTTGATACAGTAGATCATAAACTATTGTTGGATGACCTGTATTTTTATGGCGTTCGTGATAGTGACCTTTTGCTCCTTAAGTCGTATCTGTCGGACAGATCTCAGAGAGTGGTTGTTGATTACGCTAGCTCTGATTCTGCTCCTCTCCTATTTGGAGTCCCTCAAGGATCAGTTTTGGGTCCAATTCTATTTACTATCTACACAAGAAGTTTATCGTCTCTACTTGATGCTCATGATGTGTCCTATCATTTTTATGCTGATGACACCCAGCTCTATGTTAAGATGTCAGATATCAATGATACTAAGATAAAGTTTGAATCTCTAATGTCTGATATTAAGATTTGGATGGCTAAGAGGAAACTTAAGCTGAATGATGGTAAAACTGAGATCATCATCATCAGAGGAAACAGAAGGGGTGATGACACTGACAATGCCCTGGCTTTGAACATTGGCGTGTCACAGCTGCATCCAGTCAGTTCTGTTTGAAATTTGGGTGTTTATTTTAATTCTAAGTTAAATTACAAAGAACACATTAATCAGGTTGTAAGAGGGTGTAACGTGCATATCAGAAATCTGTATTCTGTGAGAAGATTCCTGAATAGACAGTGCCTCCTAACATTGGTCCATGCAGTGGTCTTGTCTCGTGTTGATTATTGTAATTCACTGTGGGTTGGTCTTCCAAATAATATACTAACAAAAGTTCAGTCTGTGTTGAACAGGGCGGCACGGCTTATCTTTGGTCTTCCCCCGAGAACCTCAACTACCCCGTTTCTGATTGAGTTGCATTGGTTACCAGTAAAGGCTAGAACTGAATTTAAACTGTGTCTTATTACATTCAAGGTTCTTAAGTTTGGTGAACCGAAGTATCTTGCCGAATTGTTAAAACTCCCATCGACACGCCCGGGTGTGATGTTACGCAGTGAAGATGATTCCTTGCGTCTTGACGAGCCAGGAACCATTCACCAGTCATCTTTCTCTGATCGTTCTTTTGCATACAGAGCCCCTAGATTATATAACAGATTGCCATTGTCCATAAGACAACTCTCTACTGTTGAATCCTTTAAGAGACAGCTGAAAGCCTTTCTTTTTTCAAAATGCTACGACCTGGAGAGAGGTACTATGACAGATGATTATAGGGTTTAATTTTTGCCACTTTCATGTATATTATGATGTAGCTTGTATTATATACAAGAAATGTCACAATTCTTGTAATTGTAAAAATAACGAGCGCTAGTGAATTCCCAAAAGGAAGAACTGGCGCTTTTGAGAAACAAAAGGACAGATTATTATTATTATTATTATTATTAATCCTGATGAAGGATCTAATTATACACAAAATAATCCTTTAACCCATCAGGTCTTCGCCTATGCTGCTTCTGACGACATCCCTGCTCCTCCACACAGTCCACTCCTCCTGGAATGACTCCTCTTCCTGATTCACTTCTTCCCTCAGGAAACTGTCACCATCCTCTTGTACTTCAGCTCCTTGATCTTTCTCAACATCCTCAGCTGAGGGTGAGCACGATTCCTTGGAGACATCCCAGATGTACTGTCCTGGCCCATGGCAATGCCACAGACGGTTCATGTGTACCACCTTTGGGCGATACTTCCTGCCTCCCTGAATCCAATACGTTACATCTCATCGGCGGTCCAACACAGTGTAAGGAACGTCCCACAGGCTCTGCAGCTTCGGTGACTGGCCCTTCTTCTGCTGAGGATTGCATAACCAAACTTTGTAACCATCCTTGAAGCTCACCTCACTTGCCTTGGCATCATACTTTCACTTCACTTCACCTGAAAACTTAAGGACTCCTCACACTCGATGATGTACCTCAGCCAGACTTTCCTGAAGATGCTTCGCATTGCTGGAGGTGTCTGTAGGTTGTTCTTCACCAGTGCAGAGGTCCAGCAATGCCCACCGCGACTCTTTCCATCGGTGTACTCACATGGTACAGCTGGAGAGGGGAGCAACAATGTTTCTTGGGTCCCTTCCTGGCACAACGTACATCAGAGGCCCGACACCACGCTTCAACATCCTGACGCGTCCCAGTCCAGTAGAACCTCTGTCGCAACTGGCTTAGAGTTTTCTTCACTCTCAGGTGCTCACTAGTCGTCAGGTTAGGAGAGTCATCCAAGATCACAGAAATCATTTTCTTCGGAACTATCTTGCTGAGGCCATCAAGTGTCTCCCACTGATGCTCCAGTAGTCAGTTGTTCAAGAGTAGAAGGTCCCACTGACTCCAGTAGCTCTTGCTCGCACAGCTGAACCTCGAAACCTCTTCCTAAGATGGTCGCACTGCATTCCGCTGCAGCCACTCTAGCACTGGCTGTAAATCTGCATCCTCCATCTGCATCCCCTTAGGTCTTCTTCAGCTGACACTGGCCCTGTAACTACAGTACAGTGGCATTTCTTGCAAAGATTCCCATTACTACTACACTGCTTGCCATCTGTTCTATTGCCTTCTCACACACTATCAATCAATGTTCTCTTGCATATCCTCAGTGGTGGGGCTTCTTGAGAAAAACTGGCTGGTTGTTACCTCCTGTTACTCTCATCCTTCTTGTCTTCTGCAGACTTCTTCTTGCTGTCCTTCTCATTTGGACAATCATAGCTGAAGTGTCTCCCCTCACCACATGTCCAACACTTGTTTGTTGCAATCATGGGTTTCCTTCCACTTTTCTGTTCTTGCTCCTTCTTCCATTTTTACAGTCCACCTTCTTGTGTCCTGGCTTCTCACAGAACCAGCAACCTCCTCTGATCTTCTGTTCTCTCTTCCACTTGTTGCAGTCCAGTTTCTGATGTCCTGGCTTCTCACAATACCAGCAACTTCCTTCAAATGTTTCCGTTTCATGTACCTGCCCTTTTCTTGCCTTGTATCCTACACTACGACCTGCCTGAAAAGTGGACAAACTGGACCTGAAGTATGACTCAAACTCTAGAGCTCTGGCTAATGCTTCTTGCATGCTTCTGGGTTGTGTCTGCTTCATCTGCACTTTCAACTCTGCACTATCAAGACCTTCAATGAACTGGTCTCTCTAGAAGAATGGCAAACAGGTCAGGTGCTGCTCCAGGGTACGCCTTGTATGCCATACTCGCCAGGTCATGAGCAAGTTGCTGGAGGGATGCACCTCGAGCCCGTATATAGGTCCGGAATAGTGCCCTGTAAACCCGTCTGGTACATGGTCCCATATTTGTGCTCTAGTACATCTACTAAGGACTGATAATTGTTCCTCTCCTATACTGACATCTGGCCCAGAATTTCCAATGCAGCACCCTTGAGGATAGTAGCAAGCTGCACCGCCCTCTGCCTATCATCCCAATCATTCTGATCAGCAAGAAGCTCAAACTGTGCATGGTAATCTTTCCAAGATACTCTACCATCAAATTCCTGATGTTTCTTTTTAACTGGACCTCCATCATAGCCATGCACTTCACTGGTTTGGGGCCTAAAAACTGGGGCATCATAATTAAGTCCAGGAATTAAAACTTCTGCATTCTGATTGTTAAACCCTGTAATGCTACCTTTAGATGCTTGGGATCCATCAAGATTCACCATACAGTGTCCAGTCTTTTCATCTGCTCCCTGTACATTAGCCTGAAGCCCAACAATGCAATATTTCTCTACAGCCTCAATTTTCTCACTATTTATCTTCACATGGTTGACTACGTGCTTGTACTGCTTATCTACATGCTGCCCGCACTCCATCACAATTCCCTCACTAATTGTCTTCAACTGGCCATCTACATGCTGTTAGCACTCCATCACATTATTACTTACCTCATACTTCTGCTGCTGTAGCTCAGTGTATACTTCCTCCTTCAACTGTTGCTGCTCTTCCTTCATTTCCCCCATGAAAGTATCTATTTGTCCTTGCATCCTCAGCTGTAATTCCCTCTGTTGCTCCTGTAATGCCTCTTGAAACTGTTCATATCATTCTTTCTGTTCTTTACTTTGTGCCTATAGCTGCACATTCTGAGCTTGCAACTGTTCTTTGATTTCTTCATTTTGTGCCTGTAATTGTTCTTTGAATTCTTTCTGTTCTTCATTCTGTGCCTGTAATTGTTCTTTGAGTTCTTTCTGTTCTTCATTCTGTGCCTGCAGTTGTATATTTTGTGCCTGTAATTGTTTTCTGAGTTCTTTCTGTCCTTCATTCTGTGCCTGTAGTTGTACACTTTGTGCCTGTAATTGTTCTTTGAGTTCCTTCTGTCTTTCACTCTGTGTCCGTAATAACTTCATAATTGCAGCCAGTGATGTCTCTTCTTGTCTAGCTTGGCCTCTTGTCTGTACACCTTCTGCCTCCATGTTGAAGGTTTGACTCACTACAGCACTTTATGATCCACACTCATGACACCACTGTTATGTCCCCCGTCCCACACTGCCACAGGCTCCAACAGCAGTAGTTCAGTATAAGAAGGATGTTGCTCACTGAGTTGTTCTTCCTATGGTCAGTCTTTCGGTGTACAGCACACAAGATCAGCTCAGGGATTATAAATTAACACTGGCTTCTTAGCCTCGCGGTCTTTATTCACCAAATAATTAAACTTAATGCTTGCCAACAGCACTTCACTATTTTCACAAGTACATACACTGAACTTAGTAACTGGCATACACCGAACTTAGTAATTCATATTTTATTTCAAGGAATATATAAAACTACTAGTGAATGAAATTCAATCTCCAGGATTAATGCAGGTGTACTTTTTACCACTATGCAGTAACTCTGTGGGCTGTTCTGGCCTGTAGTTGGCTCATGGTAAAAATGATAAGTACTTTTAAGCATACATGCTGTTTCATTTCATAGCTAATGGCCAGCCGGCCATGATTTTACATACGGTACTTTCATGTATAAATGCTGTGTTCCACTACTTTGGTTACTAACCAGAAGTTCACATTTCATATACAGTGGTCCCTCGTGTTTAACGATTTAATTAGTCTGGCGAGACCATCACTAAATGCGAAGTGTACTTGACATGGGAAAGATATCAGTCTGCGCTCATCCTCCAAATCACCCCTTTGACCCCCGATTTCCTACTTTAAGTACTGAAAATGAAACACAGTGTATGAGCAATATATTATAGATACAGCACTGTATGATTATACATCAACTCACTGGCGAAAAATGCCAAATGCTCAGCACTGTGAGAGAAAAAAAAGCACCCAAGGTCGCCAGACACTCACAACAATGATAACAATGGTGGTCTGGTGGAGGACGGGCAAGGCAATACGGGACTACATCACGGCCATGGCGTGAAGTCATGCACCACATCACTGAACGCGTAAGACAATCACTAAATGCAAGGGATTGGTACCTTTTCTAAGCTGTCGCTAAACACGAAAATCACGAACTTGAAACACGCTAAATGCGTGGGATCACTGTATTGTTCGTACGTAAACAAAATCAGATTTGCAAGCAATGACCAAATTTTGCATTAAAATCCTTGAAGTCTGAAAAAGGTAATGATAATTAAGCTGTATATATTTTAAAAATACATCCATTTTGTGGAAGAATGAAAGTTAACAGAAAAAATGAAAAGAAACTGAATTTCTGCTCACAGATCTTAGACCATCAATGGTACACATTAAGCCAAAGACATGCCACTGATGGAACACCATCAGTGTTCACTGTGTATGTTTGCATGTGATCTGATCAGTTTAACACCTGACTCACAAGGTCCTACCTGTCCACCTCAGCTTCTAGATAGAAGACTACTGGCTAAATACTGTTTTCACTTCAAGTTTCATTTTAATCACATTGATATAATACTGTATTATACTCTACATATTCTGTATGCTGTAGTTCAAGCATTTTACCATTTAAGATATTAAACAAGATGTGAGATATGATTGTATTTTTGGAAAATAATCATCACAGCCTTAGTTCACCCATAAAAAGCTGGAGAAACAAGAGCCAGAAGACTTATAAGGAACACTGTGTAAAACAATATATCTATCTATCTATTGCCAGAAGCCTTAATCCTGTAAGGGGTGGCCACAAATAAATCGCCTCCATGTCGCCCTGTCCCCCGCCATTTTGCTATCCTCCCCCCAGTTCACATCCCCCTCTCTCATATACCTCTCCACTCCATTTCTCCATCTCAACCTCAGCCTCCCCCTCTCTCCCCCCCTCCACCAGACTCACACTCTCCTCATTAGTCTCTCACTCTCCATCCAGAACAGAGGAAAAGCAAATGATTAAAAAAAGTAATCCATACACCAGATTACCGGTGTCCTCTATTCATAAAAATTTTGTAACAGTTGGAACTGAACTGCTGTAGGTTGAACTCTGGGGGGAAACAATCTCAGGTCGCAATTTCCAAAGAGATGCAGTTTGAGGAATCAGAGTTTTCTGATAGGTGGAAGTTCTGCAATATGGCAGTGTGACATTCCAGTCATGAGTGATACCATAGGCCCGTACCGCACAGGGAAAGGCATGGGGAGGTGGCACGATGAATGCAACTTCGTCTGAGCATTTGCCATAAAAGTATCTGTAAAATAATGCAAAGGGGACAACATTCCTTCTTTCCTGTAGAGGAGGTAGTTTATTTGTAATAGAATGTTATTAATAATTCTAACAGCTTTGTTCTGAATTTAATCTAGGTGTTTTAGTGAAACCTCTCCACATTCATTCCACAGGGGTGAGCAATATACCAGCTAAAAGCACACATGACTTCTATAAACTATAGCTAACTGCTCGTCAGTGAAGAAGCTACGAACTCTGTACAAAAGTTCACGTTTCTTTGAAGTGGTTTTAGCAACTAATCTGACATGAGAGGTCCAGCTGAGGCACTGTTAAGTGAAACATCGAGAATTTCAACAGGTTTGGAGACAGGAATATTAATAGCACTGAAGGCAATATAGGAATCTGGCAATATCTGTCTATTATTAAAATGCATATATTTGGTTTTACTACCATTAAATGAGACAAGGCTATTTTGTTCCCCTTCATTGATTCTAGAGAAGTCATAATTTATGGAGATGACTATACTGGGATATGAGTTACAGACACTAAACTTTGTGAATGGGTGTTTAAGTGTGAATGAACTGTGAAGTGTTGAGTCATCTGCATATGAATGGATGGGATTATGTGTGACAGATAAGAGATCAATAATATGAATTAGAAATAGGGTTGGAGCCAGAACTGATCCTTGTGGCATGCTGGTATTAAATGAGTGGAAATTGGAATATACATCATCTATTTTTATCTTTCTGTTGTTGAGATATGAGGAAATCAAAGGAACAAAAGACATTAGTCCATAGCAAGGGAGTCTGGATGGCAGGGAATGGTGCCACACTCTGTCAAAAACCTTAGAAATATCAAGGACTACTGCATGAGTTTCCCCATGTTGGTCAAACGACTGATGGATGGCGTGAGTCAGGAGACTAATTATATCAATGGTGGATCTTTCGTGACAAAAACCATACTGTCTATCATTAATTACGCTGTTTGATTCAAGATGTTTAACTAAGCGCTTATGCATTACAATTTCAAGTACAATCACTGCTCACATAATGCACAATCAGACAGCATGGAACTAATCATAGCACAACCTTTCCCCCCCCCCCCAAGAAATGGTCAAAATGCATTTTTGGTAATTATTATGTGGGTGGAGAAATTGCCCATTTCTTGAAAAACCATGCTACGCTAAAACGGTGGTGAAAATGCGGCCTGAGGCCAAAAATTATGGAATATTTAGTCAATACGTGAGAAAACTGGTCAAAATGCGGTAAAAACAGACAAAACACAGGCAGATTTGGTCAAAGCGTGAGTTGCATTTGCACGTTACGTATGCATGTCCCGTGTCTATGCTGGGTGTCGTCACGGTCCACTGAGCATTCCCGGGCCACTTCAGAGAATCCTCTCCCAGCGCTCTGCTTCCACACGTGCTGTGTCTTAACTCTGTATTTTTTTAGCCACCTGACCACGCCTGACAATGCCACCTCACCATGACCCAGCAAGATGGCGAAAGAGTTTAACCCATGAGCAGAAGCTTGACGTGATCAAGCAGAAGGAGAGAGAAGAATGTAATCTTACATGTTGTGTGGCACTAGAGGTCATGAGGTAGTCACTACAGGCCTTGAGCAGGTGCAAGAGGAGGAATTGGTCGAGGTTGTGGAGGAAAACATGACGCTAGAGGATGCCATGGAATGCATTGAAGTGCTTGACAGGGAACATCGTGAGACAGAGAAGCAAGGGGATCAGGCTGAGGCAAGAACCACAGCACCAGTTATGTCCATGAGTCAAATAAGTAACATCTTGGCTGGTGCAGAGGCACTCATGGAAGCCATCATGGCTTATGAAGTGGATGAGGGAAGGGAAGGCTGATATTGTGGGGGCTGTGTTGAATGCAATTAGGCCCTATTGAAGAGAGATATATGTAGAAAGGAAGAGAGAGGTGAAAAGATTAGTAAGAGGAAGTAAGAAGAGAGAGGATGAGGAATTTGGAAGGAATTTGAGTGTCAAATGGAGGGAATGTAAGAAAATGTTCTGGAAAGAGGTGAAGAGAGTCAGACAGAGTGGCAATGAATTTAGTAGGGGAGTGAAAGATAAAAATGGTAGATTACTAGTTGAGAAGGGAGAAAAAGTGAGCAGATGGAGAGAACACTTTAAGGAATTGTTGAACACAGAAAATGGAAGTAATGCGAGTATACGAAGGGTGATCAGAAAGTAATGACAGTTCGTGCTATAACATGAAAACCTTGAATGATGGGAGGTAGGGGAGCAAGGAGAGTGCAGAGTTGCCTGTCCTTACGAGTTTGAACTTGTCGCCGTATGCCTGACTTTTCGTGTTTTATTGTTGTGAGTGAATGCTTCACTCTTGTTTTTGCTCTCTGGCCAGAAACATGGATAACTCGAAAGAAGGCTGCAGGTTCTACATTTTTACGAGGTGGAAACTGGGAAAGAAAGCAACAGAGATTCGAGGGGAATTATTACAAGTTTATCCAGACACTACTCCTTCCCTGGAAACTGTTTCCCGCTGGATTCGTGCTTTCACAGCAGGAAAAACTGAACTGAAAGATGAACAATGCTCTGGACGCACCCGGACATCCGTGACCGAAGCAACAACTGTCCGTGCACGGTCCATCATTGACGAGGATCCAACTGTAACTCTTAGGTTCTTAGCCTTGGAGCTTGATATCAGTTATGGGAGTGCATATGACATCGTGCATGAACAATTACACCTGAGGAAGAAGTGTTGTCGATGGATACCCCATTTGTTGACTGATGAGCAAAAGGCTGAACGGGTGAGGATTTGTTGTGTCTGGCTTGCTGAATTTGCACCAAATGGTCCAAAACGGTTCTCAGATGTTGCTACTGGAGATGAGTGTTGGATTTCATTCTTCACAACCCGTGACAAGCAGTCAAACTTGGTGTGGTTGGGCGATGAAGACCCTCGACCTCAGATTTTGAAGGAAGGATTTCGCAGCCGGAAGCACCTTTTCACCATCTTTTTCAATTCTCAAGGACCAATATGCGTGGATGTGATGCCTGAAAAGTCCACTATCACAGCCCAATACTACACAGACGAGGTCCTTCCACAAGTCTTGGAACACAAGGCCAACACCGCACCAACCCGCCGTCGGTCTCGCCTTTTGCTGCACCACGACAATGCTGCACCCCACAAAGCTCGCCTCACTATGCAGTACCTGGAACAACAAGGTATAACTCTGCTCCCCCACCCACCCTACTCCCCTGACCTGGCTCCCTGCAACTTTTGGTTGTTTCCAAAAATTAAATCTGCCATCGCTGGGAAGCAATTTCATCGCATCCAAGACTTGGCACGGACCGTCAATTCAGAACTCCGAAGTATACCGTCTTCAGAGTACCACGCTTGCTTCATGAAGTGGAGAAAGAGAATGGAACGCTGCATAGAGGTTGGAGGGGAGTACTTTGAAGGAATGTGAGTCATAGTTTGATAGTTCTTCATGCTAATAAAAGTTTATGGACTCACTGTCATTTCTTTCTAATCACCCCTCGTAAGTGGCTGAGGAATGGCTGGGAGAAGGAGGGAGGTGAGAAGACAGGAAGAAATCAGTAGGATAGAAGTTGTGGAAGCAATGAAGAAAGTCAAAATGTGGAATGCCCCAGGAATTGATGGACTGTGTGGTGAAATGCTGAAGCATGGGGGAGAGATAGTAGTAGAATGGATGTGGAAGATATGCAGACTGGCCTAGAAGGAAGGTAGAGTCCCAGAGGATTGGAAGTCAGGTATAATTATTCCCTTGTACAAAGGGAAAGGGGAAAAAGAAGTGTGTGGTAATCATAGAGGCATTTGTCTTCTTAGTGTAACAGGAAAAGTATATGGTAGGATACTTACTGACAGAGTTAGGGAAAAAACAGAGGAATCAGTTGGAGAATAAAATGGAGGCCTTGGGAAGGGAAAAGGTTGGGTAAATCAGATATTCATTCTTAGATCTTTAGTGGAAAAGTGTCTAGAGAAGGGAAAGAAGTTGTATGCGGTCTTCATGGATTTAGAGAAAGCATATGACAGGGACGATAAACAAGGATTGTGGAAAGTATTAAGAATATATGGAGTAGATGGGAAGTTGTTAAATGCTGTGAAGAGTATGTATAAGAGTGCTAAGGCTGCAGTGTGTGTGAATAGTGAACTGAGTGAATTTTTCTATTTGAAGGTTGGGTTGAAACAGGGATTTGTCATGTTTCCACGGTTGTTCAATCTGTACATGGATGGGGTTATAAAAGAGATACAAGGTATGGCAGTGGATGCTGGAGTGGCCCAAATGAGAGAGGGCAGTGTTTGGAAACTCCCTGTACTGTTGTCTGCAGATGATACTATGTTTTTAAGTGAAGACGAAGGGGAGCTGCAAGGCTTGGTGGAAGAGTTTGGGAGAGTGTGTAAGAAACAGAATCTAAAGGTGGATGTAGAGGAGAGTAAAGTGATGGTCTTCGAGAGATGTGAAGTCAGTGAATGTACAGTGACGTTGGATGATGAAGAAATGGAAAGTGTGAGTACATTTAAGTACTTGGGTAGTGTGATGAGTAAGGACAAAAGTTTGGAGGGTGAAGTACTTGAAAGGGTACAACAAGGAAGAAAGGTTGCTGGTTCCTTGAAGGCAGTGATAAGAAGCAGGGAAGTGAGCATGGAAGTGAATAAGTTATTACATGACAGTATTGTGATACCAACTCTGATGTATGGAAGTGAAGCTTGGACGTTCTTGGAGGGACACAAGTCAAGAGTGAAAGCAGTGGAAATGAGTTATTTGAGAGGAGCTTGTGGAGTCACATGAAGAGACAGACTGACAAATGAGGATATAAAGGAGCATTGTTGTGTAGATGTGGATGTGATAGGAAGCATTAGGAGAAACACACTGAGGTGGTTTGGCCATGTGGAGAGGATGGAGAGTGAGAGACTGATGGGGAGAGTGTATGTGAGTAAGTTGGAGGGGGAGAGAGGGAGGGGAAAGCCATGGATGAGATGGATGGATAGAGTTGAGAGGTATATGAGAGAGGGGTGTGTGAACTGGGAGCAGGGCAGTGAAATGGCAGGGGACAGGGTGACGTGGAGGCAATTTGTTTGTGGCCACCCCGTATAAGGAATTAAGGCGTCTGGCAATAGATAGATAGAAGATCTCAGGCAAGAGAAAATATGACAACACCAGCAGATTTTCTTCACCCGGTACTTTCATTCTCGACAGATGCCACAGCATGAGGTGCCAGAGGAAGATGCAATGTCTGTAGGTTCTCTTGACTTTGAAGGGTTTGTGCAGGAGGCTGAGGTGTTGCAACAGAGGATTGTGGATGTACAGGATTTACCTTCTTCATCAGATGAGGACCCTGAGGAGCCGATGTGGCCAAAGGACCGTGCTGGGGACCAGTAGGAGTTCTGTCCTGCCTCGGAACCTCACTCCCCCTCCCCCTCCCCCCAGGAAGCCTAGAAACTCTTCAATTCAAGGTGAGGAATCCTCTAGTGCCTGTATGTACTGAAGTCATTTTTAGGTAGGTAAATGTCCTGAAAAAAAAAAAAAATGAAAATTGTCCCAAGTGGTAAAGCTGGTGTTGGCCTAGGTAATGAAACCCTTTAACATGCAAACATACGGCTGTATAACGTGGAATTCTCATAAAGCGGGACCTGCCAGGAACTATATTCATGTGTTATGTGAACAGTGACTGTACTATACCAAGAGAAGACGTGATAGCTACTGGTCTGTAATATGAGCAGTCAGAGGAACTTCTTCTCTTCAGGTGGATATTGGCTTCTATCCAGGAATTAGGGAATGAAGAAGTACGAATGCACAGTCTGAATAATTCAGCATGAACAAGTTCTGGGGAGCATTTTTTCAAAACAATAGGAGCCCCCACAAACTCCTGAAAGTTGCCAGTGTTCACCAGATCACTAAATTGCGTGGGGTCACTACCCACTCAGAACTGGTATACCTTCCTTTAAAAACTTTCTATCAGGATTATTACTCATGCATAAAGCATTATACCAGTATTGTATTCATTGTAGATATTTTACAGATGCTCTACATGAGATTTACACTGAAAAGCTCTCCATGGAGTTTACTAAAAAGCATGAAAGCTTACTCTGTGTTTTTGCATTCAGCACATCTTTACCAAGTGTTATGAATCTCAGATGTTAGAAAAATTTATCATATAGTTTCCAAAGACCATAATCTTTCATCTGGCAAATCCTGACATGATTCTATCCATTATACACTTAATAACAGTAAGACTTGTACGGCCAAAATCTTACGGGGCCGAGATCAGCCGACCCGAATTTTTAAAGGCATGGTATTCCTCTTGCTTTGAGAAAATGTCTCATTTCTGCTACAGTCTATTTTTCCACATATATTTTACCTGTGCAGCAGACCATGACACTATATTTTCCGGAATCGTTGGGTAATTTCAAAAGGTACGGGAGTCAGGTGTGGTGTATACACACCATTAGCGCCGCCCTGGGCCCCTGGTGGTGGGCGCACAAACTACGCCACACTACCCATAGGAAAGCGCCTCCGTATGTGCTCAGTGGGTTCATACGATCTTTGTTTATGTACCACATTTCCTTCATTTCTTATGTATCATACAATTTCTTTATACTCATTTACAATTTTTCCTTACAGATGTACATGCACCACTTAAGAAAATGACTGTGATCAACACTCAGGCAACAATAATTGCACGTAGACTGTCCCTAAACTGAGATGGATGCAACCTTCCATTTCTATTACATTTTGATAAAAAAAGACATTTTTTTCTCCAGTATTATATATAGATAAATCAAAAAATTTCCTATTTTCAGTAAAGTAACACCAAAACTGTATACCAAAGGGTAATTCAAGTTGACCCCACTTTTGCATTTTACATTAAGTTATCTGGCGAGCGGTGGCATCTTTTTCCAGTTTGTGGGGGCTCCTCTTGGAGGAATTCCATCTGGGCCTGGAGCTTTGTTAATTGGTAAATCATCTAGGATGGATTTTGCATATCTAGTCTGAATTTTAAGTGGAGTAACTTCAGGAGAGTCAGTTCTAGTACTGGGACATTTTGGCTGACTTCCTCTACTGTAAAATTTCTGGCAAATTTACTGGCAAGGATATTTGCTTTATGCCATGGGTGATTTGTAATGTTACCGTCTGAAGATTCTCATAGGTGATTCGGTGATGATTTGTTTAAGTTATAATTGAAAGAACTGAGAGCTGACCAGAATATTCTACTGTCACTAGGACTATTTGGTAGTCCGAGTGCTTGGTTGTGAAGAAAGTTTGATTTAACAAGATTTATTACTGCCTTTGCACAGTTTTTAGCAATATTAAATTGAGTGACTGATTTAGATTTTCTGATTTTAAGTAAGAGTTATATGCTAATGACTTCTGGTCCACTGCTCTGGCAGAACTGCTATCAAACCATTTTGGGGAGTCCGATATTTTAGTGAACTGTTGACTTGGTACGAACAATTCCATACCAGCTTGTATTAAGTCATTAATGTGGAACTGGGTAGAACTGATGTCACTAGAGAAGAAAGACTGCTGTGGAATATCAGCAAGATAATTTCTGAATACATCCCAGTCTGCCCTATCAAAGTACCATCGGGTCACCCTGACAGGTTCAGAAATGGGAGATCTGGGAGAACCAAATAATGAGGCTTTGATGAGATTGTGATTGGAGGATCCAAGTGATGACAGTCCTTCTATTCTGTATTGATCTGGATTATTTGTCCTATCAAAGTGCCATTCAGAACAGGGACATGTAAGGGAACCAACTAATGAGACTTTGATGAGATTGTGATTGGAGGATCCAAGTGATGACAGTATTTCTATCTTGTATTGATCTGGATTATCTGTCAAGAATAGATCCAAAAAATAAGCATTATGGTCAGAATTATCTGGTATTCTGAATGGTTGCTTTATCAACTGCATGAAATTAAACGATTCTGCAAACAGCTCATAATCTAGACTGGAATCGTCAGTCCTGGCAGAATGCAATAACCATTTGATATTATGAACATTAAAATCACCCAGAACTGTAATTTTAGTGCTAAGGGTGAGGTTCAGGTTAGTCAACAGTGAGGATATGGAGTCAAATACACTGGGATCTGAAGAAGCACAGGGAAAGTGATACACTACATGAGTATATTTAATAATACTTAGATAATTAAGTTTATACAGTGAATAGTCAAAATTAGTTGAAGTGAAGTTCAAAAGAGTGTCAACTTCAAATTCAGATTCGATATGGCCAAACCATCTCAGTATACTTCACCTAATGCTTTCTATCACATCCACAGCCACACCACAATGCTCCTTTGCTTCCTCATTTGTCAGTCTGTCTCTCCACGTAACTCCATATGCTCCTCTCAAATAACTCATTTCCACTGCTCTCACTTTTAACTTGTGTCATGCCAACAAGGTCCAAGATTTGCTTCCATGTTAGAGATGGTATCACAATACTATCATGCAGCGACTTCTTGCCCTCCGGGTTCACTTCCTTATTTCAAATCACTGATTTTCAAAGAACCAGCAATCTTTCTTTCCTGTTGTGCCCTTTCAAGCACTTCATCCTCCAAACTTCCATCCTTACTCATCACACTACCCATGTACTTAATGCACTAACATTTTCCATTTCCTCATCATCCAGCCTCCCTGTGCATTCAATGTCTTCATTTCTCTCGAAGACCATAACTTTACTCTTCCCTACATTCACGTTTAGATTCAGTTTCTTACACACTCTCCCACACTCATTCACCAAGCCTTGCAGTTCCCCTTTGTCTTCACTTAACTCTTATGTTACCAATCAATGCAGGCTGCGTCCTACCATGAGTGAGTACTTGGGCGGCGGGCTTTGGCGCCCAAAGCCACACACTGAGAGATAACCCCCCCACCTATCACCAAGCTATTCCCATGCACTGAATAGTTCATAAACAATTTATCCTCACATCCTTATTTATGCTTCGATGATAGTAATTTTTTTTCACCGTACTCCTGAATAAGTGTACAGTGCCCTCGCACAGTGAACGTAATCAGAGTAAACAATTCGCCTAGTGAATGAGCAGGGGGTAATCAGGTTCACAAAACCATATTGAACGAGTTGAACCCCGAGTAAATGAAATCGAAGGAAAAGAGTAGGCCATAACCTCCATCTCCCATATTGAACGACCCCCCCTCCCCTAGCAGACGCTGCACAAGAGGCCATATCTGAGCATCCCGTTGAGCAGAATCCAATGGAGGATGAAGATTTGCCTATGTCGAAGATCCGTAAATTCTATCCCCAGTGGATGTTCTGAGAGAAGAGGTCAGGGTAAATCAAATCAGCTGCCTTAGGACACAGGAAGTGCTCAGTGGGATAGAAACCACTTTTTGTTATTACACTGAAAGGCACAGTACGGAAGTCAACATAAGAAAACAAACACTCATCACACACTACTACCAAACTCAAGAACAACAGGAGCCAGTTGCCTCTACATCATCTGCTACACTTCCTGATGAAGACGATGATGTGATGTCAGTGGTGTCATCTTTGAACTTTGAAGGTTTTATGGGAGAGGTGAATGAGGTAGAGGCATGTGGGGAAGTGGTTCAGTCAGGTGATGAGGGCAGGACTGGTGACAGGAACAAGGGAGTGGAAGGTGATGTGGAGGGGTCACCCTAAGTGTATCTCCCTGCCCCGAAACCACATGTAATCAAGCTAGTCAGGACTGCCACCTGCTCCACTTAAGGTAAATAACCATGTGTTTTATATGTGTTTGAAATGTGCCTTTTAGTACATCTCTGTGGCTCAAAAAGTGGACACTGAGGAAGCGGTGCTACCCATATGCTATTTTTCCCATATGATATGTTGCTCACTGTGAACGAATTTGCAGTGAACAAGCTCATCTACTGCCCATAAACTCGTTCACTATGTGAGGGCACTGTACTTGCTTATGGTGTTGTAAAAAAAGATCAGTCGAATGTAAATTATGCGTTATTTTTTTTACTTCAGCTTTTTTCAGTTTTTCTCAAAGAAATATCATTTTTATGGTAAATGTTACTGAGAAAAAGTTATAGGGAATCTATTTAGCTACATTTGGTGTATAAAGAATTACTGTAGGTCAATTAGAGCCGATTTTACAAAATACGAAAGGAATTATCTTGCACTTGAGCAAGACTTGTGACAAACAGACTTGGAAAGTGGGGCGACGTTGGTTGCGGAGTGGGTTCAACGCGGCAGAGATATACACGAGAATGATAGAAGTGCTTTGTTCTCACCCAGAAATCATTCCACAACCAAAACAACAGGAGCCATTTCATTCGACACAACCAGTGTCAAATGGTACCAAGCAACTGAAATGTGCACAAATGCAGCCTGCGTCAAATGGTAATGAGTGCATGAAATCTGCATCACACCCACACACACCAAAGGGTTAACAAACACAGCATCATTTGCAAATAACAGTATAGGAAGTTTCCAAATGTTGCCTTCTCTCATTAGGGCTGCTCGAATATCCCCTGTCCTATCTTGTATCTCGTTTATGACCCCATCCGTGTACAGAGTGAACAACCATGGAGACATGACACATCCCTGTTTCAATCCAATATTCTGACGGAAAAATTCACTCAGTTCACCATCCACATGCACTGCACCTTAGCACCCTCATACATACTTTTCACAGCATTCAGCAGCTTCCCATTTACTCCACATATCCTTAATACAGTATTTTCCATACTCCATGTCTATCCACTCTGTCATATGCTTTCTCCACATCCATGAAGGCTCCATATAACTTCTTTCCTTTCTCTAGAAACTTTTCCACTAAAGACCTAAGGATGAATATCTGATCTATGCAACCTCTTCCCTTCCTAAAACCTCCTTGTTCCTCTCCAACTAATTCTTCTGTTCTTTCCCTAACTCTGTCAATAAGTATCCTACTGTATACTTTCCCTATTACACTAAGGAAACAAATGGCCCTATGGTTAACATACAATTCTTTCTCCCCTTTTCCTTTGTAAGGGGGAGTAATTATACTTGACTTCCAATCCTCTGGGACTCTACCTTCCTGCCAGGCAAATATGCACATCTTCCACATCCATTCTACTACATCTCTCCCTCATGCTTCATCATATCACCACACATTTCATCAATTCCCAGGGCTTTCTCTTTTTCAACTTTCTTCATTGCTTCCATTACTTCCATCCTACTGATCTCTTCCTCCCCTCTCACTTCCCCCCTCCTCCCAGCCATTCCCCAGCCACTTACACTCACATTACTTTCATTCTCCATGTTTACCAATTCCTTAAAATGTTCTTTCCATTTCCTCACTTTTTCTCCCTTCTCCAATATCAATCTACCATTTTTATCTTTCACTCCCCTATTAAATTCTATATCGCCCTGTCTAACTTTCTTTACCTCCTTTCAGAACATTTTCTTACATTCCCTCCACTTTACACTCAAATTCCACTCTATTCTTACCCTCTCTTACTAATCTCCTCAGCTTTCTCATCCTCTCAACATATAACTCTCTCTTTTATCTCTCAACTTCCTCCATGCCTCTGCTTCCCTTGCCCCTTTTTTTAAATGCCGTGTCTCCTTCTTTCAATAAAGGCCAAGTCATTGCTCATGGGTAGAGGACTTTTGGTTTTGGAGCGTGTAGCACTTTACGACCGGATGCCCTTCCTGATGTCTTACAACGACCCTTGGGTGGACTCAAACCTCCGGCCCTTCAGTCAGAGCGTTCTAACCAACTGAGCCACTGCTATATGTTTTCTTTTGCACCACAGCTTGTCTCATCCCTTCATTCCACCATGCTGTTCCTTGCACCCTCTTTCATCTTTTCTTAAGCCCACATGCCATCTTACATGCTGCACAGATTTCTTCTGTCAATATCTTGCACATACCTTCCACTATTGCCTACCCCCTGGGGGTAGGAGGGGTTTTCAAGGAAATTCCCCCAGTATCCCTGCTTGTTGTACAGGATGACTAAAAGGGTTGGCGGAGGGTTAGTACCCCTCCAAGGAAAAATACCTTTCTATCTATCTATTGCCAGACACCTCAATCCCTTTTGGGGTGGCCACAAACAAATCGCCTCCACATCGCCCTGTCCCTTGCCATTTTCCTGCCCTGCTCCCAACTCACACTCCCCTCTCTCATATACCTCTCCACTCCATCCCTCCATCTCATCCTCGGCCTCCCTCTCTCTCTCTCCTCATCCATCTCACGCACATACACTCTCTTCGTCAGTCTTTCACCCTCCATCCTCTCCACATGTCCAAACCACCTCAGTGTATTCCTCCTAAAACTTCCTATCACATCCACATCCACACCACAACACTCCTTTATATCCTCATTTGTCAGCCTGTCTCTCCATGTGACTCCACAGGCTCCTCTTAAATAACTCATTTCCACTGCTCTCACTCTTGACTTGTGTCCTTCCAACAACGTCCAAGCTTCACTTCCATACATTGGAGTTGGTATCACAATACTGTCATGTAGTAACTTTTTCACTTCCATGCTCACTTCCCTGTTTCTTATCATTGCTTTCAAGGAACCAGCAATCTTTCTTCCCTGCTGTACCCTTTCAAGCACTTCATCCTCCAAACCTCCATCCTTACTCATCACACTACCCAAGTACTTAAATGTACTCACATTTTCCAATTCCTCACCATCCAACTTTGCTGTACATTCACTGACTTCACCTTTCTCAAAGACCATCACTTTACTCTTCCCTATATTCAACTTTAGATTCCGTTTCTTACACACTCTCCCAAATTCATCCACCAAGCTCCCCTTCGTCTTCACTCAACAACACAGTATCATCTGCAAACAACAGTACAGGGAGTTTCCAAACACTACCCTCTCTCACCAGGGCCAATCCAACATCCACTGTCCTACATTGTACCTCTTTTATTACCCCATCTATGTACAGATTGAACAACAATGGACACATGAAACATCCCTGTTTCAACCCAACCTTCAAAGAGAAAAATTCACTCAGTTCACCATCCACACGCACTGCAGCCTTTCAGTTCACCATCCACACGCACTGCAGCCTTAGCACCATCATACATACTCTTCACAGCATTTAACAACTTCCCATCTACTCCATATATTCTTAATATTTTCCACAATCCTTGTCTATCCACCCTGTCATATGCTTTCTCGAAATCCACGGAAGCTGCATACAACTTCCTTCACTTCTCTAGAAACTTCTCCACTACAGATCTAAGAATGAATATCTGATCTACACAACCCCTTCCCTTCCTAAAGTCTCCCTGTTCTTCTCCAACTAATTCCTGTTCTCTCTCTAACTTTGTCAATAAGTATCCTACCATACACTTTTCCTATTATACTAAGAAGACAAATGCCCCTATGATTACCACACACTTCTTTTTCCCCTTTTCCTTTATACAAAGGAATAATTATACCTGACTTCCAATCCTCCAGGACTCTACCTTCCTCCCAGGCCAATCTGCACATCTTCCACATCCATTCTGCTACTATCTCTCCTCCATGCTTCAGCATTTCACCACACACTTCATCAATTCCTTGGGCTTTTCCCCAATTTAACTTTCTACATTACTTCCATAACTTCTATCCTACTGATTTCTTCCTGTCTTCTCACCTCCCTCCTTCTCCCAGCCATTCCCCAGTCACTTATACTCGCATTACTTCCATCCTCCATGTTCAACAATTCCTTAAAGTGTTCTCTCCATCTGCTCGCTTTTTCTCCCTTCTCCACTAGTAATCTACCATTTTTATCTTTCATTCCCCTGCTAACATCACTTCCACCTTGTCTCACTCTCTTCACCTCATTCCAGAACATTTTCTTAGTCTGTCCAGTTTACACTCAAATTCCTTCCAAATTCCTCATCCACTCTCTTCTTACTAATCTTTTCACCTCTCTCTTTCTTTCTACATATAACTCTCTCTTCCGCCCCTCAACTTCTTCCACGTCCCTGTTTCTCATCCATTCATTGTATGCTTTCTTCTTTTGTGCCACAGCCTGTCCCACCTCTTCATTCCACCACGCTGTTCCTTGCACCCCCCTCCGTCTTCTCTTCCTCCCACACACCACATCACATCCTGCACATATTTCTTCTCTAAATATCCTGCACACACCTACCACATTCCCCATCCGCTCCAATTCATTTTGCCCAATCGTTCCTTCACTTCTCTCTCATATTCTGCCTTTTTCTCATCCTCTTGTAACCTTTCCACTATCCTTGCAAATACTCCTTCTTCCCGTCCTTCCCTTTTTCTATTTCTCCATCTCATTTGGATCTTGATTCTGGCCACCACCAAGTAGTGGTTAGAAAGTCCACTCCCCGAACCTCTATAAGCTCTTGCATCCATTACACATTTTTCGCATCCTTTCATCCACACACACACATAATTAGTCATTGCCTTCCTTTCATTCAGTTCACCACCCACCCTTCTCATCACTTGCCATGTATACCTGTGGATCATTTTATGCCTGAAGAGGGTATTGGCTATCACCAACTCCCTCCCAGCATAAATGTCCACTAACGCACTGCCATTCTCATCTATCTCAGCAGGCACACCCCACTCACCAACTATTCCATCCACTTTCGCATTCCCTACTTTATCATTCATATCACCGATCAAAAACACTCTCTCATTCCTTCCAAACTTTTCCATGCACACTTCCACATTTGTCCAGAACTCTTTTCTCACTCTGCTTTCACGATCTTGCATTGGCGCATACACGCACACAATTGCCCACATTTGTATTCCAACTTTCAATCTTACCCACACAATCCTTGACCCAACTGATCCATACTCTCTTATGTTTATCTTCCATCTTTTACTCACAACTATGCACACTTCTTCATATGCCCTCTCATTCTCACCTACTCTTGCACATATACCCCATCTATACTCCCATTCTCTCACACTCTCATCTTTCCAATTAGTTTCAGTTACTCCACATACATCAACTTTCGCACCCTCAAGCACCTGGACAATCTCTCTCTCTTTCATCTCATCATTCGCACCTCTTACATTCCATGTTGCAATTACCAAAAACTAACTAAAAAGACGAACAAGAAGCCTTAGACAAGGACTGACCAAAAGATGCCAATCATGGACTGGACAAAGGACATGATAATCGCAACATGGAATGTAAGAGGTGAGAATGATGAGGTGAAAGAGAGAGAGATTGTCCAGGTGCTTGAGGGTGTGAAAGTTGATGTATGTGGAGTAACTGAAACTAAATGGAAAGATGAGTGTGTGAGAGAATGGGAGTATGGATGGAGTATATGTGCAGGAGTAGGTGAGAATGAGATGGCAAAAGAATGAGTGTGTATAGTTGTGAGTAAAAGATGGAAGAAGAACATAAGAGAGTATGGATCAGTTGGGTCAAGAATTGTGTGGGTAAGATTGAAAGTTGGAATACAAATGTGAGCGACTGTGTGCGTGTATGCACCAAAGCAAGATCGTGCAAGCAGAGGGAGAGAAGAGTTCTGGACAAATGTGGAGGTGTGCATGGAAAAGTTTGGAACGAACGAAAGAGTGTTTCTGATCGGTGATATGAATAGTAAAGTAGGGAATGTGAAGGTGGATGGAATAGTTGGTGAGTGGGGTGTGCCTGCTGAGATAGATGAGAATAGCTGTGCATTAGTGGACATTTGTGCTGGGAGGGGGATGGTGATAGTCAATAACCTCTTCAGGCACAAAATGATCCACAGCTATACATGGTGAGTGATGAGAAGGGTGGGTGGCGAACTGAATGAAAAGAAGGCAATGATTGATTGTGTGTGTGTGGATGAAAGGATGCGAAGATGTGTAATGGATGCAACAGCTTATAGAGGTGGGGGGAGTGGACTTTCAGACCACTACTTGGTAGTGGCCAGAATTAAGATCCAAATAAGATGGAGAAATAGAAGAAGGGAAGGATGGGAAGAAGGAGTATTTGCAAGGAGAGTGGAAAGATTACAAGAGGATGAGAAAAAGGCAGAATATAAGAAAGAACTGGAGGAACGATTGGGCAAATACGAATCAGAGCAGATGGGGGACGTGGAAAGTGTGTGCAAGATATTCACAGAAGAAATATGTGCAGCATGTGATGTGGTGTGTGAGATAAAGAGAAGACGGAGGGGGGGTGCATGGAACAGCATGGTGGAATGAAGAGGTAAGACAGGGTATGGCACAAAAGAAGAAAGCATACAATGAATGGATGAGAAACAGGGACGTGGAAGAAGTTTAGAGGCAGAAGAGAGAGTTATAAGTAGAAGGAAAGAGAGAGGTGAAAAGATTAGTAAGAGAGAGTAAGAAAAGAGTGGATGAGGAATTTGGAAGGAATTTGAGTGTAAAGTGGAGGGACTGTAAGAAAATGTTCTGGAAAGAGGTGAAGAGAGTAAGAGAGGGTGGAAGTGAAGTTAGCAGGGGAGTGAAAGATAAAAATGGGCGATTATTAATGGAGAAGGGAGAAAAAGTGAGCAGATGGAAAGAACACTTTAAGGAATTGTTGAACATAGAGGATGGAAGTAATACGAGTATAAGTGGCTGGGGAATGGCTGGAAGAAGGCGGGAGGTGAGAAGACAGAAAGAAATCAGTAGGATAGAAGTTGTGGAAGCAGGGAAGAAAGTTAAATCAGGGAAAGCCCCAGGAATTGATGGAGTGTGTGGTGAAATGCTGAAGCATGGGGAAGAGATAGTAGTAGAATGGACGTGGAAGATGTGCAGATTGGCCTGGGAGGAAGGCAGAGTTCCGGAGGATTGGATGTCAGGTATAATTATTCCCTTGTATAAAGGAAAAGGGGAAAAAGAACTGTGTGGTAATTGTAGGGGCATTTGTCTTAGTATAACACGAAAAGTGTATGGTAGGACACTTATTGACAGAGTTAGAGAAAGAACAGAGGAATTAGTTGGAGAAGAACAGGGAGGCTTTAGGAAGGGAAAAGGTTGTGTAGATCAGATATTTATTCTTAGATCTTTAGTGGAAAAGTTTCTAGAGAAAGGATAGAAGTTGTATGCAGCTTTCACGGATTTGGAGAAAGCATATGACAGGGTGGATAGACAAGGATTGTGGAAAGTATTAAGAATATATGGAGTAGATGGGTAGTTGTTGAATGCTGCGAAGAGTATGTATGACGGTGCTAAGGCTGCAGTGCGTGTGGATGGTGAACTGAGTGAATTTTTCTTTTTTGATGGTTGGGTTGAAACAGGGATGTGTCATATCTCCAAGGTTGTTCAATCTGTCCATGGATGGTAAAAATAAAAGAGGTACAAGGTAGGGCAGTGGATGCTGGAGTGGCCCTGGTGAGAAAGGGTAGTGTTTGGAAACTCCCTGTACTGTTGTTTGCAGATGATACTGTGTTGTTGAGTGAAGACGAAGGGGAGCTGCAAGGTTTGTTGGATGAGTTTGGGAAAGAGTGTAAGAAACGGAATCTAAAGATGAATGTAGGGAAGAGTAACGTGATGGTCTTTGAGAAAGGTGAAGTCAGTGAATGTACAGCGAGGTTGGATGGCGAGGAATTGGAAAATGTGAGTACGTTTAAGTACTTGGGTAGTGTGATGAGTAAGGATGGAGGTTTGGACGGTGAAGTGCTTGAAAGGATACAGCAGGGAAGAAAGGTTGCTGGTTCCTTGAAAGCAGTGATAAGAAACAGGGAAGTGAGCATGGAAGTGAAAAAGTTACTACATGACAGTATCGTGATACCAACTCTAACGTATGGAAGTGAAGCTTGGACGTTGTTGGAAGGACACAAGTCAAGAGTGAGATCAGTGGAAATGAGTTATTTAAGAGGAGCCTGTGGAGTCACATGGAGAGACAGGCTGAGAAATGAGGATATAAAGGAGCGTTGTGGTGTGGATGTGGATGTGATAGGAAGCGTTAGGAGGAATACACTGAGGTGGTTTGGCCATGTGGAGAGGATGGAGGGTGAAAGACTGATGAAGAGAGTGTATGTGAGTGAGGTGGAGGTGGGAAGAGGGAGGGGGAGGCCGAGGATGAGATGGAGGGATGGGGTGGAGAGGTATATGAGAGAGGGGGGTGTGAGTTGGGAGCAGGGCAGTGAAATGGCGGGTGACAGGGCGATGTGGAGGCGATTTGTTTGTGGCCACCCCGAACGGGATTGAGGTGTCTGGCAACAGATAGATAGATAGATAGATAGACCTTTCACCACCCCCATCTGCTCCAGATCATATTTACCCAATCATTCGTCCACTTCTCTCTTATATTCTGCGTTTTTTCCATCCTCTTGCAACCTTTCTACCCTCCTTGTATGGACTACTTCCTCTTGTCCTTCCCTCACCCTATTCATCCATCATATTTGAACCTTGACTTTCACCATCATCAATTGGCAGTCAGGAATTTCACTACCTCAGCCTCCGTATGCCCTTGCATCCATTACATATCTTCTCTTTCTCTCATCCACACACACACACACAATCAATCACTGCCTTCTTTTCATTCAGTTCACCATGCACCTTTCTCATCACTCAACACATATGCCTGTGGATCATTCTGTGCCTAAAGAGGGTATTGGCTACCACCAACTCCCTCCCTGCACAACTGGCTACTAGAGCACTGCCATTCTCATCCACTTCTGCAAGCGCATCCCACTCAGCAACTACTCAGTCCACCTTTACATTCCCTACTTATCCATTCACATCTCCAATCATGAACACTCTCTCATTTCTCTCAAACTTTTCCACATATGCTTCCACATTTGCCCAAAACTCTTCTTTCACTCTGTTTGCAAGGTCTTCCTTTGGTGCATATACACATGCAATTACCCACGTTTGTACTCTATCCACACTGTCCTTGAACCAACTGATCCATGCTCTCTTATATTTTCCTTCCATCTCTTGCACGCAACAATACATGCACCCTCCCTATTCAGCCACCTATCCCTTAGGTCACACTCTATGACCTCGTCCCATGTCTTTTTCAGTCTGCCTCTTGCATCCCTACCTCCAATATTCGTACCTCTCACTTTCCACACCCAACTGTCATCTCCCATCTTCTCCACATGCCTAAACCATCTCAATCTACCCCTCCTCATCACAACACCAATACACTCCAGTCCCATCTTTCCTCTCAACTCTTCAATCATAAACCTAGCTCCTCCAGACCTCACATTCAAGGAAGCACAACACTTCCACCTAATCACTGTCATTTCTGTGTTTTTCCTTCCATCTTCTTCTGTCTTTCTTTCCTTCATTCTTTCCTCATCTTTCTGCCTACGGGTAACTTTGCACTCCTTCTTCTGTCTTTCATTCCTTCATTCTTTCCTCTTCCTTCTGCCTGTGGGTGACTCTACACTGAGTGACAAGCCAAATGGTTTCCTGTACACCAGGAAACCATTTACTACGCTGGGTTGTAACCATATAACCAAATTTTGGCGCCTGGTGGTTTAGTGGGTAATTATTGTGCTCCAATTGGATTGAGCTGGTGAAGGTTTATATCCAAGGGGTGGTTGAGGTTTATTGCTCACGTAATGCCACTCAGGGATGAGTGAGGCTGATCACTCTCATCTTAAACGTCAGGACCAACTGCCTAGCCCTGGGCTCCTACGCTCCTCAAGGGGCAACGTAGGATTGGATGATGGATGGATGGATGGATTGAGCCTATGAATATCCTTTTCTTTTACTGCCCAGGTCTCACTACCATACATCATTATACTCCTAGCACATGCTGCATAGAAAGATCCCTTAGCATGGAGGTAGAACCCTCTCGATGTCAGAGGAGGCAACCGCTCCCTAAACTTCTTCCAACTATTCCTCACTCTAGCCACAGAGCTAGCTCCAGCCCCCTCCAGCACATAACATGTCTCCCAAATAACAAAACTCTTTCACACACTCAAGAGACTCAACCACAAGATCAATCCTTTCATGCCCTATAATCTCCACATGCTCTCCCTGACACACATCACACACGAAATTAGCATTATCCCACAGTCTACCTACAGTTTAATACCACTACATGTCTTATGCATCCACTTATAATAAATATTGCACAAGATGGAATTACTTCCTATGCCCTTGGGGCAAACCATGCATGGCCACTCTCCCTCTTCTTTGACAATACTGCCAGCAGCACTATTTTTTTCTTTCTTTTTTTTTTTTTATAAATAACAGAATGGAGGAAGGAAAAACAAATGAGTAAAAAAAAATAATCCATACACCAGATTACTGGTGTCCTCTGTTCATAAAATACCTGTAACAGTTAGACTTGAACAGTTGTGGGTTGAAATTTGGAGGAAAACAACTCTGGGGAAGCAAGTTCCAGAGAGGTGCAGTTCGGGGAATGAAAGAATTCTGATAGGCAGAAGTTCTGCAATATGGCTGAGTGACATTCCAGTCATGAGCGCTACTAGATGCCCATGTAGCACGAGGGAAGGCATGGAGAGGTGGCACCATGGACGCAACTTCGTCTGAGCATTTGCCAAAAAAATATCTGTAAAATAATGCAAGAGAGGAAACATTCCTTCTTACTTGCAGGGGAGGTAGTTTATATGTAATGGCAGGGTTGTTAATGATCCTAACAGCTTTATTCTGAATTTTGTCTAGTTGTCTTAATGCAACCTCTCCACAACCATTCCACAAGGGTGAGCAATATTCAAGCTGAGAGCGCACATGACTCTTATAAAGTATAGCTAACTGCTCATCGGCGAAGAAGTTACGGACTCTGTACAATAATCCAAGTTTCTTTGAGGCGGTTTTAGCAAGTGATCTGACTTGAGAGGTCCAGCTGAGGGCACTGTTAAGTGAAACACCAAGAATTTCAATACTTTTGGAGATGGGAATATTGGTAGCACTGAAGGTAATGTACAAATCTGGCAATATCTGTCTATTAGTAAACTGTACAGTATATATTTAGTTTTACTAGCATTAAAAGAGACAAGGTTGTTTTGTCCCCATTCACTGATTGTAGATAGATCTTGATTTATGGAGATGGCTGTACTGAGTTGAGAGGTAGAGATATTAGACTTTGTAAATGGATGTCTGAGTGTGAATGAACTATGTAGTGTTGAGTCATCTGCATATGAGTGAATGGGATTGTGGGTGACAGATAAGAGATCATTAATATGAACCAGAAATAGGGTTGGCGCCAGAACTGATCCCTGCGGCACGCCGGCGTTAATTGAGTGGAAATTGGACTATACATCATCTACTTTTACTCTTATTTTCCTGTCACTAAGATATGATGAAATCAAAGGAACAAAAGACGTTAGTCCATAGCAAGGGAGTTTGGACAGCAGGGAACGGTGCCATACTCTGTCGAAAGCTTTAGAGATATCAAGATCTACTGCATGAGTTTCTCCAAAAAGATCAAGTGATTGATGGATGGTATGAGTTAAGAGATTGAGTATGTCAATGGTGGATTTTTCGTGGCAAAAACCATATTGTCTATCACTAATTAAGTTGTTGGATTCAAGATGTTTAACAATGTGCTTATTAATTATTTTATCTGCATTTACTCTCAACCTCTTGTGCCCCATACCATCCCTCCACTTCCTAAATCTTTCTTCCACCTCCCTTCCATGTTCTGCGATCAACACCAAGTCATCATACATCTTTGTATCACTCCATCAATGGTAATGAACCATCCATCCATCCATCATCCAATCCTACGTTGCCCCATGAGGTGCGTAGGAGCCTGGGGCTAGGCAAGTTGGTCCTGACATTGAAGATGAGAGTGACCTGCTTCACTTATCCCTGAGTGGCATTACATGAGCAATAAACCCCAAACATTCCTCGGATATAAACCTTCACCGGCTGAATCCGACTGGAGTGCAGTAATTACCCATTAAACCACCAGGCGCCAAAATTTGGTTATATGGTTACCACCCCGCATAGTAAATGGTTTCCTGGTGTACAGGAAACCATTTGGCTTGTCACTCAGTGCAGAGTCACCCACAGGCAGAAGTAAGAGGAAAGAATGGAGGAAAGAAAGACAGAGGAGGGAGTGTAAAGTCACCCGTAGGCAGAAGGATGAGGAAAGAATGAAGGAAAGACAGAAGAGGATGGAAGGAAAGAAGGATGGAGGAGAGGAAAGGGCAGACACCTGAGAGCAGCACTACATAGAGTGTTTGGATGGTGAGCGCCCCCACTACTGAACCACTCAATCTAAATAATCTTCTAGATATTTCACTGCCATAAAAAAAAAAAAAAAATAAAAAAAAAAAAAAACTCTACAGCATTCGCCGGCTTTCCATTCATAGTATGGATACATAAACCTTTTCATTATCATTCTGCATTCACCTTGTCATATGCTTTTTCCAAGTTCATACATGCATACATAAACAGATATATATGAGTACATACGCAAAATGCTGCCGTGCTTTCTCATATGGAGCCTCCCCCCCTGCCCACAAAGGATTAAAGTTGGCCATGGTACAAGTCATGTATTTTATGACTGGAAGCTAAACCAAATACCAAAGCCAGCTAGGTAATTCCCAACAGTAGGTGGAATAGTACTATACCTTGGTTCAGTAATAAAAATGAGAGGTAAACAAGCAACAGTAGAAAGTAGTGGCACAGGAAAGGAAGATGGCTGATGATATGAGGACTTGAATATTATACAAAGGTCTGAGTTTGGGGGCTGCAGGAGGCATGAATGTGTACCAGTGCCCATATTAAAATAGGAGTATGAGACCTTGGCATGGCATGAAAATGAAAATTTTAGAGTATGATTAGTGAAAATGCGATTATATAAGAATGTGTGTACAGTTGATTAATTAAAATAAATGATATTCATTAAAGATGTGGCACAAAGATTGAAGAGAATGTGTATAAACTGTATGGTCATAGAATGAGAATGGATGCAGACAGGATGGTAGTAGTAACAACTGTAGACACTGGTTCATGTGAAACATGAATCTAGTGAACTGCAGCCTGAAGTTATTCCTCTCCAACAGTCCCCCACCATCCATTTGGGAGACTGGGAGGGAGCTGAAGGAAGTTTATATATCTAGGAAGGACAGCTGCCCAGGTATATTGGTGCCACCACATGATGTCCCTCTCCAGCATGAGAAGGGTTGTGAAAAGGGTATATGAGGGAGTCTGATGATGAGAGGATTGATGTGGCACGTGAAGAAAAAAGTGGATGGATATGATAAATGAGTGCATATGAAAGCAAGATATGGAAGTTGATGAGGCCATGGAAAAGGGATCGAATGGGCTGGATGAATGACTATGTATGTAGGAGTATATTGCAAAGGTTTGGCACTGCCTCTCGCCCCTTTTTACCGTTGTATTTCTGTTTCAGAAGTCTCTAGATCATCAGTTTTCCAACCATCCAAGAACTCCCCTACCTACCTCCTTCAAGTGCTTCTGTTGCATCTCTGTTTTTACAGTTTCTAGATCATCAATTTTCCTTCTCAACTCCATGTTCTCAATGCGAAGACTGCTGGTGTCTACTGCACTACCACCATCTGTACCCACTGTCAAGCGTCCTTCAGGCTGGTGCCTCCGGTCCAGACGTTCATGCTCATACTGAGAGGTAAAAAGGGGACAAGGAAAATTCTGGCTTCAGAAGGCTGTGAAAAGATTATATGAATCTAAATAGTTACATGTGTAAAGAGAGTTGGGTATTATGTCTCATCTGGAGGAGAAAAACTCTTACTGGTCTCCATAAAAGTGGGTGCTGATACAACAGAGTCATTGTAACAACAATGTTTACTTACCACCCCATCTTAGGAAAAGAAATAAGAAAAAACAACAAAAACATTTATGGTGTCAACAATGAAAGTAATGGTATTTGCAAATGGTCACTGAATTAGGGTGAACATGGTGTGATGCCTGCCTGTGATATGGGATGACAGTTCAAAGTTATGGATATACAGTATGTGGGAGAGAGTTAGGAGAAATGAAATAAACAATTGCAGTGCTTTGTACCAGATAAAAATGATACCTTAGGATATTATTCAAGATGGAAGAAAACAATTAAAATTATTAAGAGCTTTTAAGTTAATAAATATGGTGAAGTGATGGTAGAACAGGACATAATAAAACTGAACTGTCTGTGATAAACATATATACTAATGAAACACTACAACACTTTGAAACCTCTCCTAAGCAACTTCACAACTACCCTGTGTTATTAATTTTGCTTCTGCTATCAATTACACACAGGGTATAAAGGGAGAGGTTATTCATACTATGGTATATGCCATAAAAGGATGGAACAACAGTACCTGAATCTACTGTTATCAAACTACTGTTCATGCATTACTTTTACTGTAACAGTCTACTCATTTTGCAAAGGAAAATTCTAGCATAGTACAACTGCACTACTTTTAACATACTACATTGAGTTTAATAAGGAAAAGGAAATCACCAGAATCATACCAGCAGCCATGTGCTCCTACCTTGCTCAGAATCTTCTTAAGATCAGATCTGTCCTTCTCAAGCCTAAACTCAGTCTTTTCAAAATCCTTTTTTTCTGCTTCACTTATTGCCAGCTTCCTCTGTGCGGAGGAGAGTTATGTGAGGAGAGGTGGAGGGTGACAGAGAAGTTATGTGTGACAAGATTACAAGATTATGTGAAAGATCAGTGAAATAATTGACAGAAGAGCCCTCAGAAAGAAAAAAAAAAAATGAAATATAAGAGCAAAGAAGGGACTTAAGAAATCATTACTGAAAGAAGGAAACTGGGCATAAAGGAACCCTCTTTGTATATATTCAGGCTTCAGATTAGTTCTTAAATGGACATAAATTATCATAAGATTTTACATGTCATAACTATACTATAATACAATGTCTATGTAATACATGGTACAAAGGGACAACTGTTTATATATATACACCAAATATATATATGTATATCTATCTATCTATCTATCTATATATATATATATATATATATTGTGGTAGGTGGTGGCGACCATCATCCACTCACTTGATGTAGTGCTGCCTACTTCTTCCTTAGCCTTTATCATTCTTTTTCTGTGCCTGCCCTCCTCTCTTCCTATTTTCTCCCATCTTTCCTGTCACTACTTATTGCTTTTCTTTCCGTTACAGGTGGCTTTACATTGAGTGACAAGCCAAATGGTTTCCTGTAAACCAAGAAACCATTTACAACGCTGGGTGGTAACCATATAACCAAACCATACGTGCTCCCTACGTGTCAAGTGGGTTGGTGGAGGGTTAGTGCCCCTCCCTGTAAAACAAATAACTCAGAGTCAAATGGCCACCCCATACGGATTATGGCGTCTGGCAATAGATAGATAGAGAGATATATATATATATATATATATATATATATACATATATATATATATATATATATATATATATATATATATATATATATATATATATATATATATATATATATATATATATATATATATAGAGATAGATATACACTCAACCCTCGGTTATCACTCCCAATTGGTCCCGCTATGGCTGCGCTAGAGCTGAAACCGTGATAGCCAAATTGAAGAACTTATGGTAATAATTCTAATTGGTGCCATGACCTCAATATTTACCCCTAAGATACCTTTTTTGTACCACATATTAATATATAATAGTCTAAAAATGAGCATGTTTTATGATGTGATCACGATTCTTATAAATACCCCTCACAGTTGATTCATGGATGTTATATTTCTTCCCTACACTTCGCTTGGTCTCACCATTCTCTATAAGTTTCACATTTCCAGTTTATCTGCATAACTTAGGTTCTTCCTCTTCTTTATTTCCCTGCCAGGTGCCGCAGCATTATGTTGGGTAATGGTAGGGGGACACGGAGGGGGTACGTTGGCCAGGGTCATATCATAAAAAAGGTTATTGTTCTCGCTATCACTGTTCATGGTCTGAGGGCGCGCAATTGAATGGTTTGGCGGGCAGGAGACTCGGTCGGGCGGCCAATCAGCGCTCGGCTGGCGTTGACGTCAAACAACCAATCATGGAGTGAAGCTTTTGTTGGCTGGGCGGAGCACTGAAGCCTGGCCTTTTTTAAATTTTTGAACATTTGCGTGTGCAATAGCAGGCATTTAGTGCATGATAAAGGTATTTGGGTAGTTTTTTATATAGGCGTGATAGCGAGATACGCTATAGCGGAACCTGTGATAGCCGAGGGTTGAGTGTATATATATGCAGACATGAACTAAACATATGATAATTAAGAGACAGAGGAAAAGGTCCATTATTGTCCAGAATATTATGATGAATATATCACTATCCCAATACAGTACTGCTAATCTTCAAACAGTTACTTGAACCCATAAGTATCTTCATTTTTCCTTCGCACATCCATTTGATCACAATATTATTTAGCTAATAACTGCAAGATCAAAAGCAAGAGAGAGACATTTCTACAGCTGTACTAATGAGGAGGCTTAAACACAACTTTAAAGAATGCAGTGATGAAGTTAAATACTGAATGATTAGTAAAAATGTGTTTGAGTAAGAGCTTCAGTCAACTACTACTATTATACTGTACTGTACTTCCAAAAGCATCATCAAATGAGTACCTGTAATGCATGTATAAACTACAATATTCTACATGCACAAAATTTTGTACTTCAATTATGTCTGAGCCTAAGCTACTAAAGTACAAACTACAGAAAAATATTTGAAAACATACTTCTTTACAAAAGTTTATGTAATGTTCAAAGAAAATTTAAGGGTTTATATGGGAAACACCTGAGGAATGTAGCTTCAGATTCTGCAGATATATAAGCACGGGAGTTCTGTAGTAAGGGGACTATCTCAATACAGATTCTATACAGAAGTGAGAGCCTTTGTAATACTGTAAAAGCTATAAGTTTGAACTGGTTTTGTGTGAGGCTCTACTGTGTGCCTTGAAGGTTTTGCTAAACAGCAAAAAAGCTGAGTTGAGAGACTGCAAGAACAATGTATAAGGGTGTGTTAGTACCTACATAAAAATATGAGTGTGACACATTGGTCTGGCAGGATCCTGAACTGTCAAGTGACAGCAGTAGAAAGGGAACTGTAATGGAATATATGTGGGTGGCATAGGCTAGAAAGGATAAGAAATATAGATTTGTTGAATGATGTGGAGTAAGTCTCAGATCACAAGGTAGAAGACTGTGTTTTGATAGTATGGTTATGCTAAGGGGATGGATAAAAACAGAGTGGTGAGAGGAGTTTATATGAGTTCAAATGTGAGAGAAGGCATGGAAGGCAATGATGATAGTCTGATATTATAAATGAATGTCTGAGAATGCAAGGTACGGAAGATGAGGTAGCAGAACTAGTGAAAAGAAAGAATAGATGGATAAAACAGATAAGGAGATGTACAGAACGAGGATTACTTTTTTTTTGGACATTTGACAGAATTGTTCTACCCAGCATGTGCTGCAAGAATGGTAATCAAATGCGTGTTGGCAGTTATGCTCCTCTCTAGTTTTCTTTTTTCTGTAATGAAAATGGTGAAGTAATTTTATAATGCCACACTGCGGGACAGAAGAGTGTATGAAAAATTAAGAGGACAAGGCTGTGATCTGACAGCAAACATCCAGCCCAATCCAATTTCAGTGACTTAGAGCATCAATTTTCCAGAAATCATGAGTCTGGAACTGGTATCTACAGTTCTTACAGCCACACAGCCATGGAGAAAATAAGAGATGAGGGAATGGGAAGTACCTGCCTAAACCCACTATTTCAAATAAATACAGTTTATTGGCCTAGCAGCATGATTAATTGAAAGACAGCTGTTGTAAATATCAGAAATGGAAATGCATAAGCTATGAATTATTTGAGGTTCATTAGTCTGTTGTGGAAAGTAAGACAAGGAAACCCAAAGGAAAAATTTGGAGTCAACCATCTGACCCAGTTCTGATTTGGTTCTGGTTTAGCCTGCTAATTTTGGTACTGGACATTCAACTAACAACTCAGGAAATCCAATCTGGCCAACAAATTAAGATCTACTTTGGCTATGAGAGTGTCAGTGAAGTGATCCTTAAAGGTACACTGAGGTTGCTTGGACATGTGGAATATTCAAGAGTAACTGGGTGAAGCACTATACATGTTTGAATATGAAAGAGAACCCCTTTTGAAGACAAGAAAAAATGTAGGATAAGTCCTAAGAAGGAGCTTCAGCGTTAGTGGATTTGATCAAAAGCTGAGGGAGTGTGTGCAGCTTGGAAACCAGTCATTGGATAAACAAAGCTGGCCCATGAAAGTGGAACAGAGCTAGCCATCCAATCAATTAGTAGTCAGAGACAGGTTTGCAATGACAATAATAAAGATGATGATATATACTACTGAACCGGGAATTAATGAAGGAATGAAAGAAGGAAGTCAGCAGTGAAAGGAGGAATATGCATACAGAATCTGATGATGAAAACTCTAGTTTAAATACCTTGATATTTCTGTCTGCTGAAACTCTACGCTGTTTTTTATGCAAACATGTATCAAGCCATTTAAGGTCAAAGGTAACATCCCCACTAGCTTCCCCTGACAAACAGCAGCTATCTCTATATGTAATGCAACATTACAAGTAGTTTTGCAAGATTTTACATGCGCAGTGGGGTTATAGTCCCCCCCCCCCATCTGTCTGTCTGTCTCACTACATAATACAGTGATCCCTCAATTATTTGGATGCTCATTATCCGGACATGTTCAGTATCCGCATGCTGGACCTTGGCTCTATTAAACCATTATCTGAATTTACTTGCTATTATCTGGACGTAAAAGTGCCCTAGAGCTTCAGCCGGCCAGCCAACATGTCCAAACATTCAGTATCATGGCTGCTGGGCTTGAGCCGTGAGTGGGAAGTAGTCCGTAACCCACAACCAGAGCTAAAATGTCTGTTCGCCCCTGCACTGAATGGTTAAAGCTGAGCACTCATCCTATCACTCCTAATGAACCTCCAGCACCTTAGCAATACGACTGTAACCCGCAAGCTGTGTCAAAACATCCGTACACATCCCCACCCAGCTCTTTCCTCATTGCCACTGTGCATGTAACTCAGACGACAAACTACGAGTACAAGTTCGGTGACAGCGCCCGTCTGCCTCTCCACCGAACGTCGAAAGTCAAGCGGCCACCAGGCTAATTCTTGCCCAACTGCCACCATTATTGAACAGAGACCACAAGCCACGAGTACATGTTCGGTGACAGAGCCAGTCCACCTCCCTACTGAAGGTCGAAAATCATGCGGCCACCAGGAGACACTCACACCACACACACAAAGAGAGAGAGAGAGAGAGAGAGATTCCTTCCCACACTGATTACAATATCAGTACAGTAATTTCTGTACCACTGCATATGATAGTACTGTACTGTATACAGTACAGTACTGTATGTGAGTATGTACAGTACAATACTGTACAATACACTTCCATTCGGTATGGGAATTCATTTCAATACCACAGTCAGCAACTTTTCCCACAGGGCCCTACGGAGATAGGTTAGGTATGGTAAGGTCAGATAAAGCTAACCTGTGTAATTTTGCCCGGGAAACATATTGAGCATATCTTTGAGAAAATCCTATGGTTATTTTTGAAAGTACGAGGTGAGCATGGCTCCTGGCTGACGGGTACAGGTGACCACCACACGAGTAACAAAAACCACAAGCCACGAGTGCATGTTCAGTGATAGCACCCATCTGCCTGTCTAATGAAGGTTGAAAGGTGCACGGCCACCGGGAGAATCTAGTGTTAAAAGATGTGTCTGAGAATACGGAGATTACTATACAGAGTCTGATCCAGTATAATGAGACGGCAAATGAAGAGTTAAGAAATTTGAAGCGTGAAAATACTGAATTGAGGAGAAAACTAGAAGAGAGTACTAATAAAACGGAGAAGGTGAGCAGCGTATTGGAAGAGCATTAGGCAAAATGGGCACACGTAGAAGAAGAACAGAAAGAAGTGGTCAGCTTAAGAGAAATCATCCAGGAAGAAAGAGAAATGAACAAGATAAAATTGGAAGAAAATGTAGAGAAAATACTGAAGAAAAAGGAGAAAATAGTGAGAGAAACTGTAGACAGGAACAGATGCGTGGTAATATTTGGAAACAGGGAGGAGGAAGAGAAGGTTAAATCTGTGAGACTCGAGAAAGACACGAACCTGGTAAGAGGAATATTAGGCAAGATTGATCCTGAAGGAAACAAGTGGGTAAAACAAATTGAAGAAGAAAAGGAGAATAGGGCCTCATAAGAAAGGGGAAACAAAACCAATGAGAGTCAAGTTGTCAGCAGAAAGTGTAGTAGATGATATACTTAAAGTGACCTGGAAATTAAGCAAAGAGGCAGGGATGGAAAATATTATAATAAGAAAAGATTTGAATGAAGAAGAAAGAGAAGTTTTAAAATCATTGAAGGAAGAAGTAAAGGAAAAAAATTATAAGAGGACAGAGGAAGAATGTAATACTTTTTTTTGGAGAGTAATGGATATGAAAGTAAGGAAGTGATATTTAAGGAAATAGAAGTGAAGGAAACTAAGGGGGATGGCTGTGAAAGATCAGAAGTTGAGGAAGTGGTACTGACGGAGAGTAGGAGAGAAGAGGGTATAAAAAACATCAAAAATACTTTGAAGGTGATATATGCTAATGCTGATGGTTTAATATCGGAAAGGCTTGAATTTAACGATTTCTTGAGAGAACGTGAACCTGATGTCATGTGCTTTGTAGAGACTAAATTACAAGAAGATATTGACGTTCATTTGGGAGATGGTAAATACAAACTGTGGAGAAAAGACAGAAAAGAAAAAACGGGAGGAGGAGTCATGACAGCAGTGAAGAACAACATAAATGTAGATACCGTGGAAATGGGAGAAGGCAGGGCTGAAGTGATATATATGAAATTAGAAACTGGAGAGAATGTTAGGAGATTTTTTTTTTTTTTTTTTTTTTTTTTTTTTTTTTAAATGCGAGGAAGAAGGAACCAAAGGCCATGAGCCCGCAGTAACAGTTCCCTCCAAGAGAAAAACAAAATACAATAGAGAGCCAAATTCAAGATCCGATCATTTTGAGATGCCTGGACACACTGCGTTTGAAAGACTGGAGATCATAGGCAGGAGGAAATACAGACAGAGGGAGACAGTTCCAGAGCTGACCTGTTGCATGAATGAAAGACTGGCAGTAACGGTTAACTCTTGCATTAGAGAGTTGGACAGAAAAGGGATGAGAGTTTGCTGCCAGACGGGTGCTACGCGCCCGACGTAGAGGTGGAGGAATGCAAGCAGACAGTTCAGAGGAGCAGTGACCATTAAAGTAGCGATAGAAAAGAGATAAAGATGCAACAGTGCGGCGAAGAGACAGAGGTTGAAGGGAGTCAGTAAGAGGAGGAGAGTTAATGAGACGAAAAGCCTTTGACTCCACCCTATTGAGAAGAGCTGTATGTGGGGAGCCTCCCCACACATGAGAGTTGTACTCCACACAGGGGCGGATAAAACCCCTGTATAGAGTCAACAATTGTGCAGGGGTAAAGAAAGAGCGGAGTCGGCTTAGCACACCTAATCTCTTGGAAGCAGATTTTACAAGAGATGTAATATGATCTTTCCAAGATAAGTCCCGAGTAAATGAAACCCCAAGCATGTTCAAGGATGATGCAGGATTAATCTGAATATTATTAAACATTAGTGGGTATATCTGTGGAAGATTTTGTCGGGTTGATAGGTGTAAGAACTGAGTCTTAGAAGCATTAAAGACAACCATATTATTTTTACCCCAGTCAGAGATATGAGCCAAGTCAGACATTAGGTGTGCCATAGCCTCATCCCTTATTTCTTGAAGTTACTGTTGAGATGGGCATTGCGGGAACCGAATGGAAAGGTGAAGGGTGGAGTCATCAGCGTATGAGTGGATAGGGTTAGATGTACAGCTTAGAAGATCATTGATGAATAAAAGGAAGAGAGTTGGTGATAGGACAGAGCCCTGAGGAACACCACTGTTGATAGATCTAGGAGAAGAACGATGGCCGTCTACGACAGCAGCTATAGAACGACCAGAAAGGAAGTTAGCGATGAAGGTACAGATAGAAGGATAGAAACCGTAGGAGGGCAGTTTGGAAATTAAAGATTTATGCCAGACTCGATCGAAAGCCTTTGAGATGTCAAGTGCAATGGCAAAGCTTTCGCCAAAGTCCCGAAAGGAGGATGACCAGGAGTCTGAAAGGTACGTGAGAAGATCGCCAGTGGAGCGTCCCTGACGGAACCCATACTGACGATCGGAAAGAAGGTTGTGATAGGAAAGATGCCTTAAAATTTTTTTATTAAGAATTGACTCGAAAACTTTTGAAATACAGGACGTTAAAGCAATTGGACGATCGTTGAAGAGTTGGGAGTGGTCACCCTTCTTTGGGACTGGCTGAATGAGAGCAAACTTCCAGCCAGAAGGAAAGGTACAAGTTGACAGACAAAGGCGAAATAGTTTGCCTAGGCGATAGTGTACGTTCCCCCTAAGACGAAAGAATGGAATGATGACGAATACCAGGAGATGATATCAGATATGGCTAGCTATTCACAAAAAAAAAAAGAGAAAAGCAATAATATAATTTTGGTGGGTGACTTTAACTGTAAAGAGGTGAACTGGGAGGAATGGGACTCGGGAGGCGGCGAAGATGCGTGGGGCACTATGTTATTAAATATAATAATGAATAATGTGATGACGCAATGGGTCAAAGAGGAGACATGGTTTCGAGGTAAGGACACACCAGCAAGGTTAGATTTACTGTTTACCAAAGAACCCGATGTAATAGAATCATTGAAATATCTCTGTCCTTTAGGAAAAAGTGATCAAGTGGTCACTGAGTTCCAGATGATAATAGGGAACGTCGAGCCAAGAGACAAGCTTCATAGACAGGGAAGATACAACTTTGGGAAAGCAAATTTTGCAGAATTGAGAAACTTTTTTGAAAATCTGGTTTGGATAAAATTCAGAGAAACAAGAGAGATACAAAGGAAGTGGGATATCTTTCTAGACCTCTATAATTTGGGAGTGGAAAAATTTGTACCAAGAGTAAGAGGGAAAGAAAACAGGAAAAAGGAGTGGTTTAATAGAATGTGTATGATAGCAAAAACAGAGAGAGATAAGGCATGGAACAATTGGAGAAAGAGAGGTAACAACAGAACAAAGGAAGAATAGTAATCATAGGGGCATCTGTCTTCTTAGTATAATAGGAAAAGTGTATGGTAGGATACTTATTGACAGAGTTAGAGAAAGAACAGAGAAATCAGTTGGAGAACAGGGAGGCTTTAGGAAGGGAAGAGGTTGTGTAGATCAGATATTCATTCTTAGATCTTTAGTGGAAAACTTTCTAGAGAAGGGAAAGAAGTTGTATGCGGCTTTCATGGATTTGGAGAAAGCATATGACAGGGTGGATAGACAAGGATTGTGGAAAGTGTTAAGAATATATGAAGTAGATGAGAAGTTGTTGAATGCTGTGAAGGGTATGTACAATGGTGCTAAGGCTGCAGTGCGTGTGGATGGTGAACTAAGTGAATTTTTCTCTTTGAAAGTTGGATTGAAACAGGGATGTGTCATGTCTCCATGGTTGTTCAATCAGTACATGGATGGGGTAATAAAAGAGGTACAAGTTAGGTAGTGGATGTTGGAGTGGTCCTGGTGAGAGAGGATAGTGTTTGGAAACTCCCTGTACTGTTATTTGCAGATGATACTGTGTTGTTGAGTGAAGACGAAGGGGAGCTGCAAGGCTTGGTGGATGAGTTTGGGAGTGTGTGTAAGAAACGGAATCTAAAGGTGAATGTAGGGAAGAGTAAAGTGATGGTCTTTGAGAAAGGTAAAGTCATTGAATGTACAGCGAGGTTGGATGGTGAGGAATTGGAAAATGTGAGTACGTTTAAGTATTTGGGTAGCGTGATGAGTAAGGATGGAGGTTTGGAGGGTGAAGTGCTTGAAAGGGTACAGCAGGGAAGAAAGTTGCTGGTTCTTTGAAAGCAGTGATAAGAAACAGGGAAGTGAGCATGGAAGTGAAAAAGTTACTACATGACAGTATTGTGATACCAACTCTAATGTATGGAAGTGAAACTTGGATGTTGTTGGAAGGACACAAGTCAAGAGTGAGAGTAGTGGAAATGAGTTATTTAAGAGGAGCCTGTGGAGTCACATGGAGAGACAGGCTGACGAATGAGGATATAAAGGAGTGTTGTGGTGTGGATGTGGATGTGATAGGAAGCATTATGAGGAACACACTGAGGTGGTTTGGCCATGTGGAGAGGATGGAGGGTGAAAGACTGACGAATGAAAGACTGACGAGAGTGTATGTGAGTGAGGTGGAAGGAGGAAGAGGGAGGGGGAGGCCGAGGATGAGATGGAGGGATGGGGTGGAGAGGTATATGAGAGAGGGGGGGTGTGAGTTGGGAGCAGGGCAGTGAAATGGCAGGAGACAGGGCGACTTGGAGGTGATTTGTTTGTGGCCACCCCAAACGGGATTGAGGCGACTGGCAGTAGATAGATAGTAGATAGAAATGAATGCACAAGAATATGTAAGAGAAGAAGAAAGGAATTTTGAAAAAGGTATAATAGACAAGTGCAAGGATGAACCCAAACTGTTTTATAGATTTGTTAATGGCAAACTGAAACAAAAGGAAGGAATCACCAAACTGAAAGTAAAATGAGAGGTCTATAATGATGCAGCAATGCAGGCTGAAATAATGAACAAATGCTTCCAATCGGTTATCACTAATGAAAAAGAGTTTGTGGAATGGGAGTGAGTGATTAGAAATGTACCGGTGATAAAAGATATAAAAGTGGAGGTACAGGAAGTGTATAAATTACTGGAAACTCAAGATGTAAGGAAAGCCCCAGGACCTGAAGGAATTTCTAACTGGGTACTGAAGGAATGCAGAGAACAACTGGCGGATAAAATTCACAGTTTAATCATGTGTTCTCTGGGAGAGGGGAAAGTGCCACAAGAATGGAAGAGGGCAAATGTGGTACCAATTTATAAGGGAGGAAACAGGGAAGAACCCCTGAATTATAGACCAGTGTCTCTAACCAGCATGGTCGCAAAATTGTGCGAGAGAATCCTGAAAGACAAATGGATAAAATATCTAGAAGAAATGAATATTTTGGCTGAATGTCAGTTTGGATTCAGAAGTGGAAGGTCATGTGTTTCTCACTTGTTAAGCTTTTACTCAAGAGCGATTGATGTGGTACAGGAGAGAGATGGTTGGGTGGATTGTGTGTACTTAGACTTAGAGAAGGCCATTGACAAGGTAGCTCATAAGAGACTAATTTGGAAACTAGAATATATAGGAGGACTGAAGGGGAAACTCCTGGAATGGATGACAGACTTTTTGAGAGATAGACAAATGAGGACAGTAATAAAGGATAGGATGTCTGGATGGAGGGAAGTAACAAGTGGAGTCCCTCAAGGCTCGGTGTTGGCGCCAGTAATGTTCCTGATTTACGTAAATGATATGGTAGATGGAGTGAACAGTTATGCAAGTCTGTTTGCTGATGATGTAAAGAACTTGAGGAAGGTAGAGGTTGAGGAGGATTGTAAAATGCTGTAGGAAGATCTGGATAGGATACATGATTGGAGCCGGACGTGAGAAATGAAATTTAATGTAAAGAAATGTAAAATATTGGAAATGGGTAAAAGTACCAGCAGGCCATCACTGAATTATTTGTTGGGTAATGAATTAATCACTAAATTGAGAGAAGAGAAAGATTTGGGAGTGCTGGTCCAAGATGGTTTGTCACCAGAAAAGCACATTAACAAGATAGTTGGAGAGACTTATAAACTCTTGACTAACATAAGAGTAGCATTTCATTATATGGATGAGGAGATGATGAAAAAATTGATAGTGGCCATGATCTGCCCTAGGTTAGAATATGCAGCGGTAGTGTGGTCCCCACACAAAAAGAAAGATATTAACAAGATTGACAGAATACAAAGAACAGCAACCAAGATGGTCCCCAGTCTGGCAGACCAGTCATACAGAGAGAGGCTGGAAAAGCTGGATTTGCCTTCCTTAGAGGAAAGGAGAAAGAGGGGAGACATGATTGCAGTGTTCAGGACCATGGTGGGAGTAGATAAAATTGACAAAGAAGATCTGTTTGTATGGGATAAGAGAGCAACAAGAGGACACGGAATGAAATTGAAAAAGTCAAGCTGCTAAGGATATCAAGAAATATAGTTTTCCTTACAGAGGTACAGACTTATGGAATAGCCTGGACAAAGAGATCGTCCAGTCTAAAAACTTAAACGAGTTTAAAGCTAAATTTGACATATTGAGAAACGGTGACGGAAACCCACGAGCATAGGACATTCCGTGTATATCAGGTATATTAGGTAAATTCATAAATATTTGGAACGACTTAGACGAAGAGGTGGTGCATGAGAAAAATATTCATGTGTGTAAAGGTAGACTTGATAAATGTGGATTTGGAGACAGGACAACATGAGCAGTGCTCAATTCCTGTATACTACAAAGAGGTAAATACAAATAGGTAAATACATACAAAGAGAGAGATTCCTTTCCGCACTATGAATACGATAAGAGCATGAGTACAGTAATTTCTGTACCAATGCATATGATAGTATAGTACTGTACTGTACATAGTGCAGTACTGTATGAGTGTACGTACAGTACACCACTGTACTGTACAATACACTTCCATTTGGTATGGGTATTCATTTGAATACCACAGTCAGCCACCTTTGTCAAGCAGTCCTACTGGGAGACGTTAGGTCTGGTAAGGTTTGGTAAAGATAACTTATGTAATTTTGCCTGGGAAACACACTGAGCATATCTTCGAGAAAATTCTATGGTTATTTCTGAACGGAGGAGGCAAGCATTGTTCCTGGCTGAGAGGTACCGGTGGCCACCACACATGTAACACAGACCACAAACCACGAGTAAATGTATAGCAAAACTGCCTGTCTGCCTCTACACCGAATGGTGAGAGTCCCCCGGCCTCCGGGATTAGTGGGGAAACCCCCCACCATGCACACCTGTCCGCTTCCCTACCAAATGGTCAGAGACGCCTGGCAGGCCACATTAGTCATACACTGCTTGAGGCGGTGATCTACTGGTCATCCATTGTAGTCATCAGGTACTAACCCTTGCCTGGGCAAACGGAAGTGAGCCTTATATACAGATGTCAGTTTGCTGTGTGTTGCTTCCTCTGTGTCGAAAGCAACCACTGGGTGTTATATTGCAGCGCCATACTGCTTGCTGGTGAACAGAAACCCGCACCTCAGTTCCCACCTTTCTGCCCCTTGTGAGTGGTACCGTTTGCAATGACGGCCGTGATTGTGGTTGCGTTTGTCATGGTTCCCTACCTTCTTCAGGTTGTGGCCCTGCTCTGCTGTATTTCTTGTGTGTGTGGTGATGGCCCCACTACCACCTGAGAAACAGAAGCAGAAGGTTCTGAGTCTGGAGAAGAAGTGTGAGATATTGGGCACGGTTGATGCGGGCTGGACCACAGAATCCATTCTTCGTGAATACAATCTAGCCTGTTCAACACCGTTCGATATCAAGAAGACATGCAACAAGCTTACGCAGTACAGACAGGACTTTGCCAAAAGCATACATCATGGCAACAGGAAGGTAATGGCCCAGGCCCGGCACGCCATTATCGACTGGTTGACACTGATGTGGTTTTGTCAGCAATGTGTTGCCAGTGTGCTAGTGCGTGGGACCGAGGTGAAGGCTGCTGCTGAGAAGTTTGCACGCCTGCTCAACGTGCAGGACTTCAAGGCGTCCAAGAGATGGCTCTTTCACTTGAAGGTCCACCATAGACTTACTGGCCGTGAGGCACACAGTGAAGCCTTCGACGTGGTAGCAGAGGAAGTAGACCCATGTCACCAGAAAGTGTAGTGCCTGATCAAGAACGAGGGGCTTGCTCTTGGTCAAGTCAATAACGCTGACGAAACTGGTCTGTTCCACTGCTCCTTGCCCACCAACACCCTGGCTAAGGAAATGGAGAAGTCCGTGCTTGGTCGGAAGTTGTCCAAACAACGTGTCTCTGTTTTGTGCTGCGCCAATGCTAACAGGACGCACCGCCTCAAACCCGCTGTTGTTGGGCATGCAAAACAACTATGTTGTCTCTGTGGGTTGATGGATAGCCTGCCTGTTGTGTGGTACCATTCTGTGAAGGCCTGGTTTACCGCTAAGATCCTCAGAGATTGGTTCCACAGACATTTCATCACGGAGGTTATCCGTTATCAAATGGAGGTCCTTGGAATCACTCGCAACCAGGTGAAGGTACTCCTGCTCCTGGACAATGCTCCCGCGCATCCTTCTGAGAAGGATTTGGTTGCTTTTGACAGGCAGATTAGGTGCATGTTTCTGTCACCTAATATGACTGCTCTGATTCAACCAATAGACCAGGGTGTTATCGTGGCTGCCAAAAGAGTGTACCAACAGAGGTTCCTGAATGAGGTGATGGTGGTGCTGGAGGATGAGGACGCGATTGAGGACACATGTGGGGAGCAGACCTTGCAGAATCTTTGGCGTTACAACCTAAGTCTGCCGTGTTCAACTGGGCGAACACATGGAAGGAAGTCTCCATCAAAACCCTCGAAAGAGGTTGGTCTCATCTCCTGCAGTTGATGCCAAGCACAACTTCAAGGGGTTTGACGCGGATGATTTCCACAGTCACCTTAGACAAGCAGCAGAGCAGGTGGACGTTGATGACATGCAGGATTGGCTGGACAACGACAGCAGCGATCCTGGTTACCAGACCATGTTTGATGAGGAGATCGCCACTGCCGCCTCTGCGAGCATGGAAGAGGACAGCAGGACTGATGAGGATGAGCACCCTGACTTGCAGCCCTCCGCAACTCCTTAAGTCCCTCATCTCAATGTCCTCTGTGGTTACCTGGAGGGGGTGCTGGACTATGCTGAGCACTCACAGTGACAGGGAGTTGGTGCCACTCCGCTTAGCGATGGAGCTGCGGGCAGTCTGGGATGCTGTCATCCTCCGACAGAATTGTCAGTCCTATCATCAGACCGGGATTGACTCATTCTTGAAGCCTGCAACCCCCAAGAGTGTCAGCCCATTCTCACCACCACCATCACCACCAGCTCGTTTCCCGCCTTCACCTTTCGATCTGCAAACGAGCACGTCAACAGCCGTTGAGTCTCCGTTGGACATAGCTTTGCGTCTGTCTTAAAAGTCTCTTGAGGTGGGTAGGCCACCATCACTGCACCGCACATCACCAGTCATCACACAGCTCCAGCAGGTTAGGAATGATGATGAAGAGTTTATTGACCTCTGTTAGGCACTACTATTTGCCACTAGACCACACAGGACAACTCTACACCTGCTGGAGGTGGTGGGTTACGAAACCCGGCGGTGGTGCACTGGGTGGTAAGTACTGTACTCCAACCGAATGTTTTTTGGCAGGCAACTTTAGGTTTCTTTCATAGCTTCTTTGGTGCTAAAATTTATTTAGGATATTCCTATGTGTGTTTTGAAGTCACAGTATGGCAGCATGACCCAAAACCGTGCCAAAAATAGGAGCAGTACTGTACATACAATAGTGTTTAGGTAAGGTGTTTTTTGGTTTTCAGTGTGTTTTTTGCATAGTTTTCTTGGTAAAGAAAATTATTTTGGATAATCCTATGTGTGTTTTGAGGTCATAATATGGCAGAATGACCTGAAAACAGCGCCAAAAATAGGAGGGGTACTGTACAGTACATACAATATTGTTTAGGTAGGGTGTTTTTTTGGTTTTCAGTGTTTTTTTTTTTTCATGGTTTTCTTGGCATTGAAAATTATTTAGGATATTCTTATGCATGTTTTAATATCAAAATATGCCAGAATGACCTGAAAACACTACCAAAATAAGGGGGGGTACTGTACATACAGTAGTGTATAAGTAGGGTGTTTTTTGGTTTTCAGTGGTTTTCTTTGTATTTACCATTACTTTTGATATGCTTATGTGTGTTTTGATGTCTAAATATGCCTGAATGGCCAGAAAACACTGCCAAATTATGCATGGGTACTGCACAAATGGGTTAGGTATAGGCTGGAGGTGGGTATAGGTAGGGTCTGGGCATGGTAGGGGAATAGTGTTCATAATCTGGATGTTGCCACTACCCAGGCATGCCTTTGGCTCTATTATGTCCACATAAATGAGGGATTACTGTAACTCATAATGCACCACACTGTCCCCCCCTCCCCCCACATGCCCCCTCATGGTCACACATCTAGCTATGCCACTGAGTTGAGCCAGCCCTTCACTATCACAATGTTTGTGCCTGGCAGCTGGCAGCAGAAGATGCATTCCTTGGATACTGAATGACTTGATTATCGAAGCAAAAAAAAATTTAATGGATGTTGCTTATATGATATCAGTTCAGAATAATACATTCACATTTCTTTCCAGTGTTTCTTTGTGGAAGGTGAGGAAATGTCAAGCAATTTAGGTTTTCAAGTTTTGCAGCCTTCAGTTCCCTACCACAGAAGTTTCTCACCTCCAAGTTGGCCAGCTGAGAGCGCAGTTCAGCCTTTTCTTGTTCCAGATGGGTCACCTTTGATATAAGCTCATCTGTTGCTGATGATCGCTCACCAAGGTTCTGTGGAGAAACTTGATTAGGCTGCCAACCTGAACTGTTTAATATTATCAAGGGCAAAAGAAAAGTTTTAAAATGCACTTATCTGGCTGCAATAGATACTACACAAAGGCTGTGCATGAAAAGTGAATTATAACAAGGAGGTAAAACTCTACACAATTCCTCATTCCTACTACTGCACTGGCAGTCTGAAATGCTTTCATCATCTTCAATGTACACTACAAGGAATCACAGCAATTCATTATACAGTACAGTAGACCCTCATTTACAAGGGTCTGATCAGTGCTAAACATGCTTTGCACAGAAAGAAAACACCCAAACAAGGCCCAGTAAATGTGGGGGAAAAAAAAAAAAAAAAAAAGGTTTGCATGGAAACTCCCACAAGTTGGCCCCTATTCACAGTCATTTCCCCAAAGATCCACTGTCAAAACATGTAGCTAGAAGCACGCTCACCCCATGTTGAATAAGTATACATTTTCTTTTTGCAGGATTTTGATAAAACAATGGTTATACCTCAACACAGCTAAAATTAAGGAAAGTGAATGGTCTATTTACATTTGATCAGTTGGACACACACACACACACACACATACGTAGAGGGATTCAACCCAAGAGGACGTGCGACATCGGCGCTCCATACCGAACCAACACGGCCAGTGGCATTACCTAAATTAGTATCTTTGCATGAGTCAAGCTCTGTACTAGGTTAGACTAAATGATTTTTCATTATTAAAAGGAAAAAATAATAAGTTTAAACAAGACTTGTTCAAAAAGGAAAGAGAAACAAGATGAAAGAATATGCTGAGCCATCTCAGGTTTGTTTAGACTACAACAACACGGGGATTGTAAGTATATACTTTGCACTTTTAGTATTGCAAAATGAATACATACTTTAGTAAAGCAAATTTGGAAAAGAAAAGGGATAAAGGTAAAAAGCAGAATGATGATTTCTACCAAGAACTGGTTGAAGTGGAGACTCACAATAGACTGGTTGAACGTGTAAACAAACTAGAAATGGCTTTCAAAAATGAAATTGATGAAATAAAGAAGCATATGCACTTGCAAAAGGAATAAATAGAAAAACTAGGAAGGGAGGCCAATAACAAAGACACAACCATCAGTGAACTAAGAGTGGAACTGAGTACACTTAGGAAGAAAATGAGTGAAATGGTAAGTACAGTAGTCAATCACGAGAGTGAAGTGGAAGAGTTAAAAAATGACACAGAGACAATTAGGCAAGTAAGCAGTCTTATAAACCAGAGCAGTGATATTGAGGAGAAGATAACACAGGTGAATGAAGCTGTGGAAAGCTACAAAAATGATGTGGAAACCACGTATGCTGAAATGGTGAAAGTAAAGAAAGACTTAGAAACAAGGGTGGAGGAAAAAAGCATTAAAAAGGAAGTGAAAGAGGATAGTGTTTGGAAACTCCCTGTACTGTTGTTTGCAGATGATACTGTGTTGTTGAGTGAAGATGAAGGGGAGCTGCAAGGCTTGGTGGATGAGTTTGAGAGAGTGTGTAAGAAACGGAACCTAAAGGTGAATGTAGGGAAGAGTAAAGTGATGGTCTTTGAGAGAGGTGAAGTCAGTGAATGTATAGCGAGGTTGGATGGTGAGGAATTGGAAAATGTGAGTACGTTTAAGTATTTGGGTAGTGTGATGAGTAGGGATGGAGGTTTGGAGGGTGAAGTGCTTGAAAGGGTACAGCAGGGAAGAAAGGTTGCTGGTTCCTTGAAAGCAGTGATAAGAAACAGGGAAGTGAGCATGGAAGTAAAAAAGTTACTACATGACAGTATTGTGATACCAACTCTAACGTACGGAAGTGAAGCTTGGACGTTGTTGGAAGGACACAAATCAAGAGTGAGAGCAGTGGAAATGAGTTATTTAAGAGGAGCTTGTGGAGTCACGTGGAGAGACAGGCTGACGAATGAGGATATAAAGGAGCGTTGTGGTGTTGATGTGGATGTGATAGGAAGCGTTGTGAGGAACACACTGAGGTGGTTTGGCCATGTGGAGAGGATGGAGGGTGAAAGACTGACGAAGAGATTGTATGTGAGTGAGGTGGAGGGTGGAAGAGGGAGGGGGAGACCGAGGATGAGATGGAGGGATGGGGTGGAGAGGTATATGAGAGAGGGGGGTGTGAGTTGGGAGCAGGGTAGTGAAATGGCGGGGGACAGGGCGACTTGGAGGCGATTTGTTTGTGGCCACCCCAAACGGGATTGAGGCGTCTGGCAATAGATAGATAGATAGATAGAAAAGAATAATCCAAAACAATCCAAAGTTAGTCAGAGATTCAGTAGATATAAACAAATCTATAGTAATCACTGGTATAGAAGAGGAAGAAGTAAAAAACAAGATCACAAGAGACAAAAAGGAGATGGCAAATGTAATGAGCTTACTGAAGGAAGTATCAGAGGAAATCTGTAGTAAAGACATAGAGGAACACAAAAGGTTAGGAAAATATGAGAAAAGCAAGACAAGACCTCTAAAGGTGACTTTCCAGAGTGTAAACACTGTGGAAGAGATACTAAAAAATGCAAAGAATCTTATGGAAAAAGAGGAGTTCATAAATGTATGGATAAAAAGATGCCTAACACAAGAGGAACTGGAATCACTGAAAGAGAAAAGGGTGGAAGCAAAAACAAAAAATGAGGGAAGATCAGAAGAGGAGAAGAAGAAATTGTTTTACAAAGTAATAGGATTGCAGGTACGAAAGTGGTACACAAACAGGATGGAATAAAAAGGAGGAAGGTAGTAGAACCATGTCATGACAAGTATATAAACAAGATGATAAAGTTGATGTACTCAAATGTGGATGGAATGGTATCTAAATTACTAGAGATGAATGATTATGTGAGAGATAATGAACCACAAATAATATCCCTAACTGAAACAAAATTAACACCAAGGATATCCAATGACATACTAAACTTAGAGGAATACAATATATGGAGAAGAGACAGAAATTAAAAAAAAGAAGGAGGAATTATAATATTAACTAAGAAAAATCTAAAAGTCAATGAAAAAAAACTAGATATACCATCACAAGTAGAACTGATTGCAGTAAAGATCAACACATCTGAAGGTAAAGTAATTGTAGCCAATTTGTACATGCCACCCAGATCAAACACATGGGAAAGAGATGAATATGAGGACCTGGCAGAGAGTACAATTCAGAGTTTAAGATCATTACTACATAAAATGGAAGAGAAATCAGAAAGAATTATACTAACTGGGGATTTCAATACAAATATAAATTGGAATACTCTAGATACAATTAGCCAAGAAAGCTGTTGGGACCAAAAGCTCCTGGATCTCGTATAAGAGTTCTTCCTAACGCAACATGTGAGGGAAACCACCAGAAAAAGAGGACTTGATGTACCTTCAGTGCTAAATCTAATATTTACTAGGCAAGAAAATGATACTGACAGTTTAATATATCACCCTCCACTCGGCAAAAGTGATCATGCAGTACTAAATTATAAATTAAGGATAGCATATGACATAGTAAACAGCAATGACAGTTACAAAAAGAGCCTAAACTATAAAAAGGGAAATTATCAAGACCTAAAGAAGTATTTCTTAGAAGTTGATTGGGAAAATGAGCTTAGAGGACAAGATATAAATGCTGTATATAAAAAATTCTGTGAATTTTATGAAATAGGAGTCCAGAAGTACATCCCACAGCACAAAGAAGCAGATAAGAAAATACAGAAATGGTTCAATACAGAATGTAAAAAATCAAAAGAAAGAAGAGATTTGTTGTGGAATAGATACAGAAGACACAATAGTGAAAGGGCGTATAATAATTACAAACAGGCAAGAAACGATTATACAAGAATAAGGAGGGAAGCCCAAAAACAGTTTAAGGGGGATATAACAAATAAAAGTAGTGATCAACCAAAGCTGTTTTACAGCTATATCAGAAGCAAAACCAAAGTAAAAGATATAATACAATCCAATACAGACGAGGGAATTACTTATACACAAGAGAAAGATATTTGTGAAGCACTAAATAAGAATTTCCAATTAGTTTTTACAGAAGAAAAAAATTTTGAGAGGGACTATGTGGAACAAGCATGTCCACACATACAGTACTACCAGATATAAAAATAGCAGAAAAAGTAATACAGGAGGAGTTAAGTAGATTAGACAGAGGAAAAGCAAGTGGCCCTGATGAAATTTCATGTTGGGTACTACGAGAATGTGCAAAGGAGTTAAGTAAACCATTATTTTTAATTTTCAAGAAATCCTTGAGTCAAGATAAACTACCTGATATTTGGAAAAAAGCAAATATTGTCCCCTTATTCAAGAAAGGAAACAGACAAAATCCACTCAACTACCGACCAGTATCACTGACCAGTGTTGTAAGCAAGGTATTAGAAAAGCTTATAAGAAAAGCTAGGGTAAATCATCTAGAAGAACACAGTATGATAACAGAAAGACAGTTTGGTTTCAGAAAAGGAAAATCATGTGTTACTAATCTGTTGAGCTACTATGACAGAGTAACAAACACAATACAGGAAAGAGAAGGATGGGTGGAGAGTATCTATTTAGATTTCAAGAAAGCTTTTGACACAGTACCACAACAAAGACTTTTATGGAAACTGTACCATCAAGGAGGAATTCGAGGCAAACTGTTTTGTTGGAGGCAAGACTTTCTCATAAAAAGAGAAATGAGAACAGTAATAAGAGGAAACTACTCATCATGGAAAGAAGTGACTAGTGGAGTACCACATGGCTCAGTGCTGGCACAAATCATGTTTTTAGTGTATATAAATGATATAAACAGTAACACTGGAAATGAGAGCTATCTGAATATGTTTGCAGATGATGCAAAAATACAAAGGAGAATTACCAACACAGACTCTTGGAAAGAGCTACAAGAAGAATTAAATAAACTTCAAAAATGGAGTAATACTCAGCAAATGGAATTCAATGTGGACAAGTGTCATGTAATCAAGTTTGGTAAAAGTGGAAAAAGACCTGATTGGGATTATACGTTAGGAAATAAAACCCTATGCACATCAGAAAGAGAGAAAGACCTAGGTGTGATCATCAATAACAGACTATCTCTGGCTGACCACATCAGTGAGAAGGTACGGAACATGTATACACTGCTTGCAAATATGAGAATAGCATTCACATACATAAATGAAGACATGCTAAGAAGGATAATAACATCATTCATTAGACCAACCCTGGAATATGCATCAGTAGTCTGGAGTCCTAATCTCAAAACGCACATAGACAAGATTGAAAAAGTTCAAAGGGCCGCTACAAGATGGATACCAAGCTTAAGGGACCTAAGCTACGAAGAAAGACTAAATAAACTGAGTCTACCAACACTACAGGAGTGAAGGAAAAGAGGTGACATAATAATGCTATATAAGTGCATATCAGGGAAGGAGAAAATAAACATAAATGATTACTTAACATATGGAGAAGCATCAGCAAGAGGACACTGCAAAAAACTGCATAAGATGAGAGGTGATAAAGACGTAAGGAAATTCAGTTTCCCAAACAGAGCAATTGATCAATGGAATGCACTACCGAATGAAATAGTGTGTGCGAAAACAATTCACAAATTTAAGGATATGTACGATAAATATGGTTTAAGACACGGGATAGTATGAGCTTGACTCGTTCCTGTAAAGATACAATTAGGTAAGGTAAGAACACACACACACACACACAGATACAATTAGGTAAGGTAAGAACACACACACACACACGGAAGTGGGATATCTTTCTAGACCTCCATAATTTGGGAGTGGAAAAATTTGTACCAAGAGTAAGAGGGAAAGAAAACAGGAAAAAGGAGTGGTTTAATAGAAGGAGTATCATAACAAAAAAAGAGCGAGATAAAGCGTGGAACAATTGGAGAAAGAAAGGTAACACCAGAACAAACGAAGAATATAAAAAAATTAGAAATGAATACACAAGAATACGAAGAGAAGAAGAAAGGAATTTTGAAAAAGGTATAACAGACAAATGTAAGGATGAACCCAAACTGTTTTATAGATTTGTTAATGGCAAACTGAAACAAAAGGAAGGAATCACCAAACTGAAAGTAAAAGGAGAGGTCTATAAAGATGTAGCAATGCAAGCTGAAATAATGAACAAATGTTTCCAATCGGTTTTCACTAATGAAAAAGAGTTTGTGGAAGGGGAGGGAGTGACTAGAAATGTACCGGTGATAAAAGATATAAATGTGGAGGTACAGGAAGTGTATAAATTACTGGAAACTAAAGATGTAAGGAAAGCCCCAGGACCTGATAGAATTTCTAATTGGGTACTGAAGGAATGCAGAGAACAATTGGCGGATAAAATTCACAGTTTAATCGTGTGTTCTCTGGAAGAGGGGAAAGTGCCACAAGAATGGAAGAGGGCAAATGTGGTACCAATTTATAAGGGAGGAAACAGGGAAGAACCCCTGAATTACAGACCAGTGTCTCTAACCAGCATGGTCGCAAAATTGTGAGAGAGAATCCTGAAAGACAGATGGATAAAATATCTAGAAGAGATGAATATTTTGGCTGAATGTCAGTTTGGATTCAGAAGTGGAAGGTCATGTGTTTCTAACTTGTTGAGCTTTTACTCTGCAGCAATTGACATGGTACAGGAGAGAGATGGTTGATTGGATTGTGTGTAAGACTTAGAGAAGGCCTTTGACAAGGTACCTCATAAGAGACTAATGTGGAAACTTGAATATATAGGAGGACCGAAGGGGAAACTTCTGGAATGGATGAGAGACTTTTTCAGAGACAGACAAATGAGGACAGTAATAAAGGATAGGATGTCTGGATGGAGGGAAGTAACAAGTGGAGTCCCTCAAGGCTCGGTGTTGGCGCCAGTAATGTTCCTGATTTACGTAAATGATATGGTAGATGGAGTGAACAGTTATGCAAGTCTGTTTGCTGATGATGTAAAGATCTTGAGGAAGGTAGAGGTTGAGGAGGATTGTAAAATGCTGCAGGATGATCTGGATACGATATATCATTGGAGCCGGACGTGGGAAATGAAATTTAATGTAAAGAAATCTAAAATATTGGAAATGGGTAAAAGTACCAGGAGGCCATCACTGAATTATTTGTTGGGTAATGAATTAATCACAAAAATGAGAGAAGAGAAAGATATGGGAGTGCTGGTCCAAGACACTTTGTCAACAGTAAGCACATTAACAAGATAGTTGGAGAGACTTATAAACTCTTGACTAACATAAGAGTAGCATTTCATTATATGGATGAGGAGATGATGAAAAAATTGATAGTGGCCATGATCCGCCCTAGGTTAGAATATGCAGCGGTAGTGTGGTCCCCACACAAAAAGAAAGATATAAACAAGATTGACAGAATACAAAGAACAGCAACCAAGATGGTCTACAATCTGGCAGACCTGTCATACCGAGAGAGGCTGGAAAAGCTGGATTTGCCTTCCTTAGAGGAAAGAAGAAAGAGGGGAGACATGATTGCAGTGTTCAGGACCATGGTGGGAATAGATAAAATTGACAAAGGAGATCTGTTTGTATGGGATAAGAGAGCAACAAGAGGACAAGGAATGAAATTGAAAAAGTCAAGCTCCTTGAAGGATATCAAGAAATATAGCTTTCCTTACAGAAGTATAGACTTATGGAATAGCCTGGACAAAGAGATTGTCCAGTCTAGAAACTTAAACGAGTTTAAAGCTAAATTTGACTTATTGAGAAACAGCGACGGAAACCCATGAGCATAGCACATTCCGTGTATATCACAATTAGGTATATTAGGTAAATACATAAATATTTGGAACAACTTAGACGAGGTGAAAGAGAGAGAGATTGTCCAGGTGCTTGAGGGTGCGAAAGTGGATGTATGTGGAATGACTAAAAAAAAATGGAGACGAGAAAGTTTGAGAGAATGGGAGTATGGATGGGGTATATGTGCAGGAGTAGGTGAGAAAGAGACGGCAAAGGAAGGAGTATGTATAGTTGTGAGTAAAAGATGGAAGAAGAGCATAAGACAGTATGGATCACTTGGGTCAAGGATTGTGTGGGTAAAGTTGAAAGTCGGAATACAAATGTGGGCGATTGTGTGTGAGTATGTGCCAACGCAAGATCGTGCTAGCAGAGTGAAAGAAGAGTTCTGGATAAATGTGGAAGTGTGCATGGAAAAGTTTGGAAGGAATGAGAGAGTGTTTTTGATCGGTGATATGAATGGTAAAGTAGGGAATGTGAAGGTGGATGGAATAGTTGGTGAGTGGGGTGTACCTGCTGCGATAGATGAGAATGGCAGTGCGTTAGTGGACATTTGTGCTGGGAGGGGGTTGGTGATAGCCAATACCCTCTTCAGGCATAAAATGATCCACAGGTATACATGGCGAGTGATGAGAAGGGTGGGTAGTGAACTGAATGAAAGGAAGGCAATGATTGATTATGTGTGTGTGGATGAAAGGATGCGAAGATGTGTAATGGATGCAAGAGATCATACAGGTTGGGGAAGTGGACTTTCTGACCACTACTTGGTGGTGACCAGAATTAGGATCCAAGCAAGATGGAGGAACAGAAGAAGGGAAACATGAGAGGAAGGAGTAGTTGCAAGGAGAGTGGAAAGGTTACAAGTGGATGAGAAAAAGGCAGAGTATAAGAGAGAAGTGGAGGAACGACTGGGCATATATGAATTCGAGCAGATGGGGGACATGGAAGGTGTGTGCAGGATATGTACAGAAGAAATATGTGCAGCATGTGATGTGGTGTGTGGGAGGAAGAGAAGACAGAGGGGGGTGCAAGGAACAGCGTGGTGGACTGAAGAGGTGAGACAGGCTGTGGCACAAAAGAAGAAAGCATACAATGAATGGATGAGAAATAGGGGCGTGGATGAAGTTGAGAGGCGGAAGAGAGAGTTATATGTAGAAAGAGAGAGAGAGGTGAAAAGATTAGTAAGAGAGAGTAAGAAGAGAGTGGATGAGGAATTTGGAAGGAATTTGAGTGTAAAGTGGAGGGACTGTAAGAAGATGTTCTGGAAAGAGGTGAAGAGAGTAAGACAGAGTGGAAGTGAGGTTAGCAGGGGAGTGAAAGATAAAAATGGTAGATTACTAGTGGAGAAGGGAGAAAAAGTGAGCAGATGGAGAGAACACTTTAAGGAATTGTTGAACATACAGGATGGAAGTAATGCGAGTACAAGTGGCTGGGGAATGGCTGGGAGAAGGAGGAAGGTGAGAAGACAGGAAGAAATCAGTAAGATAGAAGTTCTGGAAGCAATGAAGAAAGTTAAATTAGGGAAAGCCCAAGGAATTGATGGAGTGTGTGGTGAAATGCTGAAGCATGGGGGAGAGATAGTATTAGAATGGATGTGGAAGATGTGCAGATTGGCCTGGGAGGAAGGTAGAGTCCCGGAGGATTGGAAGTCAGGTATAATTATTACCTTGTACAAAGGAAAAGGGGAAAAAGAAGTGTGTGTGGTAATCATAGGGGCATTTGTCTTCTTAGTATAATAGGAAAAGTGTATGGTACGATACTTATTGACAGAGTTAGAGAAAGAACAGAGGAATTAGTTGGAGAAGAACAGGGAGGCTTTAGGAAGGGAAGAGGTTGTGTAGATCAGATATTCATTCTTAGATCTCTAGTGGAAAATTTTCTAGAGAAGGGAAAGAAGTTGCATGCAGCTTTCATGGATTTGGAGAAAGCATATGACAGGGTGGATAGACATGGATTATGGAAAGTATTAAGAATATATGGAGTAGATGGAAAGTTGTTGAATGCTGTGAAAAGTATGTATGATGGTGCTAGGGCTGCAGTGCGTGTGGATGGTGAACTAAGTGAATTTTTCTCTTTGGAGGTTGGGTTGAAACAGGGATGTGTCATGTCTCCATGGTTGTTCAATCTGTTCATGGATGGGGTAATAAAAGAGGTACAAGGTAGGGTAGTGGATGTTGGAGTGGCCCTGGTGAGAGAGGATAGTGTTTGGAAACTCCCTGTACTGTTGTTTGCAGATGATATTGTGTTGTTGAGTGCAGACGAAGGGGAGCTGCAAGGCTTGGTGGATGAGTTTGGGAGAGTCCGCAAGAAACGGAATCTAAAGGTGAATGTAGGGAAGAGTAAAGTGATGGTCTTTGAGAGAGGTGAAGTCAGTGAATGTACAGCGAGGTTGGATGGTGAGGAATTGGAAAATGTGAGTATGTTTAAGTACTTGGGTAGTGTGATGAGTAAGGATGGAGGTTTGGAGGGTGAAGTGCTTGAAAGGGTACAGCAGGGAAGAAAGGTTGCTGGTTCTTTAAAAGCAGTGATAAGAAACAAGGAAGTGAGCATGGAAGTGAAAAAGTTACTACATGACAGTATTGTGATACCAACTCTAACGTATGGAAGTGAAGCTTGGACGTTGTTGGAAGGACACAAGTCAAGTGTGAGAGCAGTGGAAATGAGTTATTTAAGAGGAGCCTGTGGAGTCACATGGAGAGACAGGCTGATGAATGAGGATATAAAGGTGCATTGTGGTGTGGATATGGATGTGATAGGAAGTGTTATGAGAAACACACTGAGGTGGTTTGGCTATGTGGAGAGGATGGAGGGTGAAAGACTGACGAAGAGAGTGTATGTGAGTATGGTGGAGGGGGGAAGAGAGAGGGGGAGGCCGAGGATGAGATGGAGGGACGGGGTGGAGAGGTATCTGAGAGAGGGGGGTGTGAGTTGGGAGCAGGGCAGTGAAATGGCGGGGGACAGGACAACGTGGAGGCGATTTGTTTGTGGCCACCCCAAACGGGATTGAGGCGTCTGGCAATAGATAGATAGATAGACTTAGATGAAGATGTGGTGCATGAGAAAAACATTCATGTGTATAAAGGTAGACTTGATAAATGTGGATTTGGAGACAGGACAACACAAGCATTGCTCAATTTCTGTATACTACAAATAGGTGAATAGGTAAATACACACACACACACACACACACACGAGCAGCCGGAGAGAGAGGTCGTCCCAGGCATCGCTCCTAACCTTGAGTAGTTTCAGGAATTTTGTCTGTCCTGTCTCCTAGGGTCTTTCTTTAAATTTAAAAATAATGAAAGTTGGTAGACTACCAAAAATGTAAAGATTTGTTGGCAATAGTATACATGAATGTTTGTGGCTTATTCGGTAACAGCTGTTTAGGTACTTTACCGGTATGTTAAAGATGGCCGAAAATGTAAACAATGAGGGAATGGAATTTCAAGGCTTTGATGCTAATACTAATGTCATGGACCTGGTGAAAACATTAATTATGAGGATTAGTGAACTCGAAAAAAAAGTAGAGAATCTAGTGATAAAGGATGTGTCAGGAAATACGGAAACCACCATACAGAGTCTAATCCAGTCCAACAAAACAGCCAATGAAGAGATTAAGAATTTGATGAGGGAAAATGTTGAACTGAGGAGGAAACTTGAAGAGAGTACTAATAAAACGGAGAAGGTGAGTAATGTACTAGAAGAACACAAGGCAAAGTGGGCACACGTAGAAGAAGAACAGAAAGAAGTGGTCAGCTTAAGAGAGATCATCCAGGAAGAAAGGGAAATGAACAAGAAAGAAATGGAAGAAAATGTAGTGAAAATACTGAAGAAAAAAGAGAAAATAGTGAGAGAAACTGTAGAAAGGAACAGATGTGTGGTAGTATTTGGAAACAGGGAAGAGGAAGAAAAGGTTAGGTTCGCAAGACTCGAGAGAGACACGAACATGGTGAGAGGAATATTAGGCAAGATTGACCCCGAAGGAGACAAGTGGGTAAAAGAAATTGAGGAAGTAAGGAGGATAGGGCCTTATAAGAAAGGGGAAACAAGACCAATGAGAGTCAAGTTTACATCAGAAAGTGTAATAAATGAGATACTTAAAGTGACCTGGAAATTAAGCAAAGTGGCGGGGATTGAAAATATTATAATAAGAAAAGATCTGAATGAAGAAGAAAGAGAAGTTTTAAAATCATTAAAGGAAGAAGTAAAGGAAAAAAATGATAAGAGGACAGAGGAAGAACGTAATACTTTTTTTGGAGAGTATTGGATATGAAAGTAAGGAAATGGTATTTAAGGAAATAGAAGTGAAGGAAACTAGGGGGGATGGTTGTGAAAGATCAGAAGTTGAGGAAGTGGTACGGACAGAGAGTAGGAGAGAAGAGGGTATTAATAATGTCAAAAATAATTTGAAGGTGATATATACTAATGTTGATGGTTTCATATCGACAAGGATCGAAATTAATGATTTCTTGAGAGAACATGAACCTGATGTCATGTGCTTTGTAGAGACCAAATTAAGAGAAGATATTGATGTTCATTTGGGAGATGGTAAATACAAACTGTGGAGAAAAGACAGAAAAGAAAAAAAGGGAGGAGGAGTGATGATAGCAGTGAAGAACAACATAAATGTAGAAACTGTGGAAATGGGAGAAGGCAGGGCTGAAGTGATATATATGAAATTAGAAACTGGAGAGAATGTTAAGAGAGATATGGCGGTAGTGTATGTTCCCCCAAAGACGAGAGCATGGAAGGATGACGAATACCATGAGATGTTGTCAGATATGGCTAGCTACTTGCAAAAAATAATTGAGAAAAGCAATAATATAATTTTGGTGGGTGACTTTAATTGTAAAGAGGTGAACTGGGAGGAATGGTACTCGGGAGGCGGCGAGGATTCATGGGGTACTATGTTATTAAATATAATAATGAATAATGTGATGACGCAGTGGGTCAAAGAAGAGACACGGTTTCGAGGTGAGGACACACCAGCAAGGTTAGATTTACTGTTCACCAAAGAACCCGATGTAATAGAATCATTGGAATATCTCTGTCCTTTGAGAAAAAGTGATAACGTGGTCACTGAGTTCCAGATGTTAATAGGAAATGTCGAGCCAAGAGACGAGCTTCATAGACAGGGAAGATACAACTTTGGCAAAGCAAATTTTACAGGATTGAGAAACTTTTTTGAAAATGCAGATTGGAGAACATTCAGAGAAACAAGAGAGATACAGAGGAAGTGGGATATCTTTCTAGACCTCCATAATTTGGGAGTGGAAAAATTTGTACCAAGAGTAAGAGGGAAAGAAAACAGGAAAAAGGAGTGGTTTAATAGAAGGTGTATGACAGCCAAAAAAGAGAGAGATAAGGCGTGGAACAATTCGAGAAAGAGAGGTAACGACAGAACAAAGGAAGAATATAAAAGAACAAGAAACGAATACACAAGAATACGTAGGGAAGAAGAAAGGAATTTTGAAAAAGGTATAATTGACAAATGCAAGGATGAACCCAAACTGTTTTATAGATTTGTTAATGGCAAACTGAAACAAAAGGAAGGAATCATCAAGCTGAAAGTAGATGGAGAGGTCTTTAAGGATGTGGCAATGCAAGCAGAAATAATGAACAAACATTTCCAGTCAGTTTTCACTAAAGAAAAGGAGCTTGTGGAAGGGGAGGGAGTGATTAGAAATGTTCCGGTGATGAAAGATATAAAAGTGGAGGTGCAGGAAGTGTATAAATTACTGGAAACTAAAGATGTAAGGAAAACCCCAGGACCTGATGGAATTTCTAATTGGGTACTGAAGGAATGCAGAGAACAACTGGCGGATAAAATTCACAGTTTAATTGTATGCTCACTGGAAGAGGGGAAAGTGCCAAAAGAATGGAAGAGGGCAAATGTGGTACCAATTTACAAGGGAGGAAACAGGGAAGAACCCCTGAATTATAGACCAGTGTCTCTAACCAGCATGGTCGCAAAATTGTGTGAGAGAATCCTGAAAGACAGATGGATAAAATATCTGGAAGAGATGAATATTTTGGCTGAATGTCAGCTTGGATTCAGAAGTGGAAGGTCACGTGTTTCAAACTTGTTGAGCTTTTACTCAAGAGCGATTGACGTGGTACAGGAGAGAGATGGTTGGGTGGATTGTGTGTACTTAGACTTAGAGAAGGCCTTTGACAAGGTACCTCATAAGAGACTAATGTGGAAACTAGAATATATAGGAGGACTAAAGGGGAAACTTCTGGAATGGATGAGAGACTTTTTAAGAGACAGACAAATGAGGACAGTAATAAAGGAAAAGATGTCTGGATGGAGGGAGGTAACAAGTGGAGTCCCTCAAGGCTCAGTGTTGGCGCCAGTAATGTTCCTGATTTACGTAAATGATATGGTAGATGGAGTGAACAGTTATGCGAGTCTGTTTGCTGATGATGTAAAGATCTTGAGGAAGATAGAGGTTGAGGAGGATTGTAAAATACTGCAGGAGGATTTGGATAGGATACACAATTGGAGCCGGACGTGGGAAATGAAATTTAATGTAAAGAAATGTAAAATATTGGAAATGGGTAAAAGTAGCAGGAGACCATCACTGAATTATTTTTTGGGTAATGAATTAATCACAAAAAGGAGAGAAGAGAAAGATTTGGGAGTGCTGGTCCAAGATAGTTTGTCACCAGAAAAGCACATTAACAAGATAGTTGGAGAGACTTATAAGCTCTTGACTAACATAAGAGTAGCATTTCATTATATGGATGAGGAAATGATGAAAAAATTGATAGTGGCCATGATCCGCCCCAAGTTAGAATATGCAGCGGTAGTGTGGTCCCCACACAAAAAGAAAGATATAAACAAGATTGAGAGAATACAAAGAACAGCAACCAAGATGGTCTCCAGTCTGACAGACCTGTCATACAGAGAGAGGCTGGAAAAACTGGATTTGCCTTCGTTAGAGGAAAGGAGAAAGAGGGGAGACGTGATTGCAGTGTTCAGGACCATGGTGGGAGTAGATAAAATTGACAAAGAAGATCTGTTTGGATGGGATAAGAGAGCAACAAGAGGACATGGAATGAAATTGAAAAAGTCAAGCTGCTTGAAGGATATCAAGAAATATAGCTTTCCTTAAAGAAGTATAGACTTATGGAATAGCCTGGACAAAGAGATCGTCCAGTCTAAAAACTTAAACGAGTTTAAAGTTAAATTCGACTTATTGAGAAACAGCGACGGAAACCCACGAGCATAGTACATTCCATGTATATCACAATTAGGTATATTCTTAAATATTTGGAACGACTTAGACAAAGAGGTGGTGCATGAGAAAAACATTCATGTGTGTAAAGGTAGACTTGATAAATGTGGATATGGAGACAGGACAACACGAGCATTGCTCAATTCCTGTATACTACAAATAGGTAAATACATACACACATGACCATGCAGTACTAAATTACAACTTCAGGATAGCATGTGACATATTTAACAGCAATGAAAGTTACAAAAAGGGCCTAAACTATAAAAAAGGGAAATTATCATGACCTAAAGAAGTATTTCTTAGAAGTTGATTGAGAAAATGAGCTTAGAGGACAAGATTTAAATGCTGTATATAAAAAATTCTGTGAATTTTATGAAATAGGAGTCCTGAAGTACATCCCACAGCACAAAGAAGCAGATAAGAAAATACAGAAATGATTCAATACAGAATGTATAAAATCAAAAGAAAGAAGAGATTTGTTGTGGAATAGATACAGAAGACACAATAGTGAAAGGGCATATAATACTGTAATTACAAACAGGCAAGAAACGATTATACAAGAATAAGGAGGGAAGCCCAAAAACAGTTTGTAGAGGATATCATAAATAAAAGTGGTGATCAACCGAAGCTATTTTACAGTTACATCAGAAGCAAAACCAAAGTAAAAGATATAATACAATCCATTATGGATGAAGGAATCACCTATACACAGGAGAAAGATATTTGTGAAGCACTAAATAAGAATTTCCAATTAGTTTTTACAGAAGAAAAAATTTTTGAGAGGGACTATGTGGAACATGCATGTCCACACATACTACCAGATATACAAATAGTAGAAAAAGTAATACAGGAGGAGTTAAGTAAATTATACAGAGGAAAAGCAAATGGTCCTGATGAAATTTCATGTTGGGTGCTACGAGAATGTGCAAAGGAGTTAAGTAAACCATTATTTTTAATTTTCAAGAAATCCTTGAGTCAAGGTAAACTACCTGATATTTGGAAGAAAGCAAATATTGTCCCCTTATTCAAGAAGGAGAATAGACAAAATCCACTCAACTACCGAGCAGTATCACTAACCAGTGTTGTAAGCAAGGTATTAGAAAAGCTTATAAGAAAAGCTTGGGTAAATCATCTAGAAGAACACAATATGATAACAGAAAGGCAGTTTGGTTTCAGAAAAGGAAAATCATGTGTTACTAATCTGTTGAGCTACTATGACAGAGTAACAGACACAATACAGGAAAGAGAAGGATGGGTGGACAGTATCTATTTAGATTTCAAGAAAGCATTTGACACAGTACCACACCAAAGACTTTTATGGAAACTGTACCTTCAAGGAGGAATTCGAGGCAAACTGTTTTCTTGGATGGAAGTTTTTCTCATAAAAAGAGAAATGAGAACATTACTAAGGGGAAACTACTCATCATGGAAAGAAGTGACTAGTGGAGTACCACAGGGCTCAGTGCTGGCACCAATCATGTTTTTAGTATATATAAATGATATAGACAGTAACACTGGAAATGAAAGCTATCTAAATATGTTTGCAGATGATGCAAAAATACAAAGGAGAATTACTAACACAGACTCTTGTAAAGAGCTACAAGAAGAATTAAATAAACTTCATGAATGGAGTAATACATGGCAAATGGAATTCAATGTGGACAAGTGTCATGTAATCAAGTTTGGTAAAAGTGGAAAAAGACCTGATTGGGATTATACGTTAGGAAATAAAACCCTACACACATCAGAAAGAGAGAAGGACCTAGGTGTGATTATCAATAACAGACTATCTCCGGCTGACCACATCAGTGAGAAGGTACGGAACATGTACACTGCTTGCAAATATGAGAATAGCATTCACATACATAAATGAAGACATGCTAAGAAGGATAATAACATCATTCATCAGACCAAGCCTGGAGTATGCATCAGTAGTCTGGAGTCTCATCTCAAAAATACATAGACAAGATTGAAAAAGTTCAAAGGGCCGCTACAAGATGGATACCAAACTTAAGGGATCTAAGTTAAGAAGAAAGACTAAATAAACTGAATCTACCAACACTATAGGAGCGAAGGAAAAAAGGTGACATTATAATGCTATATAAATGCATATCAGGGAAGGAGAAAATAGACATAAATGATTACTTAACATATGGAGAAGCATCAGCAAGAGGACACTGCAAAAAACTGCATAAGAAGAGAGGTGATAAAGACGTGAGGAAATTAAGTTTCCCAAATAGAGCAATTGATCAGTGGAATGCACTACTGAATGAAATAGTTTGTGCCAAAACAATTCACAAATTTAAGGATATGTACGATAAATATGGTTTAAGACACGGGACAGTACGAGCTTGACTCATTCCTGTAAAGGTACAATTAGGTAAGAACAATTAGATAAGAACGAGCGAACAGCCAGAGCGAGCAGACATCCCAGCCATAGCTGCGAACCTTAAGTAGTTTTCAGGAATTTTGTCTGTCCTGTCTCCTAAGGTCTTGTTTTAAATTTAAAATAATGAAAGTTAATAGACTACCAAAAATTTAAGGATTTATTGGCTTGAGTATACATGAATGTTTGTCGTATTTTTTGGTAACAGCTGTTTTGGTACTTTAACCAACATCAAACATGGCCGAAAATGTAAACATTGAGGGACTCGAATTTCCAGGATTTGATAGAAATACCAATGTCATGGATCTGGTTAAAACACTGATTATGAGGATTATGTGGAGTAGACTGTAGCACCAGTCGAGCAGGGCAGTACTCCCGAGGTGGATGGAAAGCTGATGACAGGGAGTGCTGGAGCTCCCGTTTCATCAGCCCTCAGGACTAGTTCCTGACCATCCCCCTTTGCTGAACTTTTTCAGTGTCTCAGTTACACAGAGAGTAGGCCAGCATGCTCTCCAGTACAAATTTCTCTATCTATCTTCACCAAACTACATGCACAGTACACACTACACTTCCTATTCAAAATTTACCAAAATGGCGTCAATTCACCTAGCCTCGGAGTCCCCAGGGGGGGGGACCATAAATGCCCCCGCCATCTGCCCCTCTCCCGGTGACGACTCGAGGTGCCTGGAACCACTGTCTGACTCTCTTCTTCTTCATTTCTGCAACATTCGCGGCCTTTCATCTAACTTTCGCTCTGTTGAGCACCACCTCTCCTCCTCTAAACCTCACCTTCTTTTTCTAACGGAGACTCAGCTGTCTGAGGCAACTGATAGCAAACCCTTTTCTGTATCCTCCTACTTTCTCTATACTCATTTCAAAGCCAAAGGTGGCTGTTGTGTATACATACGCAACGACTTATCTTGCTCTCGTGTTCCTGAACTTGATTCTTCTGAATTCTCCACTCTCTGGCTTCGGCTTTCCTGTCATTCTCTGACTAAATATATCTGTGCTGTTTACTTATCCCCTAATTCTACTGACTATCAAAAATTGTTCGACTATCTTACTTCTACGATGGAACACATTCTGTCCATTTCTCCTTTCTCTGAAATCTCCATTCTTGGAGATTTCAATGTTCACCACCACCTTTGGCTCTCCTCTCCTTTCACGGATCCACCTGGTGAACAAGCCTACATCTTTTCTATCCTTAATGACCTAGAGCAGCTTGTACAGCACCCTACCCGTATCCCTGACCGCCTTGGAGAGAGCTCCAACATATTTGACCTCTTCCTCACAACTAATCCTTCTGCTTATTCTGTTAATCTTTTCTCTCCGTTGGGCTCCTCCGATCACAACCTTATTACCTTAACCTGTCCTATCGCTCCAGTACGGCCTGCGGACCCTCCAGGGAAACGTCGTCTCTGGCATTTTGGAGCTGCGGACTGGGAGGCCCTCAGGCAGTACTTCTTTGATTTTCCCTGGAATGATTATTGCTTCCATGGCCATGAGCCATCTGAGTGTGCCTTGCGCATTACGGAGGTTATTCTCTCGGGCATGGAAGCATACATTCCTTTCTCATATCCTTTGACTAACGCAAGAAAGCCTTGGTTTAATCACGCTTGTTCTAATGCTGTCCGCAACAAGGAGAAGGCCTACAAAAGGTACCGGAGCCAACCCACCCCTGAATCACATAATCTTTACGTTTCTGCCCGGAATCGTGCTAAGTCTGTTCTTCGCTCTACTAAAAATAATTTCATCCATACTAAATGCTCTCAACTCTCCAACTCGAATTCTTCCCGCTCCTTCTGGCACCTTGCCAAAAATCTTTCTAACAACTTTACCTCATCATCCTTCCCTCCTCTTTTCTACTCTGATGGTTCTGTAGCTATTTCTTCTACTGATAAAGCAGATCTCTTCGCACAGACTTTCTCCTCCAATTCCACCTTAGACGATTCCGGTGCTGTTCCTCCATCACTTCCCCCTCTGACTTCCTCATGGCTGACATTAAAATTTCTTCAGTTGATGTATTTTCTGCCATTACTGGCCTCAGTACTAACAAGGCATATGGGCCTGATGGGGTCCCTCCTGTTGTTCTCAAAAACTGTGCTTCTGTGCTTACACCCTGCCTAGGCAAACTATTTCGCCTTTGTCTGTCAACTTGTACCTTTCCTTCTTGCTGGAAGTTTGCTCTCATTCAGCCAGTCCCAAAGAAGGGTGACCACTCCCAACCCTCCAACTATCGTCCAATTGCTTTAACGTCCTGTATTTCAAAAGTTTTCGAGTCAATTCTTAATAAAAAATTTTAAGGCATCTTTCCTATCACAACCTTCTTTCCGATCGTCAGTATGGGTTCCGTCAGGGACGCTCCACTGGCGATCTTCTCACCTACCTTTCAGACTCCTGGTCATCCTCCTTTCGGGACTTTGGCGAAAGCTTTGCCATTGCACTTGACATCTCAAAGGCTTTCGATCGAGTCTGGCATAAATCTTTAATTTCCAAACTGCCCTCCTACGGTTTCTATCCTTCTATCTGTGCCTTCATCACTAGCTTCCTTTCTGGTCGTTCTATAGCTGCTGTCGTAGGCAGCCATCGTTCTTCTCCTAGATCTATCAACAGTGGTGTTCCTCAGGGCTCTGTCCTATCACCAACTCTCTTCCTTTTATTCATCAATGATCTTCTAAGCTGTACATCTAACCCTATCCACTCATACGCTGATGACTCCACCCTTCACCTTTCCATTCAGTTCCCGCAACGCCCATCTCAACAGTTACTTCAAGAAACAAGGGATGAGGCTATGGCACACCTAATGTCTGACTTGGCTCATATCTCTGACTGGGGTAAAAATAATATGGTTGTCTTTAATGCTTCTAAGACTCAGTTCTTACACCTATCAACCCGACAAAATCTTCCACAGGTATACCCACTAATGTTTAATAATATTCAGATTAATCCTGCATCATCCTTGAACATGCTTGGGGTTTCATTTACTCGGGACTTATCTTGGAAAGATCATATTACATCTCTTGTAAAATCTGCTTCCAAGAGATTGGGTGTGCTAAGCCGACTCCGCTCTTTCTTTACCCCTGCACAATTGTTGACTCTATACAGGGGTTTTATCCGCCCCTGTGTGGAGTACAACTCTCATGTGTGGGGAGGCTCCCACATACAGCTCTTCTCAATAGGGTGGAGTCAAAGGCTTTTCGTCTCATTAACTCTCCTCCTCTTACTGACTCCCTTCAACCTCTGTCTCTTCGCCGCACTGTTGCATCTTTATCTCTTTTCTATCGCTACTTTAATGGTCACTGCTCCTCTGAACTGTCTGCTTGCATTCCTCCACCTCTCTGACGGGCGCGTAGCACCCGTCTGGCAGCAAACTCTCATCCCTTTTCTGTCCAACTCTCTAATGCAAGAGTTAACCGTTACTCCCAGTCTTTCATTCATGCAACAGGTCAGCTCTGGAACTGTCTCCCTCTGTCTGTATTTCCTCCTGCCTATGATCTCCAGTCTTTCAAACGCAGTGTGTCCAGGCATCTCAAAATGATCGGATCTTGAATTTGGCTCTCTATTGTATTTTGTTTTTCTCTTGGAGGGAACTGTTACTGCGGGCTCATGGCCTTTGGTTCCTTCTTCCTCGCATAAAAAAAAAAAAAAAAAAAAAAAAAGTGAACTTGAAAGGAAAGTAGAGAATCTAGTGATAAAGGACGTGTCTGAAAATACGGAGACTACTATACAGAGTCTGATCCAGTCCCATGAGACAGCGAATGAGGAGATTAGAAATTTGAAGCGTGAACATGTCGAATTGAGGAGAAAACTAGAAGAAAGTACTAATAAAACAGAGAAGGTGAGTAGTGTAGTAGAAGAGCATAAGGCAAAATGGGCACATGTAGAAGAAGAACAGAAAGGAGAAATCATCCAGGACAAAAGGGAAATGAACAAGAAAAAAATGGAAGAAAATGTAGTGAAAATACTGAAGAAAAATGAGAAAATAGTGAGAGAAACTACAGAAAGGAACACATGTGTGGTAATATTTGGAAACAGGGAAGAGGAAGAAAACGTCAGGTTCATGAGACTCGAGAGAGACACGAACCTGGTAAGAGGAATATTAGGCAAGATTGACCCCGGAGACAAGTGGGTAAAAGAAACTGAGGAAGTAAGGAGGATAGGGCCTTATAAGAAAGGGGAAACAAGACCAATAAGAGTCAAGTTTACATCAGAAAGTGAAGTAAATGATTTACAGTACTTAAAGTGACCTGGAAATTAAGCAAAGATGGAGGGATGGAACATATAATGATAAGAAAAGACTTGAATGAAGAAGAAAGAGAAGTTTTAAAATCATTGAAGGAACAAGTAAAGGAAAAAAATGATAAGAGGGCACAGGAAGAAAGGAATACCTTTTTTTTGGAGAGTAGATATGAAAGTAAGGAAGTGGTATGTGAGAAAACAGAAGTGAAGGAAACTAAGGGGGATGGCTATGAAAGATCAGAAATTGAGGAAGTGGTACCGATGGAGAGAACGATAGAAGAGGGTATAAAAAACATCAAAAATAATTTGAAGGTGATATATACTAATATTGATGGTTTAATATCGGCAAATCTTGAAATTAACGATTTCTTGAGAGAACATGAACCTGATGTCATGTGCTCTGTAGAGATTAAATTAAGAGAAGATATTGATGTTTATTTGGGAGACGGTATATATAAACTGTGGAGAAGAGACAGAAAAGAAAAAACGGGAGGAGGAGTGATGATAGCTGTGAAGAACTGCATAAATGTAGATACCATGGAAATGGGAGAAAGCAGGGCTGAACTGATATACAGCATATGAAATTAGTAACTGGAGAGATTGTCAATAGAGATATGGCGGTAGTGTATGTTCCCCCTAAGACGAGAACATGGAATGATGATGAATACCAAGAGACGTTGTCAGATATGGCTAGTTATTTACAAAAAATAATTGAAAAAGCAACAATATAATTTTGGTGGGTGACTTTAACTGTACAGAGGTGAACTGGGAGGAATGGGACTCAAGAGGCAGCAAGGATTCGTGGGGCACTATGTTATTAAATATAATAATGAATAATGTGATGACGCAATGGGTCAAAGAAGAGACACAGTTCCGAGGTGAGGACACACCAGCAAGGTTAGATTTACTGTTTACCAAAGAACCCGATGTTATAGAATCATTGAAATATTTCTGTCCTATAGGAAAAAGTGATCATGTGGTCACTGAGTTCCAGATGATAATAGGGAACGTCGAGTCAAGAGACGAGCTTCATAAACAGGGAAGTTACAACTTTGGGAAAGCAAATTTTACAGGATTGAGATTTTTTTTTTGAAGATGCGGATTGGAGAAAATTCAGAGAAATAAGAGAGATACAGAGGAAGTGGGATATCTTTCTAGATCTCTATAATTTGGGACTGGAAAAATTTGTACCAAGAGTAAGAGGGAAAGAAAACAGGAAAAAGGAGTGGTTTAACAGAAGGTGTATGATAGCAAAAAAAGAGAGAGACAAAGCATGGAGCAACTGGAGAAAGAGAGGTAACAAAAGAGCAAAGGAAGAATATAAAAGAATTAGAAATGAAATGGTGAATGAATTTGGGACAGTGTGTAGAAGGAAGAAGCTGAAAGTTAATGTAAACAAAAGTAAAGTTATGGTGTTTGAGAGGAATGAAGTCACAGAGTGTGCAGTGAGGTTGGATGGTGAGGATATGGAGAATGTGAGTGCATTCAAGTACTTGGGTAGTAAGATGAGTAAGGATGGAACTTTGGGGGATGAAGTACGTGAAAGGGTACAGCAGGGAAGGAAGGTTGTTGGCACACTGAAAGCAGTGATGAGAAATAGGGAGGTGAGTATGGAAGTTAAGAAGTCACTGCATGATGGTATTGTGATCCCTACCCTGACGTATGGAAGCGAGGCGTGGACCTTGCAAGAGGGGAACAAGTCAAGAGTGAGAGCAGTGGAAATGAGTTACTTGAGAGGAGCATGTGGAGTGACATGGAGGGACAGGTTGACGAATGAAGAAGTGAAGGAACGTTGTGGGGTAGATGTGGATGTGGTTGAAAAGATTAGGAGAAATACACTGAGGTGGTTTGGACATGTGGAGAGGATGGAGAATGAAAGACTGACTAAGAGGGTGTATGTAGGTGAGGTGGAGGGAGGGAGAGGGAGGGGTAGACCGAGGATGAGGTGGAGGGAGGGAGAGGGAGGGGTAGACCGAGGATGAGGTGGAGGGATGGAGTTGAGAGGTATATGAGGGAGGGGAGTCAAATGGTGGGTGACAGAGTGACTTGGAGGCGTTTTGTCTGCGGCCACCCTTTGCGGGATTAGGGCGTTGGGCTATAGATAGAGATAGATAGATAGATAGAAATGAATACACAAGAATAGTAGAGAAGAAGAAAGGAATTTTGACAAAGGTATGATAGACAAATGCAAGGATGAACCCAAACTGTTTTACAGATTTGTTAATGGCAAACTGAAACAAAAGGAAGGAATCACAAAACTGAAAGAAGGAGAGGTCTGTAAAGATGCAGCAGTACAAGCAGAAATAATGAACAAATGTTTCCAATCGGTTTTCACTAATGAAAAAGAGTTTTTGGAAAGGGAGACAGTGATTAGAAATGTACTGGTGATAACAGATATAAAAGTAGAGGTACAGGAAGTGTATAAATTACTGGAAACTCAAGATGTAAGGAAAGCCCCAGGACCTGATGGAATTTCTAATTGGGTACTGAAGGAATGCAGAGAACAACTGGCAGATAAAATTCACAGTTTAATTATGTGTTCTCTGGAAGAGGGGAAAGTGCCACAAGAATGGAAGAGGGCAAATGTGGTACCAATTTATAAGGGAGGAAACAGGGAAGAACCCCTGAATTATAGACCAGTGTCTCTAACCAGCATGGTTGCAAAATAGTGTGAGAGAATCCTGAAAAAACAGATGGATAAAATATCTGGAAGAGATGAATATTTTGGCTGAATGTCAGTTTGGATTCAGAAGTGGAAGGTCATGTGTTTCCAACTTGTTGAGCTTTTACTCAAGAGAGATTGACGTGGTACAGGAGAGAGATGGTTGGGTGGATTGTGTGTACTTAGACTTAGAGAAGGCCTTTGACAAGGTACCTCATAAGAGACTAATGTGGAAACTTGAATATATATGAGGACTAAAGGGGAAACTCCTGGAATGGATGAGAGACTTTTTGAGAGACAAACAAATGAGGATAGTAATAAAGGATAGGATGCCTGGATGGAGGGAAGTAACAAGTGGAGTCCCTCAAGGCTCGGTGTTGGCACCAGTAATGTTCCTGATTTAGGTAAATGATATGGTAGATGGAGTGAACAGTTATGCAAGTCTGTTTGCTGATGATGTAAAGAGCTTGAGAAAGGTAGAGGTTGAGGAGGATTGTAAAATGCTGCAGGAGGATCTGGATAGGATACATGATTGGAGCCGGACGTGGGAAATGAAATTTAATGTAAAGAAATGTAAAATATTGGAAATGGGTAAAAGTACCAGGAGGCCATCACTGAATTATTCGTTGGGTAATGAATTAATCACAAAAATGAGAGAAGAGAAAGATTTGGGAGTGCTGGTCCAAGATAGTTTGTCACCAGAAAAGCACATTAACAAGATAGTTGGAGAGACTTATAAACTCTTGACTAACATAAGAGTAGCATTTCATTATATGGATGAGGAGATGATGAAAAAATTGATAGTGGCCATGATCCGCCCCAGGTTAGAATATGCAGCGGTAGTGTGGTCCCCACACAAAAAGAAAGATATAAACAAGATTGAGAGAATACAAAGAACAGCAACCAAGATGGTCCCCAGTCTGGCAGATCTGTCATACAGAGAGAGGCTGGAAAAACTGGATTTGCCTTCCTTAGAGGAAAGGAGAAAGAGGGGAGACATGATTGCAGTATTCAGGACCATGGTGGGAGTAGATAAAATTGACAAAGAAGATCTGTTTTTATGGGATAAGAGAGCAACAAGAGGACAAGGAATGAAACTGAAAAAGTCAAGCTGCCTGAAGGATATCAAGAAATATAGCTTTCCTTACAGAAGTATAGACTTATGGAATAGCCTGGACAAAGAGATCGTCCAGTCTAAAAACTTAAACGAGTTTAAAGCTAAATTTGACTTATTGAGAAACAGCGACGGGAACCCACGAGCGTAGCACATTTCGTGTGTATCACAATTGGGTATATTAGGTAAATACATAAGTATTTGGAACGACTTTGACGAAAAGGCTGTGCAGAAGAAAAACATTCATGTGTGTAAAGGTAGACTAGATAAATGTGGAAATGGAGACAGGACATTCCTGTATACTACAAATAGGTAAATACAGACACACACACACAGGTCGCCGACAGAGACGGAGCTCTTCCTGGATCGTGCAGAAATAATCGCTGAATCAGCAGCAAAAGGGAGACCAGCCAATTGTGATTATGTGAAAGAGTGCATGAGTGGTGGTCCCATCAGATGTTAGTTAAAAAAAAAAAAATCAGGGTTTGGTCATAATAAGTATGAGATTCAGTGGAAATAGAAAGTTTCCATATGGTTGCATCATGGCGGAGAGGGACAGTGCTTTGTTTACATCTGCTGAAGGGGGATTTGTGGGCTTCTCTGATGATGATGTGGGAAAAGGAAGTACTAAGCTGAACCATACAAGAATAGCAGGAGTAGAGAAAACGGCAGAGAGGAATGTCCAGGAGTTAAAAAAGGTATGGAGAGTAATTAGAGAGTTGCATGAACGGATCTTAGAGCAAGAGAAAAAGATCAGAGTCCTACAGAAAAAGTTTGCACATGCAGTGCTGAACAAGAAAGAGAAGTCACAGAATTTTAAGTGAGTAACGAATCTGCCTCAAATGAAATAAATCAACTCAAGAGGGAAAATAAGAGACTGGAAGAAGAAAGGGACAGGATGAAAAGTAAACTAGATGAGTATGAATCAAAATCAAGGACGCAAGATGAGCACATTAAGGAAATCATGGAACAACATAAGGGGTGGAAGAAAATTCAGGAGGAAGGAAATGTAAATTTTAAAGAGATAATAGAACAACAAAGCAAGGAAAGGTGGAGAAGGAAATGGTTAGGGTACTGAGAAGTAGAGAATCTTTAGTGAGGGATGTAGCAGATATGAAAAAATGTGTAATAATTTCAGGAGTAAAAAAAAAAAAAAAAAAACAGAAAGAGAAAAAGAAGAACTGAGTAGGGTTAAAGAGATAATATCAGTAGTTATGGAGGGTAACAACAAAGCTCAAGAAGAGTCTGAAGAAGTGTTTAGGTTCGGAAAGTACGAGGAAGGAGGGGCGAGGCCACTGAAGGTAAACTTTAAGTCGCAAGTAATGGTAAATGAAATCATCAAAAGAACATGGCAATTATCAGAAAAAGAGGGGTTCAAAAATGTTTGGATAGGGAAAGATGCAAATGAGGAAGAAAGAGCTAAAATAAAGGAGTTAGTAAAAGAAACAAAGCAAAAAACGAACAGAGAACGGAGGAAGAGAAGACTGTGTTTCATTGGAGAGTTATGGATCAGAAATTGAGGAAGTGGTACCAACGGAGAGAAGGAGAGAAGAGGGTATAAAAAACAATGAAAAAAGTTTCAAAGTGGCATATATTAATGCTGATGGTTTAATATCAGCAAGGTTAGAAATCAATGATTTCTTGAGGTTACATGAACCTGATGTTATGTGCTTTGTAGACACCAAGTTAAGAGAGGATATTGATGTCCATATGGGAGATGGTAAATACAAACTGTGGAGAAGAGACAGAAAAGAAAACATGGGAGGAGGAGTGATGATAGCAGTGAAGAACAACATAAATGTAGATACCGTGGAAATGGGAGAGGGTAGGGATGAAGTGATAAATATGAAATTAGAAACTGGAGAGAATAGCAAGAGAGATATAGCAGTAGTAAATGTTCCCCCTAAGACAACAGCATGGAGTGACGATGAATACCAGGAGATGCTTTCCGACATGGTTAGTTATCTACAGAACGTGATGGAGAAAAGCAACAATGTAATTTTACCAGGTGATTTTAATTGTAAAGAGGTGAATTGGGAGGAATGGGAGTCTGGAGGCAGTGAAGATTCGTGGGGCACTATATTGTTAAATATACCAATAAATAATCACGCAGTGGGTCAAATAAAAGACACGATTCCGAGTTGAGGACACACCAGCAAGATTAGATTTACGGTACTGCAAACCAAAGACCCAGATGTAATTGAATCTTTGAAATATCTGTGTCCTATAGGAAAATGTGATCATGTGGTCACTGAGTTCCAGATGGTAATACGGAACATGGTGCCAAGAGACGGGCTTTATAAGCAGGGAAGATATAACTTTGGGATAGCAAACTTTACAGGATTGAGGAAATTTTTTGAAAATGCAGATTGGAGAAAATTCAGAGAAACAAGAGAGATACAGAGGAAGTGAGATATCTTTCTAGACCTCTATAATTTGGGAGTGGAAAATATGTGCCAAGAGTAAGGGGGAAAGAAAACAGGAAAAAGGAGTGGTTTAATAGACGGTGTGTGACAGCAAAAAAAGAGAGGGACATTGTGTGGAACAACTGGAGAAAGAAAGGCAATAACAGAACAAAGGAAGAATACAAAAGAACTAGAAATGAATATATAAGAAAATGCAGAAAGGAAGAAAAGAACTTTGAAAAGGTATAATTGACAAATGTATGGAAGAACCCTAATTGTTTTACAGATTTGTCGGTGGCAAATTGAAACAAAAGGAAGGAATCACCAAACTGAAAGCAGAAGGAGAGGTCCATAAAGATATGGCAATGCAAGCTGAAATAATGAACAAATGTTTCCAATTGGTTTTCACTAATGAAAGGGAGTTTGTGCTGGGCGAGGGAGTGACTAGAAATGAAGTGATAAAAGATATAAATGTGGAAGTGCAGGAAGTGTATAAATTACTGGAAACTCAAGATGTAAGGAAAGTCCCAGGACCAGATGAAATCTCTAATTGGGTACTGAAGGAATGCAGAGAACAACTGGTAGATAAGATTCACAGATTAATTGTGTGCTCTCTGGAAGAGGGGAAAGTGCCTCGGAAATGGAAGAGGGCAAATGTGGTACCAATTTATAAGGGAGGAAACAGGGAAGAACCCCTGAATTATAGACCACTGTCCCTACCAGCATGGTTGCAAAATTGTGTGAGAGAATCCTGAAAGACAGATGAATAAAATGTCTAGAAGAGATGAACATTTTGCTGAAAGTCAGTTTTGATTTAGAAGTGGAAGGTCATGTTTCCAACTTGTTGAGCTTTTACTCAAGAGCAATTTACATGCTACAGGAGAGAGACGGTTGGGTGGATTGTGTGTATTTAGATTTGGAGAAGGCCTTCGACAAGGTACCTCATAAGAGACTAATGTGGAAATTAGAGCATATAGGAGGACTGAAGGGAAACCTCCTGGAATGGAGGAGAGACTTTTTGAGAGACAGACAAATGAGGACAGTAATAAAGGACAGGATGTCTGGATGGAGGGAAGTGATAAGTGGAGTCCCACAGGTCTTGGTGTTGGTGCCAGTAATGTTCTTGATTTATGTTAATGATATAGTAGATGGAGTGAACAGTAATGCAAGTCTGTTTGCTGATGATGCAAAGATCTTGAGGATGGTAGAGGATGACTGTAAAATGCTGCACGAGGATCTGGAGAGGATACAGTACAAGTCCCATTATTCGGCATCTATGGGACCGGGATGATGCCGAGAAATTAGATTTGCCGAATAATCAAAAATCTACCCATTCAGTACCTTAAATATATTGGTGAACACTGTCATCACCACTTATGGTATTACAGCTGTGTTTGGAGAGAGTACTGTATACTGTACAATACTGCAATCAATACAGTACTATACCTGAATCTGAAATGTATATGTAAATTAGTGAACACATATAAGTGTAATGACACAGTAGGCCTACAAGTCAGATAACACTTCCTGGATGGCCGAAATGATACGGAATATTACCTACCAGCTCAGTACATCACTGGTATTGGTGAACTCATCACTACTTATATTATTACAAATATGTTTGGAGTGAGTACTGTATACAGTACTTTTTCCAAACACAAAATAAAATAGTCGGAAAATTGCATAAAATAAAGTAAAGGGATCTGAATTGGTAAGGTCTTTCTGATGAAGGTTAAACGTACATTTAGTGCTCATTCTTTTGTTCGTTTTTGTGTTTAATGTGAAAGAGAGAGCATTGATGCAAACAGTAATATATCCCATTAACCCCTTAATAACCTCCAGCACTGAACAACCTTTTACAGTACCGATGTCAGTGATGTTAAGTTAGTGTGAGCTATAAAGAAAACTGGACAATTATGGATAGAGAACGAAGGTCACTGGTATATTTACACATCTCTAGCTATGATTCTAAGCAGTCAGGGGGTCAGTTAATCTCAGATGTTTTCGCCCATTTGGTAAATGTACCGTAACTTTATCAATTCTCCAGTCAATCATAGCGAATCATAGCATGGATTTACAAAGCTAAATAACACATTGCTAGGTGCGCCAGACGATTATCTTCACATCTCATAAGAAAATGGAAGAAATTAAATCCCTCTCTGAGTACGTAAAGTTCTTCCATTCTTCTGAAATCAATTTATTTTTCTTAAAGATATGAAGATAATAGTCTGCCTCACTTAGCAATGTGTTATTTAGCTTCCTAAACCCATGCTATGATTCGCTATGAGTCACAGAGAGATTGGTAAAGTTACGGTGTATTTACCAAATGGGTGAAAACATCTGAGATTAACCAACCGTATGACTGCTTGGAATCGTAGCTATAGTCGTTTAAACATACCAGTGACCTTCGTTCCCTCCCCATAATTGTTCAGTTTTCTTTATAGCTCACACTAACTTAACATCACTGACATCAGTATTGTAAAAGGTTGTTCAATGCCGGAGGTTATTAAGGGGTTAATGGGATATATTACAGATTGCATCAATGCTCTCTCTTTCACATTAAACACAAAAACGAACAAAAGAATGAGCACTAAATGTACGTTTAACTTTCATCAGAGAGACCTTAGCAATTCATATTCCTCCAGTTTATTTTTAAGTATTTTTCTGACTTTAGGTTAGGTTAGGTTTGGTTAAATTATTAGGTACAGTTAAACTCGGTTAGGTTAGGTTCAGTTAAACAGGACAGGCCCTTCCACCATTATGCTGAGGAATAAAAATACTAAAGCTGTCACAGCCTTACAGCTAAAAACAACGGGGAAACTGATTTAACAAGCAACATTTATTTATGGGTAATGCATTACAGTGTCAGTGGTTCATGGGCTACTCAATTACCGGTAAGTGTTATTTTCAGGAAGGCGTCAAGAATGAAAGAATTTCAAGAATTAGCGTGGGGGCTTAGAATGTAACCCTCGCTAATTTGGTGGGGGTGGTTACTGTACTGTATGATACTGTGCAATAGTGTAATCAATACAGTACTATACATGAATCTGAATAAAAATATAGAAATTAGTGAACACACAGAAGTGTAATGAAACATTTGGCCTACAAGCCACAGATAACACTTCCTAGACTGCCGAGATGATTCCGGACATCTGCCGAACAATCAATGATTTTCGTAAATGGGACTATTTCTCAAAACTGCCGAAATGTCGGATCTACTGAACAATCAGCTGCCGAATAATAGGACTTTTACTGTACATGATTGGAGCCGGATGTGGGAAATGAAACTGAACGCAAAATAATGTAAAATATTGGAAATGGGTCAAAGTACCAGGAGGCCATCACTGAATTATTTGATGGGTAATGAACCAATCACAAAAACAAGAGAAGAGACAGATTTGGGAGTGGTGGTCCAGGATAGGTTGACACCTGAAAAAACACATTAACAAGACAATTAGAGAGACATAAAAAGTCTTTGACTAACATAAGAGTAGCATTTTGTTACATTGTTGAGGAGATGATGAAAAAATTGAAAGTGGCCATGATCCACCTCAGGTTAGAATATGAAGCAGTAGTGTGGTCCCCACATAAAAAGAAAGATATAAACAAGACTAAGAGAATACAAAGAACAGCAACCAAAATGGTCCCCAGTCTGACAGATCTGTCATACAGAGAGAGGCTGGAAAAGCTGGATTTGCCTTCCTTAGAGGAAAGAAGAGAGAGGAGTGACATGATTGCAGTGTTCAAGACCAAGATGGGAGTAGATAAAACTGACAGAGAAGATCTGTTTGTATAGGATAAGAGAGCAACAAGAGGACACAGAATGAAATTGAAGAAGCCAAACTGCTTGAAGGATATCAATATAGTTTTCCTTATAGATACACAGACCTGTGGAATAGCCTAGACAAAGAGATCGTCCAGTCTAAAAACATAAATGGGTTTAAAGCAAATTTTGACATACTCAGAAACAGAGACGGAACCCCGCGAGCGTAGCTCTTTTCCTGTATATCACAATTAGGTAAATACAATTAGGTAAATACACACACACACACACACACACACACACACACACACACACGTACGTACCGAAAGAGAGGAACACCTCGCTCTGAACTGGCCACCTTGGCCGCAACTGGCCACACCTAAATAGTATCTTTATATGAGTCAACCTCTGTACTAGGTTAAATTGAGTGATGTTCTAATGTAGTAGAGCAAGCATAAGCAAAAGTTTTGTCCATCCATCCATCCATCATCCAATCCTGCGTTGCCCCATGAGGAGCATAGGAGCACGGGGCTAGGTAGTTGGTCCTGACATTTAACATGAGAGTGACCAACCTCACTCATCCCTGAGTGGCATTACGTGAGCAATAAACCCCAACCACCCCTTGGATATAAACCTTCACTGGTTCAATCCGATTGGAGCACATAATTACTCACTAAACCACCAGGCGCAAAAGTTTTGTCCAAATAATAGAATACATCCAGTCAATGCAAGAATCCGCTGATACATTGCATCATCAGCTGGGTGTCGTCTGTCACCAGGCAGGTAGCAGGGAGGTGCGTACTTGTAAGTAGAAGTTATCTTTCTAAGTGAGAATTACAAGATGAGCACGATCTTTAGTAATGCAAATATGGAAGGAGTTAAGAAAAGGGATAAAGGTAGAAAACAGGATTTCCACCATGAACTGGGTGAAATGAAAACATACAATAAATATGCAGAGAATTAACTAGAGAAAACTATTCAAAGTGAAATAGATGAAATTATGAAGGAACTACACATGCAGAAGGAAAAAAATGAAATATTAGTAAAGGAATTCAATGCAAAAAACACCAATAGACCAGCAAAATGGCAAGTACAGTTGTCAACCATGAGACTATTATGAAGGAATTCAGATACAGAGATAATTAGGCAAGCAAGCAGTCTGATAGACCAAAGCACCGATACTGAAGAGAAGATAACCCAATTATGAGAAGTTGCAAAGATGAAGTAGAAACTATGTATGATGAAGCTGTGAAAGTAAGGAGACATAGAAACAAAAGTTGAAGAAAAAAGCATTAGAAAGGAAGTGAAAGAAATCATTAAAAACAACCCAAAACTGGTCAAAGATTCAGCAGATATGGGCAAATCTAGAGTAATCACTGGTATACTGTAGATGAAGAAGAAGTCCGTCCATCCATCCATCATCCAATCCTACGTCGCCCCATAAGAAGCGTAGGAACATGGGGCTAGGCAAGTTGGTCCTGACATTTAAGATAAGAGTGACCAACTTCACTCATCCCTGAGTGGCATTGCTATCTATCTATCTATTGCCAGACGCCTCAATCCCGTTTGGCGTGGCCACAAACAAATCGGCTCCATGTCGCCCTGTCCCCCGCCAATTCACTGCCCTGCTCCCAACTCACACACCCCTCTCTCATATACCTCTCCACCCCATCCCTCCATCTCATCCTCGGCCTCCCCCTTCCTCTTCCCCCCTCCACCTCACTCACATACACTCTCTTCATCAGTCTTTCACCCTCCATCCTCTCCACATGGCCAAACCACCTCAGTGTGTTCCTCATAACGCTTCGTATCACATCCACATCCGCACCACAACGCTCCTTGATATCCTCATTCGTCAGCCTGTCTCTCCATGTGACTCCACAGGCTCCTTTTAAATAACTCATTTCCACTGATCTCACTCTTGACTTGTGTCCTTCCAACAACGTCCAGCTTCACTTCCATACGTTAGAGTTGGTATCACAATACTGTCATGTAGTAACTTTTTCACTTCCATGCTCACTTCCCTGTTTCTTATCACTGCTTTTAAAGAACCAGCAACCTTTCTTCCCTGCTGTACCCTTTCAAGCACTTCACCCTCCAAACCTCCATCCTTACTCATCACACTACCCAAGTACTTAAACGTACTCACACTTTCCAATTCCTCACTAACCAACCTCGCTGTACATTCAGTGACTTCACCTCTCTCAAAGACCATCACTTTACTCTTCCCTACATTCACCTTTAGATTCCATTTCTTACACACTCTCCCAAACTCATCCACCAAGCCTTGCAGCTCCCCTTCGTCTTCACTCAACAACACAGTATCATCTGCAAACAACAGTACAGGGAGTTTCCAAACACTATCCTCTCTCACCAGGGCCACTCCAACATCCACTACCCTAACTTGTACCTCTTTTATTACCCCATCCATGTACAGATTGAACAACCATGGAGACATGTCACATCCCTGTTTCAACCCAACCTTCAAAGAGAAAAATTCACTTAGTTCACCATCCACACGCACTGCAGCCTTCGCACCATCGTACATACTCTTCACAGCATTCAACAACTTCCCATCCACTCCATATATTCTTAATACTTTCCACAATCCTTGTCTATCCACCCTGTCATATGCTTTCTCCAAATCCATGAAGCTGCATACAACTTCTTTCCCTTCTCTAGAAACTTTTCCACTAAAGATCCATCTATCTATCTATCTATCTATTGCCAGACACCTCAATCCCGTCTGGGGTGGCCACAAACAAATCGCCTCCAAGTCGCCCTGTTCCCCGCCATTTCACTGCCCTGCTCCCAACTCACACCCCCCTCTCTCATATACCTCTCCACCCCATCCCTCCATCTCATCCTAGGCCTCCCTCTCTCTCTTTCCCCCTCCACCTCACTCACATACACTCTCTTCATCAGTCTTTCACCCTCCATCCTCTCCACATGGCCAAACCACCTCAGTGTATTCCTCATAACGCTTCCTATCACATCCACATCCACACCACAACGCTCCTTTATATCCTCATTTGTCAGCCTGTCTCTCCACGTGACTCCACAGGCTCCTCTTAAATAACTCATTTCCACTGCTCTTACTCTTGACTTGTGTCCTTCCAACAATGTCCAAGCTTCACTTCCGTACGTTAGAGTTGGTATCACAATACTGTCATGTAGTAACTTTTTCACTTCCACGCTCACTTCCCTGTTTCTTATCACTGCTTTCAAGGAACCAGCAACCTTTCTTCCCTGCTGTACCCTTTCAAGCACTTCACCCTCCAAACGTCCATCCATACTCATCACACTACCCAAATACTTAAACGTACTCACATTTTCCAATTCCTCACCATCCAACCTCGCTGTACATTCACTAACTTCACCTCTCTCAAAGACCATCACTTTACTCTTCCCTACATTCACCTTTAGGTTCCGTTTCTTACACACTCTCCCAAACTCATCCACCAAGCCTTGCAGCTCCCCTTCGTCTTCACTCAACAACACAGTATCATCTGCAAACAACAGTACAGGGAGTTTCCAAACACTATCCTCTCTCATCAGGGCCACTCCAACATCCACTACCCTACCTTGTACCTCTTTTATTACCCCATCCATGTACAGATTGAACAACCATGGAGACATGACACATCCATGTTTCAAACCAACTTTCAAAGAAAAAAATTCACTTAGTTCACCATCCACACGCACTGCAGCCTTCGCACCATCGTACATACTCTTCACAGCATTCAACAACTTCCCATCTACTCCATATATTCTTAACACTTTCCACAATCCTTGTCTATCCACCCTGTCATATGCTTTCTCCAAATCCATGAAAGCCGCATACAACTTCTTTCCCTTCTCTAGAAACTTTTCCACTAAAGATCTAAGAATGAATATCTGATCTACACAACCTCTTCCCTTCCTAAAGCCTCCCTGTTCTTCTCCAACTAATTTCTCTGTTCTTTCTCTAACTCTGTCTATAAGTATCCTACCATACACTTTTCCTATTATACTAAGAAGACAAATGCCCCTATGATTACCACACACTTCTTTTTCTCCTTTTCCTTTGTACAAGGGAATAATTATACCTGACTTCCAATCCTCCAGGACTCTACCTTCCTCCCAGGCCAATCTGCACATCTTCCACATCCATTCTACCACTATCTCTCCCCCATGCTTCAGCATTTCACCACACACTCCATCAATTCCTGGGGCTTTCCCCGATTTAACTTTCTTCATTGCTTCCACAACTTCTATCCTACTGATTTCTTCCTGTCTTCTCACCTCCCTCCTTCTCCCAGCCATTCCCCAGCCACTTATACTCGCATTACTTCCATCCTGTATGTCCAACAATTCCTTAAAGTGTTCTCTCCATCTGCTCACTTTTTCTCCCTTCTCCACTAGTAATCTACCACTTTTATCTTTCACTCCCCTGCTAACTTCACTTCCACCCTGTCTTACTCTTTTCACTTCTCTCCAGAACATTTTCTTACAGTCCCTCCACTTTACACTCAAATTCCTTCCAAATTCCTCATCCACTCTCTTCTTACTCTCTCTTACCAATCTTTTCACCTCTCTCTTCCTTTCCACATATAACTCTCTCTTCCGCCTCTCAACTTCTTCCACGCCCCTATTTCTCATCCATTCATTGTATGCTTTCTTCTTTTGTGCCACAGCCTGTCTCACCTCTTCAGTCCACCACGCTGTTCCTTGCACCCCCCTCTGTCTTCTCTTCCTTCCACACACCACATCACATGCTGCACATATTTCTTCGGTAAATATCTTACACATACCTTCCACGTCTCCCATCTGCTCCAATTCATATTTGCCCAATCGTTCCTCCACTTCTCTCTTATACTCTGCCTTTTTCTCATCCTCTTGTAACCTTTCCACTCTCCTTGCAACTACTCCTTCCTCTCGTCTTTCCCTTCTTCTATTCCTCCATCTTACTTGCATCCTAAATCTGGCCACCACCAAGTAGTGGTCAGAATGAATATCTGATCTACACAACCTCTTCCCTTCCTAAAGCCTCCCTGTTCTTCTCCAACTAATTTCTCTGTTCTTTCTCTAACTCTGTCAATAAGTATCCTCCCATACACTTTTCCTATTATACTAAGAAGACAAATGCCCCTATGATTACCACACACTTCTTTTTCCCCTTTTCCTTTGTACAAGGGAATAATTATACCTGACTTCCAATCCTCCAGGACTCTACCTTCCTCCCAGGCCAATCTGCACATCTTCCACATCCATTCTTCTACTATCTCTCCCCCATGCTTCAGCATTTCACCACACATTCCATCAATTCCTGGGGCTTTCCCCAATTTAACCTTCTTCATTGCTTCCACAACTTCTATCCTACTGATTTCTTCCTGTCTTCTCACCTCCCTCCTTCTCCCAGCCACTTATACTCGCATTACTTCGATCCTGTATGTTCAACAATTCCTTAAAATGTTCTCTCCATCTGCTCACTTTTTCTCCCTTCTCCACTAGTAATCTACCATTTTTATCTTTCACTCCCCTGCTAACCTCACTTCCACCCTGTCTTACCCTCTTCACCTCTTTCCAGAACATCTTACAGTCCCTCCACTTTACACTCAAATTCCTTCCAAATTCCTCATCCACTCTCTTCTTACTCTCTCTTACTAATCTTTTCACCTCTCTCTTTCTTTCTACATATAACTCTCTCTTCCGCCTCTCAACTTCTTCCACGCCCCTATTTCTCATCCATTCATTGTATGCTTTCTTCTTTTGTGCAACAGCCTGTCTCACCTCTTCAGTCCACCACGCTGTTCCTTGCACCCCCTACGTCTTCTCTTCCTCCCACACACCACATCACATGCTGCACATATTTCTTCTGTAAATATCCTGCACACACCTTCCACGTCCCCCATCTGCTCGAATTCATATTTGCCCAATCGTTCCTCCACTTCTCTCTTATACTCTGCCTTTTTCTCATCCCCTGGTAACCTTTCCACTCTCCTTGCAACTACTCCTTCCTCTCGTCTTTCCCTTCTTCTATTCCTCCATCTTACTTGGATCCTAATTCTGGCCACCACTAAGTTGTGGTCAGAAAGTCTACTCCCCCAACCTCTATAATCTCTTGCATCTATTACACATCTTCGCATCCTTTCATCCACACAAACACAATCAATCATTGCCTTCCTTTCATTCAGTTCAACACCCACCCTTCTCATCACTCGCCATGTATACCTGTGGATTATTTTATGCCTGATGAGGGTATTGGCTATCACCAACCCCCTCCCAGCACAAATGTCCATTAACACACTGCCATTCTCATCTATCTCAGCAGGCACACCCCACTCACCAACTATTCCATCCACCTTCACATTTCCTACTTTACCATTCATATCACCAATCAAAAACACTCTCTCATTCCTTCCAAACTTTTCCATGCACACTTCCACATTTGTCAAGAACTCTTCTCTCACTCTGCTAGCACAATCTTGCTTTGGCACATACACACACACAATCGCCCACATTTGTATTCCAACTTTCAACTTTACCCACACAATCCTTGACCCAAATGATCCATACTGTCTTATGCTCTTCTTCCATCTTTTACTCACAACTATACATACTCCTTCCTTTGCCCTCTCATTCTCGCCTACTCCTGCACATATACCCCATCCATACTCCCATTCTCTCACACTGTCTCCTCTCCATTTTGTTTCAGTTATTCCACATACATCCACTTTCGCACCCTCAAGCACCTGGACAATCTCTCTCTCTTTCACCTCATCATTCACTCCTTTTACATTCCATGTAGCCATTACCAAGTCCTTTGTTCGGTCCTGGGTCGTCATCGTTAGGTCAGTCTTTGTCCAAGGCTTCTTGCTTGTTTTTTTAGTTAGTTGTTTTCCGGGGAGGGGCATTAACCCTCCGCCATTACATGAGCAATAAATCCCAACCATCCCTTGGATATAAACCTACACAGGCTCAATCTGATTGGAGTTCCTTAATTACCCACTAAGCCACCAGGTGCCATAATTTGGTTATACGGTTACCACCCAGCATAGTAAATGGTTTCCTGGTGTATAGGAAACCTTTTGGCCTGAGAGCTTTCGATGTCCTTGAATTCTTCCTTGAATTTATCAAGGGCACACAGTACCCTGCTGATCTCCATCATGGTCAAATCCTCATTCTCCATCACTGGTGTTGCTGCCTTTTCTGCTGCTATCTCCTGCTCAAGGTGGGCGGAGCATAGGAAACCATTATCGCTTCTTGGGGGGGGGGGGGGGGGAATGTCGTGTGCTTGGGGTAATCCCCGGATTTTGGCCACTCTTCGCTGCCCATCTCGCTTACCAGGAGTTCAATTCGCGTACTAATAAAAAATACACTAAAAATATTTTTTAAAATAGGTTCTCGCGTACAAGGGGGATCGTGTACTCAAAACTCGCGTACTGTGGGGATGTACTGTACCCTCATAAGTAGAATTGATTGCAGTACTGATTAACACATCTGAAGGGAAAGTAACTGTGGCAAATTTATTCATGGCACCCAAAACAAACACTTGGCGTAGAGGAAATTATGAAGACCTGGCAGAAAGTACAACTCAGAGTTTAAGACCATTACAGTACTATATAGAATGGAAAAGTAATATAAAAGAATTATATTGACTGGATATTTCAATACAAATATAAATTGGAATACTCTAAATGTAAAAAGCCATGAAAGCTGATGGGATCAGAAGCTCTTGAATCTTGTGCAGGAGCTTTTCCTAACACAACATGTATAGTAAAAGAAAACACCAGAAAAAGAGGACTTGATGATCCATCAGTCCTAGATCTTATAACTATTAGGCAAGAAAACGATGCTGACAATATATCATCTTCCATTCAGCAAGAGTGACCATGCAGTATTAAATTGCAATGTCAGGATTGCATATGACATGATTAACAGTAATAAGAGTTACAAAAAGAGCCTAAAGTACAAAAAGGGCAACTACCATGACCTGAAAAAGTACTTCTTAGAAACAGATTGGAAAAAGGAACTTAGAGGATACGATTTAAATGTTATATACCGTATAGAGAATTCTGTTAATTTTATGGAACAGGAGTCCCAAATTACATCCCTCAGCACAAAGAAGAGAAGCTCAAAGACAGCTTGAGGAAGACATTGTACATAAAAGTAGTGATCAACCTAAGCTATTTTACAGTTACATCCAAAGCAACACCAAAGTTAAAGATAAAATATAGTCCATTATGGATGAGGGGATCATCTATACACAAGACAAAGATATTTGAGAGGCACTAAATAAAAATTTCCATTCAGAAGAAAACAATTTTGAGAGAGATGATATGGAACATGCATCCCCACACATATTACCAGATATACAAATATCAGAAAGACGAGTACAGGAAGAGTTAAGTAAATTTGACAAAGGAAAAGCAAATGGTCCTGACAAAATTTCAGATTAGGTGATACATGAATGTGCAAAAAAGTAGACCAATATATTTAATATTCAACGAATCCTTAGGCCTAGGCAAACTACCTCATATTTGGAAGAAAACACATATTGTTCCCCTATTCAAGGAAGGGAATAGACAGAATCCACTCAATTATGAACCAGTATCACTGACCAGTGTTGTAAGATACTAGAAAAGCTGGTCAGAAAAGTGTGGGTGAACCATCTAGAAGAACACAGTATGATAACAGAAAAGCAGTTCAGTTTTAGAAAGGGAAAATCATGTGTTTCTAATCTATTAAGCTATAATGACAGAGTTGCAGACACATTACAGAAAAGAGAAAGATGGAAGGACAGAACCTATCTACATTTCAAGAAAGTATTTGACAGAGCACTACACGAAAGATTTTTATGGAAACTGTACCATCAATGAGGAACATGGCAAACTGTACTGTCAGATGCGAGATTTTATTTACTGTCAGATGCAAGAGTTTCTCAGAAAAAGGGAAATGAGAACAGTACTAAAGGGTAATTACTCATTATGGAAGGAAGTGACTAGTGGAGTTCCACAGGGTCTAGTGCTGGCACCATTTATCAATTATATAGATAGTAACACTGGAAATGAAAGCTATCTAAATATGTTTGCTGATAATGCAAAAATATGAAGGAAGAATTACAAACACAGACTCTTGCAGGTAGCTACAATAAGAATTAAAGAAACATCATGAATGGAGCAATAAATGGCAAATGGAATTCAATGAGGACAAGTGTCATGTAATTAAGTCTGGAAAAAGTGGAAAAAGACCAGATTGGGATTATAAGTTAGGAAGTTTAACCCTACACATGTCAGAAAGAGAGAAGGAGCTAGGCGTGATTATCAATAACAGATTATCTCCGGCTGACCACATCAGTAAGAAGGTACGGAACATGTATACACTGCTTGCTAATATGAAAATAGCATTCACATATATAAATGAAGACATGCAGAGAATGATAATAACATATAAATGAAGACATGCTGAGAATGATAATAACATCATTCATCAAGCCAATCCTGGGGTATGCATCAATAGTCTGGAACCCTCATCTTAAAAAACACATAGATAAGACTGAAACACTGCAAAGGGCCACTACAAGATAGGTACCATGCTTAAGGGATCTAAGCTATGAAGAAAGACTAAAAAAATTGAATCTGCCAACACTACAAGAGAGAAGGAAAAGAGAAGACATGATTATGATATATAAATGTGTCTCAGGGAAAGACAAAATAGCCATAAATGAGTATGTATCCTATGGGGAAGCATCAGCAAGAGGACACTGCAAAAAACTACATAAATGGAGAGGTGATAAGACATATGGAAATTTAGTTTCTCAAACAGGGCAATTGATCAGTGGAAATCACTACCAAATGAAATATTGTGTGCCAAAACATTAATAAATTTAAGAATATGTATGATAAAAATGGTTTAATACACGGGACAGTACAAGCTTGGGTCATTCCTGCAAAGATACAATAAGGTAAGAACACACACACACACACACACACACACACACACACACACACACACACACACACACACATGGAGAAACAGCCGGAGATAGCAGACGTCCCAGCCATCGCTGCTAACCTTAAGTAGTTTCAGGAATTTTGTCTGTCCTGTCTCCTAAGGTCTTGTTTTAAATTTAAAATTATGAAAGTTAATACACTGCCAAAAATGTAAAGATTTATTGGCTACAGTGTACATGAATGTTTGTAGTTTTTTTCAGTAACAGCTGTTTTGGTACTTACCAACATCAAACATGGCCGAAAACGTAAACAATGAAGGACTCGAATTTCAAGGATTTGATACAAATACCAATGTCATGGACCTGGTTAAAACATTAATTATGAGGATTAGTGAACTTGAAAAGAAAGTAGAGAATCTAGTGATAAAGGATGTGTCTGAAAATACGGATACTACCATACAGAGTCTGATCCAATCCAATGAAACAGCGAATGAAGAGATTAGGAATTTGATGCGGGAAAATGTTGAATTGAGGAGGAAACTAGAAGAGAGTACTAATAAAACGGAGAAGGTGAGTAGTGTATTAGAAGAGCATAAGGCAAAGTGGGCAAACGTAGAAGAAGAACAGAAAGAAGTGGTCAGCTTAAGAGAGATCATTCAGGAAGAAAGGGAAATGAAGAAAAAAATGGATGAAAATGTAGTGAAAATACTGAAAAAAAAAAGAGAAAATAGTGAGAGAAACTGTAGAAAGGAACAGATGTGTGGTAGTATTTGGAAACAGGGAAGAGGAAGAAAAGGTTAGGTTCGCAAGACTCGAGAAAGACACGAACCTGGTGAGAGGAATATTAGGCAAGATTGACCCCGATGGAGACAAGTGCGTAAAAGAAATTGAGGAAGTAAGGAGGATAGGGCCTTATAAGAAAGGGGAAACAAGACTAATGAGAGTGAAGTTTACATCAGAAAGTGTAACAAATGAGATACATAAAGTGACCTGGAAATTAGGCAAAGAGGCGGGGATGGAAAATATTATAATAAGAAAAGATCTGAATGAAGAAGAAAGAGAAGTTTTAAAATCATTAAAGGAAGAAGTAAAGGAAAAAAATGATAAGAGGACAGGGGAAGAATGCAATACTTTTTTTTGGAGAGTACTGGATATGAAAGTAAGGAAATGGTATTTAAGGAAACAAAAGTGAAGGAAACTAAGGGGGATGGCTGTGAAAGATCAGAAGTTGAGGAAGTGGTATGGACAGAAAGTAGGAGAGAAGTGGGTATTAAAAACGTCAAAAATAATTTGAAGGTGATATATACAAATCTTGATGGTTTCATATCAACAAGGATCGAAATTAACGATTTCTTGAGAGAACATGAACCTGATGTCATGTGCTTTGTAGAGACCAAATTAAGAAAAGATATTAATGTTCATTAGGGAGATGGTAAATACAAGCTGTGGAGAAAAGACAGAAAAGAAAAAAAGGGAGGAGGAGTGATGATAGCAGTGAAGAACAACATAAATGTATATACTGTGGAAATGGGAGAAGGCAGGGTTGAAGTGATATATATGAAATTAGAAACTGGAAAGAATGTTAAGAGAGATATGGCGGTAGTGTATGTTCCCCCAAAGACGAGAGCATGGAAGGATGACGAATACCATGAGATGTTGTCAGATATGGCTAGCTATTTGCAAAAAATAATTGAGAAAAGCAATAATATAATTTTGGTGGGTGACTTTAACTGTAAAGAAGTGAACTGGGAGGAATGGTACTTGGGAGGCGGCGAGGATTCATGGGACACTATGTTATTAAATATAATAATGAATAATGTGATGACGCAATGGGTCAAAGAAGAGACACGGTTTCGAGGTGAGGACACACCAGCAGGGTTAGAATTACTGTTCACCAAAGAACCCGATGTAATAGAATCATTGAAATATCTCTGTCCTTTAGGAAAAAGTGATCATGTGGTCACTGAGTTCCAGATGTTAATAGGGAACGTCGAGTCAAGAGATGAGCTTCATAGACAGGGAAGATACAGCTTTGGGAAAGCAAATTTTACAGGATTGAGAAACTTTTTTGAAAATGCGGATTGCAGAAAATTCAGAGAAACAAGAGAGATACAGAGGAAGTGGGATATCTTTCTAGACCTCTATAATTTGGGAGTGGAAAAATTTGTACCAAGAGTAAGAGGGAAAGGAAACAGGAAAAAGGAGTGGTTTAATAGAAGGTGTATGATAGCAAAAAAAAAAAAAAGAGAGATAAGGCATGGAACAATTGGAGAAAGAGAGGTAAAACAGAACAAAGGAAGAATATAAACGAACAAGAAATGAATAAACAAGAATACGTAGAGAAGAAGAAAGGAATTTTGAAAAAGGTATAATAGACAAATGCAAGGATGAACCCAAACTGTTTTATAGATTTGTTAATGGCAAACTGAAACAAAAGGAAGGAATCACCAAACTGAAAGTAGAAGGAGAAGTCTTTAAGGATGCGGCAATGCAAGCAGAAATAATGAACAAACGTTTCCAGTCAGTTTTCACTAAAGAAAAGGAGCTTGTGGAAGAGGAGGGAGTGATTAGAAATGTTCCAGTGATGAAAGATATAAATGTGGAGGTACAGGAAGTGTATAAATTACTGGAAACTCAAGATGTAAGGAAAGCCCCAGGACATGATGGAATTTCTAATTGGGTACTGAAGGAATGCAGAGAACAACTGGCGGATAAGATTCACAGTTTAATCGTATGCTCACTGCAAGAGGGGAAAGTGCCAAAAGAATGGAAGAGGGCAAATGTGGTACCAATTTACAAGGGAGGAAACAGGGAAGAACCCCTGAATTATAGACCAGTGTCTCTAACCAGCATGGTCGCAAACTTGTGTGAGAGAATCCTGAAAGACAGATGGATAAAATATCTGGAAGATGAATATTTTAGCAGAATGTCAGTTTGGATTCAGAAGTGGAAGGTCATGTGTTTCCAACTTGTTGAGCTTTTACTCAAGAGCGATTGATGTGGTACAGGAGAGAGATGGTTGGGTGGATTGTGTGTACTTAGACTTAGAGAAGGCCTTTGACAAGGTACCTCATAAGAGACTAATGTGGAAACTAGAATATATAGGAGGACTAAATGGGAAACTTCCGGAACGGATGAGAGACTTTTTGAGAGACAGACAAATGAGGACAGTAATAAAGGATAGGATGTCTGGATGGAGGGAAGTAACAAGTGCAGTCCCTCAAAGCTCAGTGTTGGCGCCAGTAATGTTCCTGATTTACGTAAATGATATGGTAGATGGAGTGAACAGCTATGCAAGTCTGTTTGCTGATGATGTAAAGATCTTGAGGAAGGTAGAGGTTGAAGTGGATTGTAAAATACTGCAGGAGGATTTGGATAGGATACATGATTGGAGCCGGAAGTGGGAAATGAAATTTAATGTAAAGAAATGTAAAATATTGGAAATGGGTAAAAGTACCAGGAGGCCATCACTGAATTATTTGTTGGGTAATGAATTAATCACAAAAAGGAGAGAAGAGAAAGATTTGGGAGTGCTGGTCCAAGATACTTTGTCACCTGAAAAGCACATTAACAAGATAGTTGGGGAGACTTATAAACTCTTGACTAACATAAGAGTAGCATTTCATTATATGGATGAGGAGATGATGAAAAAATTGATAGTGGCCATGATCCACCCCAAGTTAGAATATGCAGTGGTAGTGTGGTCCCCACACAAAAAGAAAGATATAAACAAGATTGAGAGAATACAAAGAACAGCAACCAAGATGGTCTCCAGTCTGACAGACCTGTCATACAGAGAGAGGCTGGAAAAACTAGATTTGCCTTCCTTAGAGGAAAGGAGAAAGAGGGGAGACATGATTGCAGTATTCAGGACCATGGTGGGAGTAGATAAAATTGACAAAGAAGATCTGTTTGTATGGGATAAGAGAGCAACAAGAGGACATGGAATGAAATTGAAAAAGTCAAGCTGCTTGAAAGATATCAAGAAATATAGCTTTCCTTACAGAAGTACAGACTTATGGAATAGCCTGGACAAAGAGATCATCCAGTCTAAAAATTTAAACGAGTTTAAAGCTAAATTCGACTTATTAAGAAACAGCGACGGAAACCCACGAGCATAGTACATTCCGTGTATATTACAATTAGGTATATTAGGTAAATACTTAAATATTTGGAACAACTTAGACAAAGAGATGGTGGATGAGAAAAACATTCATGTGTGTAAAGGTAGACTTGATAAATGTGGATATGGAGACAGGACAACACGAGCATTGCTCAATTCCTGTATACTACAAATAGGTAAATACAAATAGGTAAATACAAATAGGTAAACACACACACACACACACACACACACACACACACACACACACACGCACGCACACAGTGTGAAAATGTTGAATTGAAGAGGAAACTAGAAGAGAGTACTAATAAAACAGAGAAGGTGAGTAGTGTATTAGAAGAACATAAGGCAATGTGGGCACACATAGAAGAAGAACAGAAAGAAGTGGTCAGCTTAAGAGAAATCATCCAGGAAGAAAGGGAAATGAACAACAAAAGGATGGAAGAAAATGTAGAGAAAATACTGAAGAAAAAAGAGAAAATAGTGAGAGAAACTATAGAAAGGAACAGAAGCATGGTAATATTTGGAAACAGGGAGGAGGAAGAAAAGGTTAGATTCGTGAGACTCGAGAGAGACACGAACCTAGTGAGAGGTATATTAGGCAAAATTGACCCCGAAGGAGACAAGTGGGTAAAAGAAATTGAGGAAGTAAGGAGGATAGGGTCCTATAGGAAAGGGGAAACAAGACCAATGAGAGTCAAGTTGACATCAGAAAGTTTAGTAAACGACACACTCAAAATGACCTGGAAATTAAGCAAAGAGGCTGGAATGGAAAATATTATAATAAGAAAAGATTTAAATGAAGAAGAAAGAGAAGTTTTAAAATCACTGAAGGATCAAGCAAAGGAAAAAATTGATAAGAGGACAAAGGAAGAATGTAATACTTTTTTTTGGGGAGTATTGGATATGAAAGTAAGGAAGTGGTATATAGGGAAATAGAAGTGAAGGAAACTAAGGGGGATAGCTGTGAAAGATTAGAAATTGAGGAAGTGGTATTAACGGAGAGAAGGAGAGAAGAGGGTATAAAAAACATGAAAAATAATTTAAAGGTGATATACACTAATATTGATGGTTTAATATCAGCCAGGCTTGAAATTAATGATTTATTGAGAGAATATGAACCTGATGTCATGTGCTTTGTAGAGACCAAATAAAGATAGGATATTGATGTTCATTTGGGAGATGGTAAATACAATCTGTGGAGAAGAGACCGAAAAGAAAAAACGGGAGGAGGAGTGATGATAGCAGTGAAGAACAACATAAATGTATATACTGTGGAAATGGGAGAAGGCAGGGCTGAAGTGATATATATGAAATTAGATACTGTAGAAACTGGAGAGAAAGTCAAGCGAGATATGGCGGTAGTGTATGTTCCCCCTAAGACCAGAGCAAGGAATGATGACGAATACCATAAGATGTTGTCAGATATGGCTAGCTATTTACAAAAAAAAAATTGAGAAAAGCAATAATATAATTTTGGTGGGTGACTTTAACTGTAAAGAGGTGAACTGGGAGGAATGGGACTCAGGAGGCTGCGAGGATTTGTGGGGCACTATATTACTAAATATAATAATGAATAATGTGATGACGCAATGGGTCAGACAAGAAACACGGTTCCGAGGTGAGGACACACCAGCAAGGTCAGATTTACCGTTTACCAAAGAACCCGATGTAATAAAATCATTGAAATATTTCTGTCCTATAGGAAAAAGTGATTATGTGGTCATTGAGTTCCAGATGATAATACGGAACGTCGAGCCAAGAGACGAGCTTCATAGACAGGGAAGGTACAACTTTGGGAAAGGACTGAGAAACTTTTTTGAAAATGCAGATTGGAGAAAATTCAGAGAAAAGAGAGAAACAAAGGAAGTGGGATATCTTTCTAGACCTCTACAATTTGGGAGTGGAAAAATTTGTACCAAGAGTAAGAGGGAAAGAAAACAGGAAAAAGGAGTGGTTTAACAGAAGGTGCATGATAGCAAAAAAAGAAAGAGATAAGGCGTGGAACAACTGGAGAAAGAGGGGCAACACCAGAACAAAGGAAGAATATAAAAGAACTAGAAATGATTACACAAGAATACGTAGAGAAGAAGAAAGGAATTTTGAAAAAGGTATAATAGACAAATGCAAGAATGAACCCAAACTGTTGTATAGATTTGTTAATGGCAAATTGAAACAAAGGGAAGGAATCAGTAAATTGAAAGTAGAAGGAGAGGTCTATAAAGATGCAGCAATGCAAGCTGAAATAATGAACAATTGTTTTCAATCAGTTTTCACTAATGAAAAAGAGTTTGTGGAAGGGGAGGGAGTGACTAGAAATGTCTATCTATCTATCTATCTATTGCCAGACGCCTCAATCCCGTTTGGGGTGGCCACAAACAAATCGCCTCCAAGTCGCCCTTTCCCCCGCCATTTCACTGCCCTGCTCCCAACTCACACCCCCCTCTCTCATATACCTCTCCACCCCATCCCTCCATCTCATCCTCGGCCTCCCCTTCCCTCTTCCCCCCTCCACCTCACTCACATACACTCTTTTCGTCAGTCTTTCACCCTCCATCCTCTCCACGTGGCCAAACCACCTCAGTGTGTACCGGTGATAAAAGATATAAAAGTGGAGGTACAGGAAGTGTACAAATTACTGGAAACTCAAGATGTAAGGAAAGCCCCAGCACCTGATGGAATTTCTAATTGGGTACTGAAGGAATGCAGAGAACAACTGGCAGATAAAATTCACCGTTTAATCATGTGTTCTCTGGAAGAGGGGAAAGTGCCACAGGAATGGAAGAGGGCAAATGTGGTACCAATTTATAAGGGAGGAAACAGGGAAGAACCCCTGAATTATAGACCAGTGTCTCTAAATCAATATGGTCGCAAAATTGTGCGAGGGAATCCTGAAAGACAGATGGATAAAATATCTAGAAGAGATGAATATTTTGGCTGAATGTCAGTCTGGATTCAGAAGTGGAAGGTCATGTGTTTCCAACTTGTTGAGCTTTTACTCAAGAGCGATTGACGTGGTACAGGAGAGAGATGGTTGGGTGGACTGTGTGTACTTAGACTTAGAGAAGGCCTTTGACAAGGTACCTCATAAGAGGCTAATGTGGAAACTAGAATATATAGGGGGACTGAAGGGGAAACTCCTGGAATGGATGAGAGACTTTTTGAGAGACAAACAAATGAGGACAATAATAAAGGATAGGATGTCTGGATGGAGGGAAGTTACAAGTGGAGTCCCTCAAGGCTCCGTGTCGGCGCCAGTAATGTTCCTGATTTACGTAAATGATATGGTAGATAGAGTGAACAGTTATGCAAGTCTGTTTGCTGATGATGTAAAGATCTTGAGGAAGATAGAGGTTGAGGAGGATTGTAAAATGCTGCAGGAGGATCTGGATAGGATACATGATTGAAGCCGGATGTGGGAAACGAAATTTAATGTAAAGAAATGTAAAATATTGGAAATGGGTAAAAGTACCAGGAGGCCATCACTGAATTATTTGTTGGGTAATGAATTAATCACTAAAATGAGAGAAGAGAAAGACTTAGGAGTGCTGGTCCAAGATAGTTTGTCACCTGAAAAGCACATTAATAAGATAGTTAGAGAGACTTATAAACTCCTGACTAACATAAGAGTAGCATTTCATTATATGGATGAGGAGATGATGAAAAAATTGATAGTGGCCATGATACGCCCCAGGTTAGAATATGCAGTGGTAGTGTGGTCCCCACACAAAAAGAAAGATATAAACAAGATTGAGAGAATACAAAGAACGGCAACCAAAATGGTCCCCAGTCTGGCAGATCTGTCATACAGAGAGAGGCTGGAAAAGCCGGATTTGCCTTCCTTAGAGGAAAGGAGAAAGAGGGGAGACATGATTGCAGTGTTCAGGACCATGGTGGGAGTAGATAAAATTGACTGAGAAGATCTGTTTTTCTGGGATAAGAGAGCAACAAGAGGACACGGAATGAAATTGAAAAAGTCAAGCTGCTCGAAGGATATCAAGAAATATAGCTTTCCTTACAGAAGTATAGATTTATGGAATAGCCTGGACAAAGAGATCATCCAGTCTAAAAACTTAAACGAGGTTAAAGCTAAATTCCACTTACTGAGAAACAGCGATGGGAACCCACGAGCATAGCATATTTCGTGTGTATCTCAATTAGGTATATTGGGTAAATACATAAGTATTTGGAACGATTTAGACAAAAAGGTGGTCCAGGAGAAAAACATTCATGTGTGTAAAAGTAAACTAGATAAATGTGGATATGGAGACAGGACAACACGAGCATCGCTCAATTCCTGTATACTACAAATAGGTAAATATAAATAGGTAAATACACACACACAGACACAACACACACACAAAAAAGCATGTACACACATAATAGCACATACACACATAAAAGAACATACTGTGCACATAAAAGTACATACACACACTACAACATATACACACACAAAAGTGCATAGACACAAAAAAGCATGTACACACATAAAAGCACATACAGGTACACACACAAAAGCACAAACACATTCACGAAAACATATACACACACAAAAGCACATACACATTCACGAAAACATATACACACATAAAAGCACATACACATTCACGAAAACATATACACACACAAAAGCACATACACATTCACGAAAACATATACACACACAAAAGCACATACACACATAAGAGCATATCCACACACATGACTGCATGCATGAAAACATGTGCATGCATTCTCATGCATACATTCATACACACACATATGCATGTGCGCACACACACACACACACACACACACACACACACACACACACACACACACACACACACACACACATCAATAACAGACTATCTCCGGCTGACCACATCAGCGAGAAGGTACGGAACACATATACACTGCTTGCAAATATGAGAGTAGCATTCACATACATAAATGAAGACATGCTAAGAAGGATAATAACATCATTCATTAGACCAACCCTGGAATATGCATCAGTAGTCTGGAGTCCTCATCTCAAAAAGCATGTAGACAAGATTGAAAAAGTTCAAAGGGCCGCTACAAGATGGATACCAAGCTTAAGGGACTTAAGCTACGAAGAAAGACTAAATAAACCGAATCTACCAACACTACAGGAGAGAAGGAAAAGAGGTGACATGATAATGCTATATAAGTGCATATCAGGGAAGGAGAAAATAGACATAAATGATTACTTAACATATGGAGAAGCATCAGCAAGAGGACACTGCAAAAAAACTGCATAAGAAGAGAGGTGATAAAGACGTAAGGAAATTCATTTTCCCAAACGGAGCAATTGATCAATGGAATGCACTACCGAATGAAATAGTGTGTGCCAAAACAATTCACAAATTTAAGGATATGTACGATAAATATGGTTTAAGACACTGGACAGTACGAGCTTGACTCATTCCTGTAAAGATACAATTAAGTAAGAACAATCAGGTAAGAACACACACACACACACACACACACACACACACACACACACACACATCATTTACTGCCTGTTTCTTTCCTCTCACCTTACTGCCACCACTAACAATGTATTGTATCATTATAAAGGTTCCAACATGCTTGCATGCAACAGTCTTCATAACCTAATGATGTTTCTCCATGCCACTCAATCTCTGGCAGCTTCCCTATTCAGTCCCTTATCTCTTATGCCACACAATGACCTCATCTCTAGTCCTTCTTGGTTTGCCTTTTGCAACCCTTCAGTCAACAATTTGCACCTCTCACCTGCACCCAATTGTCATCCTCCATCCTTTCAACATGCCCAAACCATCTCAATCAACCCCTCCTCATCACAATACCAATACATTAATTTCTCATCCTTCCTCTCAGCTCTTCAACTGCAATCTTAGACCCCCAAGGCCTCATATTCAAGGATACACTACACATCCAACTAATCACTGTCATTTCTGAATGTTTGAGCCTAAGAATATCCTCTTCCTTTACTGTCCAAGTCTCACTACCACACAGTATTACATTCCTAATACATGCCGCATACAAGGACCTCTTAGCATAGAGGGAAGCCCTCTCAGTGTTAGGAGAGGCAACATCTGCCTGAACTTCCTCCAACCATTCCTTACCCAAGCCACACAGCTAGCTCCAGGCCCAACTCCAGCACATAACATGACTCCCAAATAACAAAACTCTTCCACAACTCAAGAGACTCACCAGCAAGGTCATTCCATTCACACCTATCGGTCTCTAAAACATGCTCCCCCAACACACTGCACCCATGAAATCAGCATTATTTTGCAGCCTACCTCTTATACCACAATATCTTTTATGCACCTTTTTATCAAAAATGCTGCACAAGATGGAGTTACTTACCACTCCCTGCTGGCAAACTGCACATGGCCCACTTCCTCTATTTTAATAGTACTGTCACTAGCTCTTGATGTCATCACCTTTGTTTTATCTGCATTTACTCTCAAACCCATGTGCCCAATTATGACTCTCCACTTCCGAAGTCTTTCCTCAGCCTCCCTTTCATTTTCTGTGATCAACACCAAGTCATCTGCATATATCTCTCATGTGAGTACAATTTTTGATGTCATGTGAAAGAGTTTCAAGCACCAAGACAAGCAATTAGGGGATCAAGACTTCCCCCTGATGTATGTCAACATTTAAGGAGAACTCATCACTCCATTCACTCTCACATAGGTGCAGGCAACCATATACATAGGCATAACTATGCAAACCAACTGCTCCTTGATCCCAAGCTTTCTCATTGCCCACTTCATCACCTCCCTAGGGACTCTGTTGCATACCATCTCCAAATCAACAAAAACAAAGTATAACTCCTTTTTCTTTCCTTATATTTTTTCTGATGCTGTCATACAATGAATGTGACATCACTGGTCCCATTGCCTGGCATAAACCCAAACAGCATCTCATCAGTATTCAGTCTTTACCTTGTCATACCTTCCAGGACTCTCTCCATTACCTTCATTATCTGGTACAAAAGTTTTATGCCTCTAGAATTTCCTCTTTCCAGGGTATCACCCTTCCCACTGTCTAAATCACACATCAGCCAGTTATCTGGAACAACACATTCATATATAATTTAATTTATAAAATCACTAACTAAACCCATTCTTAGATCTCCCATGACATCAACATTTTGGCAGTTAACCCAGACACACCTGCTGCCTTCCCTAACTGCATCCTGCCTACTGCTTTACTCACAGTAGCAGCACCAAAGGCCATGGGCCAAACACTGGATCCACTGACGCCAAACCTTCTCTACAGTCAAACTTCTCATCCAGCAGCCAGCTATAATGCTCTCTCCAGGCATCTGTAATATGCTCACTGTCCACCACTCCCTTTCCGTCATCATTCTTCACACACTGCTCACCTATGATATCCTGCATTCCTTCTTCATCAGATTTGCCACCTTAAATACCACATTCTTCCTTTCCACACTGTTTAGGGTATTCAGTAATATAAAAGTCTTTGAGACTCAGTTTTTGCCCTGTATACCTCCTATCTGGCTCTACAATTGGCAGCTAAGTATGGTACAGTATTCCTCTCTGTTACCACCCCTCTTCCCTTCTCTGAAAAGTTTTCTTTTCTCTTTAAATGCTGCTTCTATTTCCTCAGCTCACCACCATGTTGCCTCATAAGGAGAGCCCCTTGTCCATTCACACAATGAATCAACAGCTCTCAAGAGATTATTCTTGAGAGTTCTGTATTGCTCATTAACACTTCTGTCTACATCTCTCTGTTCAGCCACCAATCTACTCATCTTGATACTTTATGTTATTCAAATATTTTTTCACCAACCCTTAGTTGTCTGAAGATACTCCCTTCCCCGACACCCAAACATTACCCCAACTGCCTGTTACGGTAAGCAATCACCACTTATTACAACTTCGTACACTATAATTAACTCTTTATTATGTCCAGTGATGTTGCCAGAGGTTGAATGTGTACTACAATAAATATCAGATATAATCAGGAGGGGGCAAAAATTTTTCATGAGGGCTAATGGGGAGACTTTTGGAAAATTCTGGGATTTCACCATACCAATTTGCCATATAACACTGGTTTCAATGGTGCAATTTGTGCATTTCAATTTATACAGTAAAATTCCTGGATACATAGGCACCGTAAACTAAGCGTCTACTGTATTATATCAGCCTCATGAATTTGACTTTTTTCTGTATAAGGTTGATATTAGCCATTTATACACATGTATGCTAATGGTGCATGACTGACCCCTTTTAGAGACTTCATGCTCATCTCCAACTCAGCATTGCGCAGCTCAGCGTTGGAGAGGTCCTGCTGTGTTTTGCTCTTAGCCTCTGCGAGTTGGTCTTTCTGGCGGCGCAGATCGGAGAGAGCACCCTGTAGTTCAGCCACCCGTTCCTCCAGCTGTCGTCGCTCAGACTCACTGCGAGACAGCTGAGTCTGAGACTAAATGGAAGAAAGGTCAAAATAGACACAAAGACATTAAACTGGTACAATACAATAAACAACTTTCACTGGTAATCATCTTGATGATCATCCTAACTGTATATAATAGGCAGAAAGAACTGAAGCAAACCTCCTTGATTTTTTACATCATATACATTAACCCCTAAACCGCGGGCTTGTTTTGCTTTGACTTGCGGCTCCCGCGGGCATATTCGCGCTCCGACAGACTTTCTAAAAATATTTGCCAAAAATCAGTTATTAGACCTAGAATATTAAAATTACATATGCATATGGCACATACCTTCAGCTTTCTCCTGGGATGTTTGTTGAGCCTTCGTCGAGTTCCGTAGGACTTGTGGAGACCTCTGAAGTTGGGTAACAAAGTCTCCACTTTACACTTCCCGACAACCCGTAATATGATTACCATAGCCTGATATTATCACTAGAAACACTATTCTATGATTCTCAAATAGTTTGGAATCCATACTCCAAAAAAAAAAAAACACTGTGAAAGCAATGAAAATTACGAGGGCGTATGACCTTCCCACTTGCGATCGTTCGCCGCTGGTGTTCAGTCAAATTTATTATTCATAAAACCCCTCACACTTTATATTTCTATTACTATATAACACTTATATATGTCTACAGTCTTTATCCAGAAGTTTCCTTCAGTAATAGTAATTTATTGTCACTGTAGGCATTCAATTTTTCTCTTAGTAAAATATGTAGCATTCACTTTCTCGTCCTGTATACTAGCGTTGAGAGTGAATGTCACTTTCACCTTCACTTTCATAACTCACTTTATTCATACATGCTAGAGTGAAACCTTCACTTTCATTACTCCTAGTATATATACTCGTTATTATTATAATAATACTCATTTACATTTCTATTTACATTCTCTATTTTATTTACATTATTTACATTTCTATTTTATTTACACTGTGTTAGGCACTGTCACTTGCAGTAAATTATAAAACTATTTTCCACTGTTCACTTATATTTACATTCATTGCTTTCTTGTTGTTTACACATTATTTACATTTCCACTTGCACTGTTTTACTCACCAGAAAGATCGTAGTCACTCTCTATCATTTGTCAGCTCTTTACCCCTTTCCACACGAGGTTTAGTAGGGGGTAGAGGTCACAGGGCCCTTTGCATGGGGCTAAAAAGCGGCGGAATTTGAAAGGCGCAAATCCAACATACTTTCACCTTGAAAGACGACGTAGCAGCCGTGGCTCAGTGGGTTAGTGCGCTCCGCTCTGACCGAAGGGTCGGAGGATTGAATCCACCCAAGGGTCATTGGTAGACATCAGGAAGGGCATCCGGTCATAAAATGCTACATGCTCCAGTCCAAAAGTCCTCTACCCAGGGGCAACGCCTTAGCCCTTCGGGGATACCTGGCGTAAAACCAAATTATTATTTATAATTATTAAAGACGACAGTAAACTGATACTGGTGGCCTGCCTAGGGGGAGTGCAATACTCCCAACGTCAGCCTTGTGACAGCTGCTAATATACAGCTATGAAATGATTGGCAGGAAATCTAGACAATACATAATAAATTAGGAAGTTCCAGGTGAATGTAAGCATCACTTAGGCTTCTCCCTTCCCTCCTTATATATATTTTTATTACGAGAATAGATTATACGGCATATATCAAGGAGAAATAAACAGCAAAAATTAGCGAGCGAGTGCACATGAGGTATTGTCAGGTGATAATTAGCCAATTCCAGGTGTATGGCACTATCACTTACCTTATTTCTTTTTTGTATATATTATTTGGTATAAGAATAGGGCATAGGGCTTATTTCAACGGATGAAATCAGTGGAAAATTCCAGGGTAGATTTACTTAGCTCAGAATACAGTGTAGTGGCCTGCAATAATTATGTAGTTCCAGGTGAATGTAAATATCACTTAGGCTTCTCCCTTCCTTTCTTATGTATATTTCTATTACGAGAATAGATTATACGGCATAGTTCAAGGGGAAATAAACAGCGAAAAGTAGAGAACGAGTGCACGTGAGATGTTGTCAGGTGATAATTAGCCAATTCCAGGTGTATGGCACTCTCACTTACCTTATTTCTTTTTTGTATATATTATTTGGTATAAGAATAGGGCATAAGGCTTATTTCAATGGATGAAATCAGTGGAAAATTCCAGGGAAGATTTACTTAGCGTAGCACAGCCGGGCAGGCGAGAGGAGAGGGTAATGGAGGGGAGGTAGGGAGGGGAATCAAGAACGGGGAGAAATGGCTAAATTGTCAACAATGGATGGGAGTACAGATGAGATTAGGAGTGCTGACTAGTGTTGGACATTGGCAGTACTGATAGATGATACAAGCCACCACTTGAAAGCCCGGGCGAATTCAAAATAACACAGAATCACAAAAGTGATGCCTCGCGGTATGATCCCTTGCTCACAAGCGTCATGAAAGTGACGCCCCGCGGTTAAGGGGTTAAAGGAGAAGGGATGTCCTATACCATTCCTTCATCCTGTGTTTTAAAAGCCATACCATTTGCAACATCATCATCAACATCCTGCCTCTATTCTCACCTAAAGGTGGAGTAAGGTAAGACCCAAGAAGTATGGAAAAAGGAAGTCATGACAGGAAGAACCAATTAACAGCATGGCCAATTACTGTATAATGAGACACAAACTCATCCACTGACAATTCAAGGCCCTGAAATCATGGCTCAACCTCACAGGCATAACCATCCACATATATATGAGCTTCATATTACCTATCACACAGAATCATTATAATGACAACCAAGTTAAAAAAAAAGAGGTGCTATCTACAACACAGGGACAGGAGTACATGGAGTTCAAGAAAACTCTTACAATATAAACTTAGGAGTTCTCAGCAAGGACTGGAGAGGATAATGCTAAATATCAATCTGATGGGTCAGAAAAGAGTTTTCAAGGCAAGACAACAGACTAGAAATATTAACTGCCACACTAATAAGTAGAAATGGACATGGATTTATATATACAGCAAGCTCGCCCCCAACGCGTGGGTTTCGTTCCTAACGTGGCGCATTCAGCGCGAAACCGTTTAAGTTTTAACTACTTATTTTGCTCCCTAGATCTCCTAAACGTGGTCTTTTGCTGTTATCTGCCATTGGTAATCAATATGAAGCACTTTAAGTGGTTAGAAGGTTTATTTAACCCCTTAAACGCGGATCGTCGCATTTGCGACGGTCAGCCCAAAGGACAGAACGGCGGATCATCGCGTTTGCGATTTGAGTTAATTTTGAATAACCGCGGGCAAGCAGGCTCCAGCTGGTATTGTCTATCAGTACCACCACCCTCTAGCTACAACTAGCATACTTTACCTTTGTACTACTAACCTCAGTTGTTGCCAAATATCGCGTTTTCCCCCCCCGTCCCCCCCCCCACCATGGCCCGGCCAGCCTGGCTGTGATACATGGCAGCGCTCTGAGCGCTCAGAACTGTAAATCTGCGATCTCCTCTCACAAGCAGTTTATGCTACTAGGAAACACTTGTTTCCCCAGTTGTAAGACTAGCTTTTTTTCTCACAGTTTGCCCCTGTTTAGTGTCAGTTTACTGCAGGCTTTCAAAGTGAGATTATGGCGAGTTCTAGCTCTTCCCAGTCAGTGCAAGCGGCCGACAGGAACGAGAATAAAGTGGCGGACGTAAGGGAGAATAAAAAGCGCGCCGTGGTGATCTTTTGGGAAGTAATATGATTGAAAATAATGTAGTATACATGTTTTTAGCTGTGAAAATGGAAATGTTTGTTGAGTGACGGGAAGACCGCCGCCACAGTGCATGTCGGCCGTATGCTCCGTTGATTTTAGCCTTATTTTCAGTGCTTATTGTACAAATACGGATTCCTAACTACCTTTATGTTGTAGTATAAAGTTTACTGTGACAGAATGAGGCTGTGGTAGAGGGGAAACCGGGTTGCTGGAGGTGTGAAAGTGAAGATTTGGTTACCCAACTTTGCAAGTCTCCACAAGTCCTTGGGTAGTCCACGAAGGCTCAACACCTGTCTCTGGAGAAAGCTGAATGTAAGTACTATCTGCCATACCAAGTATAATGTTCTAGGGTTAATCTCTGATTTTTGGCGAATATTTTCCTACAGGTACTCAGACCACGATACAATCCCGCCACTCGGGGGGGATCGACTGTACACAGCCGCATTTAAGGGGTTAATGTTATGACTTACAAATACAGTACTGCACAGCAAAACTTCAACATACAAATACCTAAGCACAAGGCAACATTCCGATGCCGAAACCAGTCGGCGTCGGAATGTTGCTTTGTGTTTACGTATTTGTATGTCGAAGTTTTGCTGTGCAGTACTGTATTTGTAAGTTATAACATTAAATGAATCTTCTAACCACTTAAAGTGCTTCATATTGATTACCAATGGCAGATAACAGCAAAACACCACGTTTAGGGAGTCTAGGGAGCAAAATGGTTTCTGGACTATTCGCTGTCAAGCCAGTTCGCCGTCACAATAATAACAAGACAACATAGACTTTCATGGATCCCCCTGAAATATAGTTATTAAAGTACTGATTAATTAATAATAAGTATATTTATAAAAGTATTGATTAATTAATATATTTATAGAATGACGGGGAATCATACAGGGTGCGAATTATCCTGATGGGGAATCGTTCATGTTTTGACAGGGAACTGACATGATGATGAATTGTCTTGGAACCCACCGATCGTGTGTAATCTATAACTGGTTACCAGGCTTTATTTAATGCTTTAACTTTCTATAAGTGCTTTAACTTACAAGTGCATAAAAGAATAGTAAATATTTAACTTACAAATACAGTACTGTGGAAAAGCAGTACAGCAAATATTTAACAAACAAATAAAAAAGGTAATATTCTGACCCCTATCAGAAAACTGGTTATAAGACTTTATTTCTTGCTTGATGTTATTTAATAATACTTTAACTTGCACATAAACTTACCAGAACAGTACTGTAAATATTTAACTTACAAATACAGCACTGAGGAAAAGCAGTACAGCGAGTCACATCACATGATCAAAACAAACTGTGCGTGCTGAGCTGATGTTCGAGGATTTGGCCTATCAACGGCCTCTGTTGCGTAAATATATAGTTTTCGTAATGGTTCTTTAACCCCTTAACCGTGGGGCGTCACTTTCGTGACGCTTGGGAGCAAGGGATCATACCGCGGGGCGACACTTTTGTGATTCTGTGTTATTTTGAATTCGCCCGGGCTTTGAAGTGGTGGCTTGTATCATCTATCAGTACTGCCAATGTCCAACACTAGTCTGCACTCCTAATCTCATCTGTACTCCCATCCATTGTTGACAATTTAGCCATTTCTCCCCGTTCTTGACTCCCCTCCCTACCTCCCCTCCATTACCCTATCCTCTCGCCTGCCTGGCCATGCTACGCTAAGTAAATCTTCCCTGGAATTTTTCACTGATTTCATCCATTGAAATAAGCCCTATGCCCTATTCTTATACCAAATAATATATACAAGAAAGAAATAAGGTAAGTGAGAGTGCCATACACCTAGAATCGGCTAATTATCACCTGACAACACCTCACGTGCACTCGTTCGCTAATTTTCACTGTTTATTTCCCCTTGAAATATGCCGTATAATCTATTTTCGAAATAAAAATATATATAAGAAAGGAAGGGAGAAGCCTAAGTGATATTTACAACACCTGGAACTACCTAATTATTGCAGGCCACCACACTGTATTCTACGCTAAGTAAATCTTCCCTGGAATTTTCCACTGATTTCATCCATTGAAATAAGCCCTATGCCCTATTCTTATACCAAATAATATATACAAAAAAGAAATAAGGTAAGTGATAGTGCCATACACCTGGAATTGGCTAATTATCACCTGACAACACCTCACGTGCACTTGTTCGCTAATTTTTGCTGTTTATTTCCCCTTGAAATATGCCGTATAATCTATTTTTGTAATAAATATGCATATAAGGAAGGAAGGGAGAAGCCTAAGTGATATTTACATTCACCTGGAACTACCTAATTTATTATGTATTGTCTTGGTTTCCTGCCAATCATTTCATTGCTATATATTAGCATGTCTCATAGGGCTGAAGTTCGTAGTATTGCACCTACCCTAGCCAGGCGGCAGGAGGCCACCACTATCAGTTCACTGTCGTCTTTGAAAGTGGGAGTATGTCTGATTTGCTCCTGCTAACTTCCGCCGCTTTATAGCCCCATGCAAAGGGCCCTGTGACCTTTACCCCCTACTAAACCTCGTGTGGAAAGAGGTAAAGGGCTGACAATTGATAGAGAATGACTATGATCTTTTTACTGAGTAAAATAGTGCAAGTGGAATTGTAAATAAAGTGTAAATAATGTGTAAACAGCAAGAAAGCAATGAATGAAAATATAAGTGAACAGTGGAAAATAGTTTTATAAGTTACTTCAAGTGACAGTGCATAACACATGTAAATAAAATAGAAATGTAAATAATGTAAATAAAATAGAGAACATAAATAGAAATGTAAATGAGTAGTATTATAAGAATACGAGTATATATACTAGGAGTAATGAAAGTGAAGGTTTCACTCTAGCATGTATGAATACTATGAGTTATGAGAGTGAAGGTGAAAGTGACATTCACTCTCAATGCTAGTATACAGGACGAGAAAGTGAATGCTACGTATTTTACTGAAAGAAATTGAATCCCTACAGTGACAATAAACTACTATTACTGAAGGAAACTTATGGATAAAGACTGTAGATATATATAAGTGTTATATAGTAACAGAAATATAAACTGTCAGTGTTTTTATGAATAACAGACAACACTAGTGGCGAACGATCGGAAGTGGGATGGTCATACGCCCTCGTAATTTTCATTGCTTTCACAGTGTTTTTTTGGGGTAGTATGGATTCCAAACTATTTGAGAATCATAGATTAGTGTTTCTAGTGATAATATCAGGCTGTGGTAATCATATTACGAGTTGTCGGGAAGTGTAAAGTGGTGACTTTGTTACCCAACTTCAGAGGTCTCCACAAGTTTTACGGTACTCAACGAAGGCTCAACAAACACCCAAGGAGAAAGCTGAAGGTATGTGCCATAAGTATATGTGATTTTAATATTCAAGGACTAATAACTGATTTTTGGCAAATATTTTTAGAGAGTCTGTCGGAGCGCGACTATGCCCGCGGGAGCCGCAAGTCAAAGCAAAACAAGCCCGCGGTGTAAGGGTTAATCTTACGTTATCTTATACATATCCCAGCACTAACCGTGTATAATTGCGAGCGTGTTTGCCAAGAACGTGTTCCGGGCGAGTTTACCGTATATTTTCGTTTAGTTTTTAAAAACTCCAACATGCTTGCATGCGTCGGCCTTGGTCACCTAATGGCGGCTCTCCATGCTGCAGGATCCATTGCAGCCTCCCTGTTCAGTCCCTTAACCCTGCGGTCACACTTAATGACCTAGTCTCATGTCTTTCTTGGTTTACCCCTCGTTACCCCACCCCCAATATTAACACTTCTCACCTTCCTCACCCAATTATCATCCCCCATCCTCTCCACATGTCCAAACCATCTCAATCTACCTCTCCTCATCACAACACCAATACACTCCAGTCCCATCCTACCTCTCAACTCTTCCATCGCAAACCCAGTCCCCCCCAGACCTTGCACGCAGGGACGCACTACACATCCACCCAATCATTGTCACTTCTGTACGTCTGAGCCAGCGAATATCCTCCTCCCCCACTGCCCAGGTCTCACTACCATACAGCACCACACTCCTAACACATGCTACACACAAAGACCCTGCAGCATGTAGGGATAGTCCTCTCAATGTCAGGAGGGGCAAGAGCTCCCTAACTTCTTCCATCCACTTCTCACCCTAGCCACAGAGCTAGCTCCAGCCCCACCTCCAGCATACAACATGTCTCCCAAATAACAAAACTCTTCCACACACTCAAGAGATTCACCAGCAAGTTCAATCCTTTCACACCTGACAATCTCCACCTGCTCTCCCCGGCACGCCGTACACATAAAATCAGCATTATCTCGCAGTCTACCTCTGATACCACTACATCTCCTGTGCACCCATTTATCACAAACACTGCACAAGATGGAATTACTTCCCACACCCTTGTGACAAACTGCACATGGCCACTCTCCCTCGTCTTTGACAGTACTGCCACCAACCCTAGATATCATTACCTTCGTTCCATCCACATTTACTCCCAAGCCCCTGTGCCCCATACCATCTCTCCACTTCCTAAACTTTTCCTCTGCCTCCCTTTCATTCTCTGCAATCAAGACCAAATCATCAGCATACAACATCTCCCACGGAAGTCCGTTTCTAAAGTCATGTGAGAGGGCTTCAAGTACCATGATAAACAACATGGGACTCAAAACTGACCCCTGATGCACACCAACATTCACGGAAAACTCATCACTCAAATCTCCATTCACTCTTACCTGGGTGTGAGCACCCACATACATAGCCATAACCACCCTAACAAGCCACTCCTCCAAGATAAGCTTTCTCATTGCCCACTTCACCACCTCTCAAGGGACTCTGTCAAAGGCCTTTTCCAAATCAACAAAAACAAAATACTGATCCCTTTTCTTACCAATATATTTTTCCTGAAGCTGTCGAACAATGAATATGGCATCAGTGGTCCCCTTACCTGGCATAAACCCAAACTGCATCTCATCAATATTCACTCTTTCTCTAATCATACCTTCTAAAACTCTCTCCATTACCTTCATTATCTGATCTAAAAGCTTTATACCTCTATAAAATCCTCTTTCCAGGACATCACCCTTCCCTTTATACACATTTACAATTACACTCTTCAGCCAATCATCTGAGACAACACACTCATAAAATAATCATATCTATCAGGTCAGTGACTAACCTCCCTCTTATATCTCCTGAGGTCTTCAACATATCGGCAGTCAACCCAGACACACCTGCTGCCTTCCCCACCTTCATCCTGCCTACTGCCTCACTCACAGTAGCAGCATCAATCAAAGGCTAAGGGCCAAACACTGGATCTGCTGGCTCTAAACCCTCCCTGTCCCAGTCAAACTCCTCATTCAACAATCAGTTATAATGCTCTCTCCATGCACCTTTAATATCCTCACTGTTCACCACTACCCTTCCTTCATCATTCTTCACACACTGCTCGCCTATAATATCCCGATTATCCCTCTTCATCTGATTTGCCACCTTAAATATCAAATTTTTCCTTTGCCCACGATTTAGGTTTTCAAGTATAAGTCTCTGTGACTCAGACTTCGCCCTGTATACCTCTCTTCTAGCCCTACGCTTGGCAGACAAGTATTCCTCCTTGCTACCACCCTTCTTCCATTCCCGGAAAAGCCATCTTTTCTTCTTAACTGCAGCTTCTACACCCTCATCCCACCACCAAGTTACTTTATGTCTTGGTGGTCCTCTTGTCCAATCGCATGTTACATCAGTAACTCTCAAGAGATTGTTCTTGAGGGCTCTGTACTGTTCATTAACGCCTCTGTCTACAGCTCCCTGTTCAGCCACCACTCTCCTCATCTCTCTATAGAAGGCATCCCTTACTACTTGGTTTTTCAGATTCCATATTTTCCTCCTAGGTACATAAGTCCTCTTTTTCATCACTCATTCTTCAAACACCATATCACAAATCAATAGTTTGTGCTGCTGCAACCACTCCTCACTTCCTAACTTTAACATCCCTCACTAACCTCCTATCAGCCCTCCTAACCAGAAAATAATCTATCTGACTGTTATTTCCCCCAGACTCATGCATAATTAACCTACTCTCTCTTTTCCTAAAATATGTGTTGCACACAATCATGTCCGTTGCCTTCCCAAACTCGAGTATCCTTTCCCCTTCCACATTCCTTATACCATACGCACATCCCCCATGTAATCCTTCATAAACTTGTGCTGCTTCACCTCCATGACCATTTAAGTCCCCTCCCAAAACCACTATCTCATCATCCTGCATACCACCTACTACACGTATTAAATCATCCCAAAATCTATCTTTCTCTGCTTCATCCAATCCTGCCTATGGAGCATATGCTGATATAATGGCAGCTATCTTTCTACCGAATAGAATTTTCACTACCAATATCCTATCGCTTACTCTCATAACATGCATAACATATTCCACCCATTTCTCCGCAACCATCACACCAACACCCCCATATCCGTCTGTCCCCCCCCCCTGCCAAAACAACTTAGAGTAACAGTCCTTCCCAACAATCTTTCTGGCTGATCCACCCCTGTACCAGACTTCCTGCAAACACGCCACATGCACCCAACTCCTACTGAATGCCTCAATGACTCCCCCCGCTCTTCCCCTCAAACTTCCCACATTCCATGAACCCACCCTCATCCCCCTGGGTGATTTACTGTCCTCAAGCTTGCTTTGAAACTTATTCTTGCATTTTGTCACAGTCAGTATTAATAAAGGGGGACAGATATACCACAGGTCCCACTCACTGCACAGTCCAAGGTCCAGGCAATGGATCTGGGACCCTTAGCCCAACAGCTTACCAGTGGCTGTGGTTGTGGCCTTGGGGCATCCTGCCACGACAGCTGCAGGGACACCCTCCAAGCGTGTCTTGGCACTGCAACTATCCTGCCATTATACACCCACTGATAGGGCAGCCTCCTGGGGCGCTACTCCCAGGTTCGGATCTCTCTCTATCGGGCGGAAGCGGCAGCCTGGGAACTGAAATGTCCTGTACCCTCTAGCACAAGCTCGAGCCCCATGTCACCCTGGACCCATGATCTATGCCGGCGGAACCCCCGTCACCCGCCACTAGGTAGCGGGGGCAAAGTTTTCTGGTTGCATGCCCTTGCTGGCACCAACCCCTGTAATGTAGTGGGATACGTTGTGTGAAATGTAAAGTGCATGTGGTGTAGTGCATAAGATAGTTAAAGGAAATGTTTGGGAGAGTATGCTGGTCTACTCTCTATGCTACTGTCACACTGAAAAGTTCAGCAAAGGGGATGGTTAGATAGCTGGTGAAACAGGAGCTCCAACTCTCCTTACCACCAGCATTCCCATTCCCCTCGGGAGTACCACCCAGTTCGGCCCGTGCTACAGTCTCCTTCTATATTTTGCAGAACTATTCATAAATGGGCAACAACAATAACAGACTGATAACCCATGGATAAAGTGAAAGAAATGAGCAGAGATCTAAGTGCAGGGATAAAGACCACAAATAAGCAGGAGTGGTAGGGAACAGGATAACAACCACTAGAATAGTCAAAATTTAAAGAGATTACAGTCCATCTCCAGTAGGGTAGTACAGTACCTGGGAGAGATTATAATACTGAGATGGAAAGACAGCCAGCTACTATATTGTAAAGAAGTGACACAGACTGGAGTGGATGGTGTTCATCAATCAGAAAACACACCAATCTTAGGAACCCTTTAAAAAAAAAATTTTAGTTGAATGATGAAAATGTTCAAGAAAACAAAGACTGAATCTTGATTATATTGACAATCAGACAATGTTCATTAGAGGAGCTACCAGACGTCTGTCAGAGTAGCTGTTAAATTTAATATTTTGTAAAAGGATAATTTAATATAAAATAATCACAAATCTTACAAGAATGCAAAACAGTATATCTAGCTTACCCTACTAAGCTCCTCCTGCATGGCTGATGAGGCAGACACAGTCTCTTTTAGGGAACGGTTGAGGGAAGAGAGCTTGTCTTTCAGCTCAGACTCTGAAGTTGAGGCTGAAGCCATCCTGCTCTTCATATCATCAACCTTAGTTCTTAGAGAGGTAGCCTGGTCCTCTGCAGCTCGCAGGCTACGGCTTAGGGTCTCGCGGGATGTGTGCAGGTTCTGTGGTGATGAGTAAGAGTTATTTGGTACACTGGATAAGGAAACAACCTGAAGGAGGTAAGATTTACATGGTTTTTCCAGATAACCTACTGGGACAGAATATTTGGATTTGATGTAAGAGTATTTGGTACTGGTATATTCACATATGTAGAAGTTACTACAACTACAATGAATAAGTACTCTCTGATATTTACTGTACCACAAGGATTTCCTTTTATGATGATGACATACAGCTTCATAAGCATACTGAAATGCTTATGATATACTATAGTGTGATTCCTTCATTATTGTACACTTTTTTTATTATTTTTTTTTAAATAACAGGATGGAGGAAGGAAAAACAAATGGGGGAAAAAAAAATAATCCGTACACCAGATTACTGGTGTCCTCTATTCATAAAATATCTGTAACAGTTAGACTTGAACAGTTGTGGGTTGAAATTTGGAGGAAAACAACTCTGGGGAAGCAAGTTCCAGAGAGATGCAGTTCGGGGAATGAAAGAATTCTGCTAGGCAGAAGTTCTGCAATATGGTTGAGTGACATTCCAGTCATGAGCCCGTGTAGCTCGAGGGAAGGCATGGAGAGGTGGCACCATGGACGCAACTTCGCCTGAGCATTTGCCAAAAAAATGTCTGTAAAATAATGCAAGGGAGGAAACATTCCTTCTTACTTGCAGGGGAGGTAGTTTATATGTAATGGCAGGGTTGTTAATGATTCTAACAGCTTTATTCTGAATTTTGTCTAGTTGTCTTAATGCAACCTCTCCACAACCATTCCACAAGGGTGAGCAATATTCAAGCTGAGAGCGCACATGACTCTTATAAATTATAGCTAACTGCTCATCGGCGAAGAAGTTACAGACTCTGTACAATAATCCAAGTTTCTTTAAGGCGGTTTTAGCAAGTGATCTGACATGAGAGGTCCAGCTGAGGGCACTGTTAAGTGAGACACCAAGAATTTCAATACTTTAGATGGGAATATTAGTAGCACTGAAGGTAATGTACGAATCTGGCAATATCTGTCTATTAGTAAACTGTATATATTTAGTTTTACTAGCATTAAAAGAGACAAGGTTGTTTTGTCCCCATTCACATGCTTATAGCAGTCTTCATTATCACTACTACATGAAAATCTGCACTCATGCTGTTAACATGCATTTTTTGTCCCCCCCTCCTCCACAAAAAAATAGCCATCATGCACCTAATTTTGTTTCTGCCAACAATGATAGTACAAAATCTGTGATTTCTGAAGGTTCTGAAAGATTCAAAAGATGCGACCCTACTCAAGAAGTTAATTCCAGGTGGTGGAAAGCACTAACTCTCCATCTCCTAGCCTCATAACCCCTTACTTCAAGCCCATCTCAGGTCTCTATATGGTCTATGTTTCTTCCTTATTGTGCCCTTTTCATCATTTTCTATTAACTTAACCATGCCTGTATGTCTTTCAGATACTTCTCATACCAGTACGTATGTATTTAGTGGGTCTACATTGTTGTCAAAGGGAAAAATTGGGTTTACAAGTGAGTGCCCAGTACCGATTAGGAAAAATCCCATAGGTTCTTTGTTTTCATTATTGCACAATTTCATTATCATGCAATAGGTGCAGTACTACTTATGTGCCCTAACCAAGGGATCACTTTATATGAATACAGTGTACAGCAGACCTTTAGTTAATGCATACACTGCATACCCTCTTGTACAGTCAACATAAGCATGATACACTAACTATGTACACAGGATTGTCACCATGAACATGAATTAAAAATGGTAAGAAATGCCTTCCAGACAGTGGAAATGATGGCAGACCTAGTTGTAGTGATGGCAACTGTGGTAAAGACATGATAGTAGTTGTTGCAGTGCTTGTGATGGGTAGCTGTGGTAGTGATGGCAAATGTAGTAGTAGTAACAGTGATGGTAGTTATAGCTATGACAGTGATGGCAACTATTGTAGTGGTAATGAAGGTGGTTGTGGTAATAGTAATGACAGCAGTATTGGTGATGATGGTCGCTGTAGTAGCAGTAGCGATGGTATCTGTAGTCACTGTAGTAGTGGTTGTGATGGTAGCTGTAGTAGTGGTAGTGATGGTAGATGCAGTACCAGTAGTGGTAATGATGGTAGCTATAAAAGTGGCAGTGATGGCAGCTATAGCAATGGTACTGATGGTAGCTGTTTTAGTGGTTATGATGCTAGCTGCAACAGTGGTAGTGACAGTACCTGCCATTGCATTATAGCTTTAAGTCTCTTTAATGTAACTGTCTTAGGTCTGTTTTACATCTACTGCATATACCAGTAGCAGGGTATGTCCTTTGAAAGCACACAAGTAAGCAAGCTGGGGTCACTCCTTTATATGTTTCTTAGTAAGAATGTGGAAGTCAGGAGAGAGATTTGGTTAAAACATTACTAACTGTAATGAAGGGACCTGATTAAGTGGTTTCTGCAGACACTGGGAACTTGGTTAACACATTACCTACATAAGCTGGGGATCAGCTTAATGAGTAGCTTTGCAAGATACAGTATGTGGCTAGTGTGCTAAGTTGGCTTTCCACATATCTACATACCTTGGCTCCTTGCACCCATTATAAAAAAAAAAAAAAAAAAAAAAAAAAAAAAAATCTGGCATACAATATAGTATTTCATTTTAATGATCACCATCCTGCTCACAGCTGAATAACTGCCATGGCGGAGTAAAATTATGATCAGCACAAAACCCACCAGGTAAAGTGTTGTTAACTAAGAGGTGCACATTATGATCACCAGCTGTCAGTCACAGGCAACTTTGTTCACTCAACAACCCCACTGTCTGTATACCTCCCTCCTGCCTGTTCTCTCTAGTGTCAGTCATGTGTGTGCACTGATACCATGCACCATTAAAGTAAATCCAGCTAATCCTGACTAATTTACAGGAAAGCCAGTCCATATTATCAAATTTTTTTGGATAACTCATATTCTACAGAAAGGGAAGCTCACATGAGTGCTCTGGCACAGGGACTGAAGGAGCATGATGTTGTAAACACAGGCTTGAACTCTCTACAATACAATGCTGTACAATACTTTTTCCCCCCTCTACCTATGATTTTACTATAATGCACAACAAAACCTACAAAATGTCTTAATTATCAAATTTAAAGACCAAAATTACCACTATATCCTGGCCAAAAAGGTAAGATGTAATATGCCCAAAGCTGCATTTAAAATCTGTTGTATGTACATACTGTACTTGATGTTCAGGCAACTTCGCCAAAGTCTGTTTTGTTAATCGATAAGAATTAAAACTTTTTGTAATTTTTTTGTCTTATTACAGTAAAACCAAAGTCATCATCATCATCATCATCATTTTCAGACGAAAAAAACTGATGTACTGGAGATCTGCCTCAAGCCTCTATTCACATCTCAGTCATCTAGCTAGCTTGAAGTATGTATGAATTTATGTGAATGAATACTGACATTCAATACAATTTGGTACTGTACAGTACCTGTATATAGCATTATGTTTACATTTATTATTTCAAAGCATCATGAATACTGTACATGCAAACAGTGGTGAAGATTTATTCTGACTTCTGGGAGGGATGACTTCTGAGACTAATGAGTTATTATGAATTTATGGAGAAGAGAAGGCCACTGCTGAGGAAAGTGGGCTGACACAGATGCTTGTATATAAACTTTACTAAACTAAGCAAAACATCAAATTAGGAGGCAAGAGAACCAGAAAAATAACACAACTAATTTCTTTTAATGAAATCTGGCACCATTACATCATCGTACTGGGGGTTGTTTTAAATGATTAGCTTGCTGCATCAGATCAACTTATATTTTCTAATGTTATAACAGTTTCAGTTTTCTTCTTTTTGGAATAACTTAAATGTCAGTGCAAATACAGTACATCCCCCTAGTATGCGAAACTCCTAGTACATTTTTTTGTATTTTCCTAACCAAAGTACATGAGTCACATCCACACGACGTGAGGTAGCAGGAAAAAACTGCCCAAAACCAGTGTTTTCCGGTGTGAACCTCGAGAATGACACCCACCTCCGATGGAGAGTGATTTGCCAATGCCTAGGATTAGTCGATTCCTGTGTGCCCTGAATAGGTTCAAGGAGGAATTCGGCAGCATGGGACTGTGCCAGCAACAAAAGGAAGAAGTTCTGAGTTCACTAGACAGACCGTTCTGCTACTACACAGAGAAGCACCATCAAGAAATTAACAGGAGGAAACAAACCCTCATCACCTGTTACATTCAGTGACCATCACAAATTCAGGAACCCAAGGAAGCAGTGCCTTCTTCTGCAGAGCCAATTCCTGGGGAGGAACTAGAGGATGAGTTGATGTCAGTGTTGTCATCAACAGACTCTGAAGGATTCAATGAGGAAGTGAGTGAGGTGGCTCGGGAAAGTGTTGATGAGGAGGTTGGTGAGGCAGGTGATGCGGTTGGCAGTCCATCAGGTGATGCAGGGGGTGCACACTAAGTGCCTCACCCTGCCTCGGAACCCCTTCTTACAACCATCAAGCCCATTATCTTCTTTGGTTAAGGTGAGCAGCCATATTCTTGTTATATCAGTTGTATCTTAAGTACTGTACTGTCTATGTCTTAGATATTTTCCCTCAAACGGGTCAAAAAGGTCACTGATAGAGGGAGGTGCCACCCATATGTTAATATTCCCATTAGTTTATGTATTCCTAGTACGCGAAATCCTAGTACGCAAGCACGTCTGCCGCCCATTTAGGCGCGTACTAGGGGGATGTATTGTATAGCACTACAGGTAATTAGAGGGTAACTGTAGATTTAACTGTGCATTTTTTCCGATTTACTGCACCTGAATTGTATGGGGGGGATGATTAGAATTACTGTACTTGAATTGTATGGGGGAGATTATTAGAATTACTGTACTTGAAGCGTGAAGTACATTCCAACATGCCCAGTGCTCTACTGCCATTATGTCATGGAAGTTGAGCTATAAACTATACTTTCCATGCTTTGTTTTGGTGTGTATTGTGGTGAGCTGTTCTTTTGCAGGTCAAAAGAGGGAGTAGACTATAACATCAGTTGAGCAGGGTAGTACTTCCAAGGTGGATGGAAAGATGATGACATGGAGAGCTGGAGCTCCCAATTCATCAGCCCTCAGGACTAGCTCCTGACCATCCCCCTTTGCTGAACTTTTTCAGTGTTTCAGTAACACAAAGAGTAGGCCGGTATGCTCTCCAATACATGTTTCTCTTACTGTCAGCACCAAACTGCATGCACATTACACACTACACTTCCTATTCAAAATCAGCAAAATAGCATCTCAGCATCAAGCCTCAGAGTCCCCAGGGGGAGGAGGGGACCATAAATGCCTCCACCATCAGCCCCTCTCCCGGTGATGACCCAACGAGATGCCTGGAACCACTGTCTGACTCACTTGTTCTTCATAATCTGCAACATTTGCAGCCTTTCCTCAAACTTTCTCTCTGTTGAGCACCACCTCTCCTCCTGTAAACCTCAACTTCTCTTTCTAACTGAGACTCAGCTGTCTGAGGTGACTGATAGTAAACCCTTCTCTGTACCCTCCTACTTTCTCTATACTCATTTCAAAGCCAAAGGTGGCTGTTGTGAATATGTACGCAACGATATATCTTGATCTTGTGTTCCTGAACTTGAATCTTCTGATTTCTCTGCTCTCTGGCTTCAGCCTTCCTGTCATTCTCTAACTAGATTTATCTGTGCTGTTTATTTATCCCCTAATTCTACTGACTACAAAAAAATTCTTTGACTATCTTACTTCTAAGATGGAACACATCTTATCCATTTCTCCTTTCTCTGAAATCTCCATTCTAGGAAATTTCAATGTTCACCATCACCTTTGGCTCTCCTCTCTTTTCATTGATCCACTTGGTGAACAAGCCTTTATCTTTTCTATCCTTAATGACCTAAAGCTAATTGTACAGCACCCTACCCGTATCCCTGACTGCCATGGAGTGAGTTCTAACATACATGACCTCTTCCTTACAACTAATCCTTCCACTTATGCTGCTAATCTTTTCTCTCTGTTGGGCTCCTCCAAGCACAACCTCATCACCTTAACTTGTCCTAATGCTCCAGTACGGCCTGTGGATCCTCCAAAGAAACATCGGTTGTAGCACTTTGGAGCTGCTGACTGGGAGGCCCTCAAGCAGTACCTCTTTGATTTTCCTTGGAATGATTATTGATTCCATGGCTGTGAGCCATCTAAGTGTGCCTTGCACATTACGGAAGTTATTCTCTCGGGCATGGAAGCATACATTCCTTTCTCAAATCCTTAGACTAATGCAAAAAAAAAAACCTTGGTTTAATCATACCTGTACTAATACTGTCCACAACAGGGAGAAGGCATACACAAGGTACCAGAGCCAACCCATTTTTGAATCTCATCTCTTTTATGTTTCTGTCTGGAACTGTGCTAAATCTGTTCTTCGCGCTGCTAAAAATAATCTCATCCATACTAAATGCTCTCAGTTCTCCAACTCAAACTCTTCCCAATACTTCTGGCACATTGCCAAAACCCTTTCTAACAACTTTACCTCATCATCCTTCCCTCCTCTTTTCCATCCTGATGGCTCTATGGCTATTTCTACTACTGATAAAGCAGAACTTTTCACTCATACTTTCTCCTCCAATTCCACCATACATGATTCCAGCACTGTCCCTCCATTATTTCCCCTTTCTGACTTCCTCATGGCTAACACTGAAATTTCTTCAATCGATGTTTTCTCTGCCATTACTGGCCTCAATACTAAGAAAGCATATGGGTCTGATGGGGTCCCTCCTGTTGTCCTCAAGACCTGTGCTTCTGTGCTTACACCCAGCCTAGGTAAACTCTTTTGCCTCTGTCTATCAACTTATACCTTTCCTTCTTGCTGGAAGTTTGCTCTCCTTCAGCCTGTCCAAAAGAAGGGTGGCCATTCCCAATCCTCTAACTATCACCCAATTACCCTAACATCCTGTATTTCAAAAGTTTTTAAGTTTATTCTTAAAATATAATTAATGCACTTTTCCTGTCACAACCTTCTTTCCGATCGTCAGTATGGGTTCCGTCAAGGACACTCCACTGGCAATCTTCTCACCTACCTTTCAGACTCCTGGTCATCCTTCTTTCAGGACTTTGGCGAAAGCATTGCCATTGTACTTGACACTTAAAGGCTTTCGATTGATTCTGGCATAAATCTTTAATTTCCAAACTGCCCTCTTACAAATTCTTTCCTTCTATCTGTGCCTTCACCTACAGCTTCCTTTCTGGTTGTTTTATAGTTGCTGCTGTAGACGGCCACTGTTCTTCTCCTAGACCTATCAATAGTGGCATTCCTCAGGACTGTCCTATCACCAATTCTCCTTCTTTTGTTCATCAATGACTTTCTAAGCTGTACATCTAACCCTACACACTCATACACTGATGATTCCACCCTTCACCTTCCCATTCGCTTCCCACTGCGTCCATCTCAGCAGTTACTTCAACAAACAAGGGATGAGGCTATAGCACACTTAATGTCTGACTTAGCTCATATCTCTAATTCGGGTAATAGTAATACTGTTTTTAATGCATCAAAAACTCAGTTCTTACATCTATCAACTCGACAAAACCTTCCACAGGAGTACCCTCTAATTTTTAACAATATCCAGCTTAATCCTGCATCATCTTTAAACATGTTTGGGGTTTCATTCTCTTGGGACTTATCTTGGAGAGAACATATTACCTCTCCCATAAAGTCTGCTTCTAAGGGATTAGGTGTGCTAAGCCGACTCTGTGCCTTCTTTTTCCCTGCACAGCTGTTGACTTTAAACATGGATTTTAATCTCCCCTGTGTAGAGTACAACTCTCATGTGTGGGGCGGCTCCCCACATACAGCTCTTCTCAACAAGGTGGAGTCAAAGGCTAATTGTCTCATCAACTCTACTCCTCTTACTAGCTCCCTTCAAACTTTGTATCTTTGCCGTACTGTTGCATCTTTATCTCTTTTCTATCACTAGTTCAATGGCCACAGCTAATCTGAACTGCCTGCTTGCATCCATCCTCTACTATGGCGGGCACATAGCACCCATCTAGCAACAAACTCTCATCCTTTTTCTGTCCAACTCTCAAATGCAAGAGCTAATCATTACTCCCAGTCCTTCATGCATACAATAGTTCAGCTCTGGAACTGTCTCACTCTGTCTGTATTTCCTACTGCCTATGATCTCCAGTCTTTCAAATGCAGCATGTCCAGGCATCTCGAAATGAACAGTTCTTGGCTCTATTACCTTGTTTTTGTTTTTTTGTTTTTTTTTCTTGGAGGGAACAATTTACAGGCTCCTGGTCTTTGGTTCCTTCTTCCTTGCATTATATATACAGGTAACTCGCACGGAACATGATCTCACGGAACGCGCTCGCAATTATACACGGTAAGAGCTGGGATACATATAAGACAATGTAAGATTAAAAAAACATTATGAAAACTACAAATTAACGCAGGAGAGGCCTTTGAAAGATCAAATCCTCAAACGTCACCGCAGCGCGCGGTTTGTTTTGATTACGTGACGATCTAGGCGGGAAATTATTCAGTGAGTGAGACATTCCCGAGTACAGTAGCACAGTATTTGTAAGTTAAATATTTACAGTACTGTACTGTTCTGGTAAGTTTATGTGCAACTTAAAGTACTATTAAATAACGTTAAAGCAAGAAATAAAGTCTCATAACCAGTTTACCTGATAGGCGTCAGAATATTGCCTTTTTTATTTGTTCGTTTTTTCCACAGTACTGTACAGTATTTGTAAGTTAAATATTTACTGTTCTCGTATGTACTGTACTTGTAAGCACTTAAATAAAGTTAAATCATTAAATAAAGCCTTGTAACCAGTTAACCCGAATTATATGATTACCCATGATCGGCGTCGGAATATTGCCTTTTTTGTTTGTTCGTTAAACTCTTACTGTACTGCTTTTCTACAGTATTGTATTTGTAAGTTAAATATTTACTGTTCTGGTACATACTTGTAAGCAATTAAAGCATTAAATAAAGCCTTGTAACCAGTTAACCTGATTTATATGATTACCCATGATCGGCGTCGGAATATTGCCATTTTTGTTTGTTCGTTAAAGACTTATAATAAGAGAAAAATACAGTACATTTTTGTCTTGGTATCTTTACCTATTTGCTCAGGTTTGCTGTAATGGTTTGGATCATTTGATACAATGCAACTTGTAGAAAACTGTGAAAACTTTCGGGAAGTGAACGAAAATCTGGGACATGAGACTGACCTTGACTTCACCCTCTCATGTATCATCTGTCAGTTCACCACCTGCTATCGTGATGAGTGGATGTACGATTTTTTCGCTGGTGGCCATGCCTAACCACACATAGTTACACCCATTATCACGACCCAGACAGAAAATACAACATTTTTCCTCCCTTGCAAAACACAAACAACCTCCCTGTTTACGAGACAGCAATATATATTGCGAAAATAACAAGGTAAAATGATAAAGATGAATGTAAAATAATAGAGAAAGATGAACATGTTATGACGGAAGAAATACGTTTTCCCCGTCTGTAAACGTATTTATTTCTGCTTTGTAGCTGTATTCGTAATAATTAGACTTATTGTTAGTTCTGAAACTGCATTACGATTCTATTTTTAGCCATTCTCGTGGTGTGGGAGCTGGAAGTTGTGACACAACTTCCTTATTGCTAATCGGACTGACCCTCCACTTTAGTCTCCCATGGCAGAGTCTAGTCTTGGAGGACGTGCAGTTTTCTCATTTAGGACTGAAAATTCAACTCTTTCGCTCCCTTTTCCAAGCATGGGCACAACGATAACGTAAAAAATAACTCGAAACTACCATGAACATATATCAAAAAGGTGAAAATGTATTCATAACATTTTTTTTTTTTTTCCGGCCATTCCTAACAGATTATGTACTGAAATCCTTCGATATCACAGTACTGCATTTCTAAGTTAAATATGTACTGTTCTGGTATGTACTTGTAAGTTAAAGCACTGGTACCAGTTAACCTGATTTATGTGATTACCTATGATCGGCGTCGGAATGTTTCCTTGTGTTTACGTACAGTATTTGTGTGTTGAAGTTTTGCTATGGAGTAATGTATTTGTGAGTTATAACATTAAATAAACCTTCTAACCACTTAAAGTGCTTTCTAGTGATTACCAGTGACAGATAACAGCAAAACAACACATTTGGGGGGTCCAGGGAGCAAAATAAGTAGTAGTTTAAATATACGCAATTTCGCACCTAACACGGCACGGTAGGAACGAAACCCACTTGTTCCGTGCGAGTTACCTGTATATGTATATATATATATATATATATATATATATATATATATATATATATATATATATATATATATATATATATATATATATATATATATGTATATATATATATATATATATATATATACAGTCAATCCTCGTAAATTGCGGCAATTTGGGTCTGGACCACTGAAGTGATATACGAATTCCGTGATTTATTAAAATAACTCATGTGAAAAATTAATTTGGGTCTGGACTTTGGCCAACCCGCCCTCACAGTACCCTACCTATACCTATCTAGGCACCATCAAACACATTCATACAAATTTAGGAATATTCAATGCATGTATTACCATAAATAGAAATAAGCAACGTTGAGGGATCTCACCCAAATCCTATGATGAAATTGCTTAAGTGAATGAAGTGAGGTGGTGTTCAGAAGAACTTAGAACCTCTCAGCATGAGGTAGGGGTGCTCCCTCATGCTGTTCTCCCATCTCCAGCTCCTCTGCCTCCCTCAGGAAACCTTCAAAGTCTGCCTCAGAGATGACAGATGCTATGTCATCCCATAAGCCTTGATGCACTTCATCATCTCTCTGTTCTTGTAGATCGTCCTTATGGTCGACTCATTCTTCCCAAACTCTTTCGCCAGCTTTGAAAACTTATCTCCCTTCTCAACTAGATGAATGAGCTCCAAAACGCTGACTGTATGACAACAACGGCAGCTTCTTGATGCCATACTGCTATGAGCGCTTCATCGGGGGGTCGGGAGGGACCATGGCAGGTAGGAGGCAGGTGGAACTTGCACAAAAAAGGCAGGTAACTCTCGTACTCCATGGCAATGGTCTGTAGTGTGCAGATTGGCGGGACAAGAACAACAACAACATGGTGGCATAAGTATGCACACTTGACACCAGGGACGCGCGGTGATTGGATATTTGGTCGCGATTTTCAGTTTGAATGCCGCGATTTGTGGTTCTCCTCGGAAAAGGCCCACTTGGGTGTCCAAGTCCGCGATTTTCGTGACTTAACAGTGATTTAAGGTTGCCAGCAGTTTGACGGCCACTTAGCCGCGATTTACGAATCCGTGCCTTATGAACACGCGATTTAGGAGGATTGACTATATATATATATAGTACCCTCGCATCCAACACACGTTAGTCCAGCATGATTTGGGTCCAGCACGGAGAGCAAGTAATTAGTATTATTTAATACGATTTAATTACTACAACACGAGTGTGTTAGCATAACACGCACAGAGCTCCGAGAAGTGGGCAAAATCCGCAGAGTTCACTCTAGCACGATCACCCCCGGTCCAACACGGTCATACTGGACATTCCCATGATGATGACAGCCAATGAAAACTTCTGATCAAGTAGCCTTCCCCGCCCACTATCGTGACGTGATCGTGATGCCACCCAATTAAAAACGCTTCTGGTGTCATGTGATGTTTTGTTTAAATTTCTCCCGCCACAGCGCCACTCAGTCGCATCATTGCATTGGAAAGTGCTTTTTTCTTGCTGCATTTTCTGCCTTGTTACTGCATTTTACCCTGCTCACGATGCCTAGGAAGCCTTCTGAGAACTCCAAGAAGCGTCGGCACCTCCCTCAGGCCACCAAGCTAGAAAGCATCGAGAGGAAGAAGAAAGGGGAGAGGAAAGTTGACATTGCCAAGGCCTACGACATGAATGAAGCCAACGTGAGGATCATAATAAAAAACTAAGACAAGATCCTGGCAGCCGAAGGCTATCACACGGCACTTCATACCAGGTTTGCCAAAGATACGATGGTAAATTGGAACGGTAACGTGGTAAAATTGCCGACGATACCATGGGCATTTGGAATTCATCTGCATGGATTCCTGCCGAGGATACGACGGGCAAAACAGTGTGACCAAAACCCAGGCGACTCGACAAAGAATGTATCGTACTACAGCATTAAACATTTAGCCTGACACTGAATACATATTAATATTTTAGAATAAATATCAATCGTTTTGAAAAACTTCTCATCGGCGTGCGTACCAGTTTATAAATAAAGTTGCTTCTCCTTATTCTCTACCGAGTCAGCGAAAGCGATCACTTTCCACAGTCACGAGACGGGAACAGTGTGAAAAGCATGCACTTTGCCGAGGATTACAGAGTGCTAGGACAGGCAGAAGCAGGACCTTCCATGGCTGTGGACGAAGATAGTGATTCTGAGTGTGATTTCGAAGGATTTATGAGGGAGGTTGAGGAGGAGCAACAGCCATTACCCGCTAGTGACGCCAGCGGCCATCCTCCGGGGACCCAGTAGGACTACCTACAGCCTTGGACACCACCTTCCATTCCCAGCAAGGCCACCAACACTATCCTAAAAGGTTAGTTATCATTCATAGCACAGTACCATTTATTATAATTACAACAGTACCAGTATATGTATAGGTATATGGTAGGTATTTCAGGTAACTTTTCCTAGGGTTGCTGACATAATTAATTTTTCCCCATAAACTCTATTGTCAGTCCAACACGTTTTTGGTCCAACACGTGCCCCATGCATGACAATATTACTGTGCTGGACCAAGGGTACTGAATATATAAATATATATATATATATATATATATATATATATATATATATATATATATTTATATAAATATATATATATATATATATATATATATATATATATATATAAATGTGTATATATATTTATATATATATATACAGTAATCACTCCAATATCCGACGTAATAGAGCCATTGGTAGGTCCGGTTATTGGTTTTGTCCGGATATTGGGCCCCAGCTTATGGACTTGTACTTATGGACCTTAACTCAGAGAAACACCTATACGACTCCCTCTGGACATGCATAGCACCTATTTAAGACCCAAATCACACCAATAAGGCACATAAATGACTGAAATAAATGCAAAAGAAACATAAAATGAGGGTTTAGAAGTATCTTCATACATTAATAAACATTCTGGTACTTATGGACCCTAACCTAGCCTCACTCAGAAAAACACATTCCTACTGCACATGCATGAGGTAAGTATAGTATGGAAAAAAGTACAGTATGAAACATTCTGATAAGTATAGTATGGAAAAAAGTACAGTATGAAACATTCTGGCTACTTACAGCAAGTCCCTGGCCACCTCAATGAATAACCGCCTCCTCTCGGACTCTGACAGTAAGAACGATTTCCTGAAGCACTTGCAGTACACTCTTCCTGAAGTCTTGCACTGAACTTAGTCAATAACACACAGAAGTCCGTTCTCATCACAGTGTTCACTTTTGTCCAAATAATGCTCCACTGTAACTTAGTGTTGCCCATTAACTTTTCCCATTTTTTTCCAAATTTCAAAAGCCAAAACAAAGAAGTCTATTTACGTTAAATTTAGTTTCCACTGAGTCTTTTCTCTCAACTCGAAAACCTTAACACAACACACCGTTTTTTTCACTGCACAACACTCAAAATTCCCGTGTGGTCTTGTGGAGAAGTTCTTGCTGTTTATTCACTGTCAGAGTTCGAGAGTATCACTGGCAGGCGACCAAGTGGTGCATCGCTGGGTCGTGGTGATGGCGTACCCACTGCAGAGGACTCTGAGGAAAGCCGCAAACTCACGTCGAGCGGCGACTCCACCGTGGCTGATGTGCTGGGCTGTGGCTCGGAGCATGAAGGCCTGTCTTGGGGAGGCAACGGAGTGGAGCCAGGGCTGTGCACAGTGGGGGTCACGGGCCTGAAAAAACTGTCAATCGTTGACTGACGCAAGGACCGACGATTCTGACGACTGATGATGCGCTGCCTGAAAGCACGCACTTCCTCCACGAGTCCCAAGGGCCCCATCTCCCTGTCGCAGTCCGGGTGTTCCAGGTAGTCTAGGACGAACTCTAGATGTTCCCGGAGTGCGCTCAGCTTGGGGATGGCTGGAGTAGTGTCCTGCTGAGAGGAGTCCGCATCATCGTCGCCTTCCTCGTCGGAATCTTCAAGTTCGGTACTGACACCAGCAACCGAAGACGCGATCTCGATATCAGACAACATCTGATACCCAGGATCGCCCTCGTCGTCGTCCAACCACTCACGAACATCGGCCCACATCAACATCGCCAGCCGCAGCGTGACGTAGCTGTGTGCATGGAAGTCATCCACGTGAAACCCTAGAAAATCAGATCGCGACCCGCACATCCGCTTCCGAGAAGCCAGATGAGACCAACCTATTTTCAAGAGTTTTCATAGGGACTTCCCTTCCCATGCACTAGCTCCAGTTGTACAGCGCAGACTCTGAGTGTTGTGAGCGGCGAAGGTTTTTCAAAGTCCGCTTTCGGCCTCGTGTGTCCCGTCCTCCTGCGCTTGTCCTCGTCTCTCGAGAACAACTCATCACCTCGATCCAGGAACTTCCGAGCAGCATAGGCGCTTTGCTGCCACGATCACTTCCTTGGTCCATGGGTTGAATGGAGAGCAGTTGTATTAGGGTGGCAGAAACATGCACCTAATACGCGCCATTCCTCAGCAAACTGAAATCCTCTTGTCGCACGGGGTGGGCAGGCATTGTCGAGCAGAAGCGAGAGCCTATACCTGGTCGCGAGGGATTCCTGTAGTGTCTTCGCCTGGTAATTGATGACCTCCT